>NC_092442.1:3351538-3651538 GCF_036169615.1 Heliangelus exortis | reverse complement strand
AATTCCACCTCAAAGTATGTTGCCCCATGACACAGGAAGACTGAGACTTCATGGCAATTATTTTCATAGTTATGAGGGGATTCCATTGTCCATGTTCTCAACACCACTGGCTGCTCTTGCTGCCAGCTTTCCATTTCCATCTGTAGAACAAAAATGCAGTCTTGAGATAAAAAAGTAAAGCATTTAAAAAAAAAAGAAATTTAAAATTGCAACACTAGATTTTTGTGACTATACTTTCATGCTGCCAGATGTATATACAAGGTAGAATTTCACCATACACATCCCTTGATAATCATGGTAAAGAGGAACTTGTAAAGCAAAATTCATCTTGGCTGCCAGGGAAGACAATCTCAGCCCAGTGGTAACACTGAATAAGTCTGGATAATTAATGCAGATTTAAACATCTACACTACAGGCATCCAGACTTTATATGCATCACCACAAGCAAGGAAGCTAAAAATGTTAATTAAGCACATACTATTTTATTCTTTCACCCTCAGAATCCCTCTTCCCTATCTCCCTTCTAGGCTTCTCATTCCAGTTGTACTTTCTGGTCACTATGCTCACCTTCCATATCATTACAGATGTATTTCTAGTTCTTCACTCAATATTTCATTACACATCCCATGCTTTTAGAAGCTCTGCAGCTCACTTCAAATGTGTGCCCACAGAATCATCAGAGTTTTTTATGCCTGTCTTGCAATTTTACTTTTGCCTCACTGTACTTAACTGAGTCTGTATCTATTTACCTTATGAGGCTCACTACAAAGGCTTTTCAGTGGTTCTATCAAAGTGCTGAATTCCTGTAGCAGAGTACAGTATGGAATGTCTAAAGTGCAAAAATCCAACAAGAAGATGACCTAGGAGGAAACACAAGTGTCAGGAAAATCCACATCCCCATGGACATGTCCCCCAGGAGCAGAACAAAATCCCCAGGGTCACTTACCAGCTGACGAGTTGCCATAGCAAAGACAGAGTTACTTATTTTTTCTACTATTGTTTTGCCACTATACTGAGATAAAAGTGACTGCAAAATCGTTCTGATATTTGACAGGAACTGGCCCACATCTAAAAAGAGAAAAAAAAACAACAACAAACTCTTAATAGCCACCTTATGGATTTGCTATCACAATCACTTCAAGTGCACGGTGATCTGCACACAGAGGGACAGCAGGAAAGGCACCTGCTGCCCCAAGCAAGTGCCATTCAGGAGTGAAAATATTTCAGAGAAGTTCTCTGTGGTATTTCTATTGTGGAAACAAGTCATGCTTATCAATGATAGTAAAAAAAAAAAAAAGATGAGTGATGGGTAATGTAATCAAACACACCCAGATTGTTTGAACAGTCTCAGGATATCCAGTAGCCTCCCTACACAGCTGAGGAAGGCAGGCAAGCAAGGCTAGTAATTTTTAGGTATAGCCTTTCCCCATTTTTAAATACAGGACAGGAACACAACAAGCTTATTTATACACAAATGTCATTAACATGAAGGAAATTTACATGGTTACACCTGTATTAAGTATTTGGCCCAATTAATTGCTCAATACTGAGCTCCTGCATTTAAGAAAAAAGAAATAAGACCAAAACACTGTAACAAAACACCCCTTAGAAGTGCCCAGCTTCTTAAGTTTTTTCTTCTGTTGATCACAAATATCTAAGAAAATCTACATTACCACACAGGAGCTTATCAAAATAAGGGACATCTAAAGAAGCCAAATTATTCAAATGAAACTCTGCAACTGTTGTTTGGGTTCTGTGGATTTTTTTTTCAGTATTTGACCCCCAAAAGTAACTGTTTTCTGAAGATTCTGAAGAGATAAAATTCAAATTTACTCAGGATGTCTACAAATCCCTTCCTAGAGACCAGAAATGCTGTGACAGTTATGAGTGTGCCTCAAGCAACCACTGGTGAACCCTTTTTATTCTGCAATTTCCCAAAATTGGTAAATCACATTTAAAATGTGATTTTAAAAATTTATTTTTAAATAATTTTTTATTTATTTTATTTATTTATTTATTTATTTTATTTATTTTTAAATAAATTTAAAAATCACATTTTTAAGCCCTGTATTGCACCATGCTTAATTCTGCATTCAACCCCAACACTTACAGTTTTTGAGTATTTCCACTGCAAGATCCTTGGTGGAATTTTCACTACCCTTAAGCTGCAGGTAGCACCATGAAAGGAGGCTACCCTGAACAGACCAGAACAAGGAAGACAAGACTGTGCCACTCTCTTGTTGTGCAACATCCAGCATCATCATTTCACACTGAAAAATAAAGAATATAAACAAAAGGACATCCTTCTCTGCTGCAGAATGACATAGGAAGTACTAAGAAAACTGTGATGGACATTATCATCCCACAGAAAAAGATTAAATGCAACTGAGAAGCAGAATATAACAGGATAAAGCAACTAATCCATTTTGGTTTGATAAATCACAATTTAAGTAGGAATAGCTACATAGGAGCCTCAGTATTCTCAGAACATTTTTTTTTTACATTTTTTGTGAATGCCCATTTTTTGTGAATGCCCATCCTGCATTTACACCTCCCTTAGTGGCACAACCTATTCTAACCTCTCAATCTGGGATGACTATTTCTGCTTCCTAGTGCTGCCAGGGTGCCATGAAGTCTTTTCAGTGCTGTGGAAAATTTCCTTGTCTTATACATGACTTATCAACTACTATGAAACATTAATGCTTACAAAAAAACATTTCATTTGGTTGCAAAGCCTAATCCTACAGATCTGAATAACCATAATTTTTTTTTATCCAGCAGGATAGGAAAGCTGATTAATTATCATCCATCTCAGGCATCCAGCTCATGTTTGAGTGCATACAAAAATCATGAGAAAGAGTAGGAAGAACAGTGCAAAGGCAGTTACCTCTCTTGCTGCCACCAGCAGAAGGGTTTCCATGACTGCCAGCACTTCATTTATACCAAAATTGGCAGAAACTCCTTTCTCTGGTAATAATAAGAGGCCACCTGGATCCTGATCACTGCAAAACAAACATCTTCTTACTAACCAACACCAAGCATTACAGTTCCTAAACACAAATTTAGTTATCCTTGAGACAAATGTGTGGAGATCCTATTGTATCATTACTATGAAAATTAAGAGTTTGGGTTCTGATGACTCTAAACTGATTAAATCAATACCAATAATCACCATGGATAAATAATCACTTAAAAAATTAGAAAACAGCCTAGGAGAAGCCTATGAGCAGTGAATTCAGCACCACCTGTAATTCTTGGACATCATCTTATATAGCTATTCAGTTAATAAGTTTCTTAAATAGTAATAACATCCTTTATAAAGCAAAGTCAGTTTATTATTTTTAGAGATTTATTTTCCATGGGAATTACATTTCTAAAATGGATTAAATATGAATTTATTAACAGATGTGGGGTACCAATTCTTCTCAATTTCAAGACCCCTTACCTGAAGTGGGTACACAAGGACCTGAAGGCAAGATGAACAGATTGCTTATGTTCTTGCTCAGTGATGTTTTTCTAGAAAAGGAAAAAGATTTATTTTTACACGTTCTGTTTCCCTCCTCTGTGAGAAAGAATTGTAATTTCTGCATTCTACTATTCATTTTTGGCAAGAAAGGCAGGGTTAGCTCCTCTTTCTTTGGATAAGCTGCAGAGAGAGAGAGGGGGAAGGGTAGAAAGAAGCAAAGAAAAAAAGGATTTTTACTTCAATGGGACACAGTACACATTATTTGACAACAAGAACTCAGATTTTTCCCCTTTTCTGCATAAAGAAAGCAGGTACTGAGCAATGAATTTCTCATTTAATGCTTTACCATCATGGTGAAGAGCTGGTGTCTCCTGGTTTGTCTGTCTGGGAAAAAGATTGCTGCTCCACTGAGTAAGGTGTTCTTAACTTCCTCTTTTAGCATTTTCATGGGCATGAAGCTACTGTCCCCCGTATCCACTACTGCTCATAAAAGAAAAAAAAAGCAAAATTAAAGTTCAAATTAATTAATTAATACTCCATCTAATGTGCTAGGCATGACTGCAGTAAACGTGTTCTCTTGCACAACTTCAGGCCCTTGTAATGCAAAAAATAAAGGGAAACTTTTTTAATCTTAGTACAAAAAAATTTCTAAGTTTATTTATCAAGAAAATTAATTCTAGGAGCTTCAGACTTGACAGCTATCAAAGCTAGTGAAGTTTTCAAGATATGACAGATTCTATACAAACTGGTTTATCTCTAGCTTGCTTTTCAGGCAATTAAAAAAAATCTACTTGAATAGAAAGGGTGCCATCCTATTTCCAATTAATTCATGTCATTCCCATTCTTTTCACTGACTCCAGACTCTTCCCTGTAGGCTCCTTGTAAGATTATTTCTATTGATATGAAATATTAGAAATAAATGCACTCCAGTAACACTGGAGTGACAAAATCACCTTCCCTGCTGCTTCAAGCAAGTAACACATCAAAAAAAAAGCTTTCTATTGCAGCTGTTTCCAGACCACAGAAAGGATATAAAACAATTTCATAGGGTCAAGTCCAGTTTCACTGTGATAGACTAAAAAGCACAGTCTGACCTCAAGAAGAAACAAAGGAACAGTAACTGACTTGGCCTCTAGGAATAAACATCTTTTCCCAACCTCTAACTATTGTAACACACTCATAAACCAAAGCAGACAAAAATGTATGTAAATTGTAAATGTAAATTACCTTCACACAAATGTCTATAAAGCTCTTGTGCAGCTTCAGTGTGACCAGATGTTTTGCTCTGAGAAGTTTCTTGAGGTTTAGCAGTTTTATTGTCTCCAGTAAGAACTGAGAAGCAGCTCTGGAGAAGCTGCAATAGCAATGTTTGAGCAAAGATACATTCCTCCCTTGGGCTGTAAAAAAGCATAAAACAAACAGAACAAAAACTAGAAAATAGAATCTTTTGGGTTCAAAAGAGCATGCTATGAAAGTTGCTACCTCAGACATATGAAAGACATTGAGTATAGAGCAAAAAAACCCCATAGCTACCAGCTAAATTAATCTACATCTAAAGTTTCTATATGCTATGATAGTTAAAGCCCCATATGGCAGCAGTAGGAAAATGTTATTTATGTAAATGATGTCGTTTAGGGAGAAGAAACTGCTCCAGCTAAAGCAAGCATACTTTATTTATATATATACACACACACAGATTAGTGCTGAACCACACAGGAAAGAAGTGACTTACTTTTGGTGAAGTTTATTATAAAAATTCCAGAACAGCTGCAAATCAAGGCCTGTGAAATCTAAAAATGACTTGTATTTTAATCCACTCTCCTTCTGCTGAACCTTAAAAAAGAAAATGCAGGATTGGAACATTAACTCTGTACAGGACACATTTCTCCAAAGTACATCCCTGAGCAGCCAGGTCTCCTATCAGTTTGCAGCTAACATGAATGCCAGTGGAAATTCTTTCATGGATATTTCAGTGTCTAAATGTGACAGACCCTGCTGAAAACTTCCCCTTCACAGAGCTACTAACAAGCTCTCTTTCTTCTCTTCTCAGATGTTTGTCCTCCACCACTGAAAGACCTCACAACCTCTACCTCTTGATCTAATTTGACTGAAATAATGGCCAAAGGTAGACTGCTTGTGGCTCAGAACTGAAGCTGAGAAAGCACAGGCTGGATGAACAAAACATGGTTTTGACACCTGTCCTCAGAAGCAGTGAGCACCATGCTGGCATTCACCAGCACACATCAGCTTCATACACCTCACACTAGATGTTTACAGAATTATTTCAGCTAAAAGGAGGACATGCTTTAATCTATGCAATTTTCTAGCTACCTCTCTAAATGATTTTCCCCATCCCTGCTTCAGAAATAGTTACATTATCTAAGAGACAGCAGAGCATCCTTTTGCTCAGTCTGCTTCATTCAGCATAGGAACATGGTGCTGGAAAATGGGGCTTAAGTCTCTTCTGGACCCAAAGTCAGCATAGTCCTAGTCAGTGTCAGTAAACATACACAGAATGCTATTTTTCAGCAACTTTTTTTTTCCTTCATAGCATGGTTTTGACAGTTATTAGTACCTAGCAGTTACTAGTACCTAGCAGCAAGATTTTCTTTACCCAGCCCCAATTCCACAGCCTTATTACTTTTAGCGTGGCAAATAAATGCTTTAAAAAAAAAAAACCCAACACTAAGGAGTAAAAATACCAGGTCCTGTGCCAGCTGCTGGATGAAATGAAGTGTCTTCAGGAGCAGAGTTGTGCCACAAACTGTCTCATCATCAGTTTTCCTGCACTGCAAGCAGTTCATACTGCTGCTGGGCTCATCCCTCATGGGTCGCAGGTAGCCAAGAACACTCAGGCCTTGGACCCCCAAGCGCTCGGCGCTCTCTTGTCTTGTACACAGGAACTTGATCATCAAGTACTAAAAGGATAAAAACAGCACAAGATTTGGTTTGAGAAGTTACTATAAATTTGGGTTTTTAAAAAAATATACGAGTGCACAAATCTAATGAGACTGTTGGGAGGGGAAGGGTGTGTATTGCATTCCCTGTCATTCACCCCCAGGAGTTTAAAACGCTGACGCTAAGCTTGGACTCTCTCATTTCCAAAAAAGTCAGGGTGATGGTTCTGTGACCTCTGCAAGCATCTGCAAAGTTAATTAATTCATCATCAGTCCCATTAATTCTGCATCCTCTGTTCCTTGGCTCTATAGTTACAGCGTTTTTCAGGTTAAAAAATTATTACCTGTGCTTAAAAGCAAGCAGAGGAGCAACACTGAAAACAAATTTTTGTGCACTCTGCCCACAGTGAGGTACAGAATGCAAAGCTGAGGGAACAGCAAGCTCTGCCAGGCAAATGTACTTGGTAACTCTGCACACTCAGGGACCAAGGGTCACCCAGACACCAGCAGAAGGTCTAAACAAGCAGGGACAGTTTTAGAAAAAGTCCCAGTTGACTTAGAACCGTGCCCTCACTTCTGCTGATCACCACAGTGTGAAAAAGGATTGGGGAACTATGCAACAGCTGACTCCAGAAAAGAGAGAAAGCCAGGGTGTGAAAAAGTCTCCTGCTTAAGCACTACAAAACTCATATGCTGTCACTCTTGAAACAGCAAAATCCAACAATCCTCAAGGAAATCAACCTGAGAGAACTGCTTAGCAATTGTCCCCTAAGACAAAGGCTGCAGAACATTGCTCTGAAAGAATAAATGCTGTATCTATGTAGAATATAATTTGTCTATATCTAATAATCATGTTATCCTTTTAAAAAATATTTCCTCATGATAGAACCAGCAGCCTGTGCATTATCACATAATTTTGCACTACATTCAATGCTGAAGCACCACTTCATAGATAGCCACAGCTATCCATGTGCATATACAGAAAAAAAGAAATAAACCCAGAGCACAGCTACCAGATCATCCTTTTACCTAGAAAGCCAGAGGATTTGCATGGTATCTTACTTGGGAAATCCTGCATTTCTGCATTCTGACATCAACTTCATCCCATTCTTCTTCCACTTCAAACCAGCCAATGGGATCATCATCTCCCAAATCATCAGATGAGCAACTGCTTCTAGATACAAAAGAACACAACAAACTTTGTAAAGAAATAGCTGGAAGAAACAGCAGAGCTGTTGATATCTCACAAAAATATTTTAACATTTTATGGCTGTAAAGATGAGACAGAGACAACAGCAAGTTATTTAGGAAAGGCTAATTAATATATGATCTTATAATTTTTTCTGTCATCAGTGATCTGCACTTCACGTAGAAGGTTTGTTATATCCCTTTTGAAACAGGTCTTTAAATCATAGAATTTTCAGGGTTGGAAGGGGCCTTTAAGCTCATCCAGTTCCAACCCCCCTGCCATGGGCAGGACACCTCCCACAGATCAGGTTGCTCAGAGCCCTCTCCAGCCTGGCCTTAAAAACTTCCAGGGTTGGGGCTTCCACCACCTCTCTGGGAACCTGTGCCAGGGTCTCACCACCCTCGTGGGGAAGAACTTCTTCCTTACATCTAACCTGAATCTACCTCTAATTTTAATCCATTCCCTCTAGTCCTATCACTCCCCATGATTCTAAAGAGTCCTTCCCCAGCTTTCTTGTAACCCCCTTAAGGTCCTGGAAGGCTCTCCTCAGAGTCTTCTCTTCTCCAGACTGAACAGCCCCAACTCAAAAAATCCAAAACAACCCAAATCGAGGAGCTGAAGACAACAGCTATTTACATATTTCTTCAAACACATCAAATTGAGGTTCAATCAAATCAAACAAGTAGCCATTAAATCATGCATAATTTTTAAGTCATTCAGAACAATCCTCACTAGTTCAAGTAGTGCTGCAAGAAGATCTAATATGCCATTTTTTTTCCATACACTCATTACAGAAAGCCCCCCTGTACCTGTTTTTTAAAAACTGTTTGAATTCCCTCAGCTTCCACCTGTCATAGCTTTCAAATCTTTTGAAATGTTCTTCTGCATGGAACTTTGCTGAAGCACTGTTATAGGCAAACACCAGCCCACACTGGGCCCCTATGGCACCTCTTCGGACCTGGAGAAGGAAAAACCACAGAAAGGTATTAAAAATATGACAGTAAAAGCTGTTGCTTTCACATGAAAAAGTTCTGGGAAGTAAATATCTCTGGAATGGCACTTTTTACCCAAAGAGAAATTCAACACTTTGAGAGAAGTGTTCTAGAAACCTTTGTAACCCACTGAACCTTCAGTTAATATTTACTACATTTATCACCCAGCCAGCACCCTCACATTAGCTAAAGTGCCACAAAAATAATTCTCATTTACATTGTACACTGCTACTTTAATTTAAAAACTAAACAGGAATTCTGTATCTCTGTACCACTACACCACAAAACAGCTTAGCTGTCTCACCAGCTCCAGTTAGAATCTACTTGTCAGAAATCCATCCATGTTCAACTCTCACTGACACTGAAATATCCTTATTCCAGGAACTAAACTACTGCTTTGCCTTAAATAAATAAATTCAGCTGCAGAAATCTCACTGAAGTTTTGTCCCAGCCATGAGATTCAATCACAAAATCTTGCTTCCAAACCAGATAAAAATCACTCCAGGTGCTCAAATTACACTGAAGACCATCAAAAGAATGTGAAAGCCCCTAAATTTAATCTGAACTCAAATGATGGTATTTATCTTGAAACCTGCCATGCAGAGAGTCAAAACATTGCTTTAAATATAAGATCTTAGAAATAAATCCATACTCCTTAGAGATAATCCATAAGCCTAATAGTCATTGGCTTGAGCATATTGCAAGATATAGACAAAAGCAATATAAAATAAATGTCTTTACTAGATGCTTGGAATATATGAAATAATTTAAGATCTCCTCTTTCCTTAAGTTCCCTTAGGGTTTTACTTTGGTGCAAGTCTCAGGGATGATGAATTTTGTTTCAGTTCCTACAAAAAATATTCTAACTCAACTCTGCCACTAGGGAAAAAAGCAAGCCTTGGACTGCAAAAGCACAGAGGAACCACACACCTTTATTCGGATTTGTGTCACTTGAAATGCAGATTCAGTTCCAGTAGAAAGAATAATACTTGCTCTGGTTTTCCCAGTTTCTGTCAGAAAACCTAAATCAGCAGAAAGAATAGAATGAGGTTGGCAGGACTGCTGGTGCAAGGTGTCTGAAGGAGAATACTAAGATTGGGGACTAAAAAGGGGTAAATAAAAATATGTTTTTTCTAGTGAAATGCTCAGGAGGAAATGTTTCCAGACAAAGGAGCAAAGACAAACAAAATGAACCTGTGATATTAGTATTCATCCCCACAGAGCAGGCACTGCTCCCCCCAGCCAATGTCTCTCTTGGGGCTGCAGCCTCTGCAGCTGTTTCAGGAGTGTTTGCCTCTCAGATGTTATTAGTAACCCCAAACATAACTCTGCCAATATAATTCACTGTTCCCCAATCTGTGAACCATAAAACAGCAGAGGACAGCCCATAAAATAACTGAAGAATAAAACCAAACACTGCCCAGAAGCAAACAAAAGGGAAAAGAAGCATTTAGAATGTGCATGGCTTTCTGTCACAATAGCACTCATTTAGCAGGAGCACTGCACAAGACCATACATGATTAAAAAAAAAAATAAAATTAAGTGGCACTTCACTTAAAAAGAAGGTCCAGAAACACAAACATCTCTCTTTGGGTTGTGTTCAGTACATAAAACCACTGCATTAACAAAGACAACCTTTAAAGGGGAAAGAATAGTTACATGCAGTCAGTGAAAATTTCAATGATTTCTACCATATCTCTCTATCAATATTTGGGAAACTAACAGCTGAGTGATTCATGTCTCCAACCCACAAAATGTGCTCTAAGTCAGCAATGAGTTGTCACAAAGAATATAAATAACTCTCCCCCAAATCCTATTTTTTGTTTGTTTTGTTTAGACAGCAAACTGGCTTCTGAGAAATCCACCTTGCTGTAAAACTGAATTTATATTTTGTTTTGGTGGTGGTCTGGGGTTCTTCTTGGGGTTTTTTGCTTTTTTTTTTTTTTTTTTTTTTTTTTTTTATTATGTCATCCATATCATAAAACTATCAAGTAACACCAACTATATATAAATATATACATGCAACAGCACCACAGCCTTGATAAAAGCTTTTGTGTCTGGTCAAATATTCTGGATTTTAAGTCTGGGCTCTTACCATCCCCCGTCCATGGCTCTACAAGGAGGTTTTCAGGCCCTGATTTATCTTCTTTTCCCTTCACATCACATGCCTGCAAAGTTAGTCTCAGTGGTTTTCCTAAGTAAAAAAATCAACAGATGCATCAAATTCATAGAACAGAAAGCCCACTTTCCAGCTTTAAGCTCTTCACACACAAAACAAATAAATAAAATTACAATGCTATGAGCTTTTTACCCCTGTCAGACAAAAAAGAGCAAGAAACTGCAAGTGATATGGTAATTTAACATAGTCAAAGTTCTAGATATATGGGCAGGACAAGGAAAATCAAGACAACCCATGTTCTCTCAACTGCTTGCACATTTTGGAATTCACAGTATATGAAATACTGCTTGTCTTGCAAAAAAAAACAGCAGCTACTCTGGGGAAAATGAAACAGTTTTCAAAACCTTTGAAAGCAAATCCTGATACAATAATTTAAAATTAATTAATTTGCTCTTTGGCACAAGCCAAGTCCTGACAAAATAGAGTAGGAGACAAAAATTCTTCATGAGAGGTAATCTCAGACACTTGAGAAAATGCAGATTTATCAAACAAGTACAGTTGACCCTGTGTTACACCTTATGCCCAGCTCTGCACTTATGACATGCTCAGATTAATTTATAAAAAGTGAAATTAAAGACTGCAAATAGATGCTAATGACATTACATTTAAAACACATCTTAAACTTGTGTACTTGCATCTCTCTGCAAGAGAGACCACTTATTGAAGCTAAACATACAGAAAAGCATGTTACTGAAAGAATAAAAGTATCTGACAGCATTTGGCTTTTACACAACCAAACACTGTCACCATCTTGATACAGGAGCCATTTTCTACAACCTTCCTGTTTTTTCTCTAACCAATGCTACCTGGTTCAGTCCTTGGAGCAGAGGAAGCTGATGTAACCACCAACCTTCAGGGCAGTTTTAGCTTCTCGGTATCTTCTTGGTAAGAGCTGTTAACTCAGAAGCCTTTTACATTTTTAAACCTCAGCAGAACAAGTAAAACAACTCCAAGCTGCCTATTGGTCTTAAGGACAGACAAGTGAAGGATCCAGCAATTATTCATTTACCATATTTATAGAGCAGGTTCTGCCTAACTGTTGCCATGGAAGCAATAAGCGATGAAGCCTTGTATGGAGTGTCCAGATGATCAGTGATTGTACAAAGGGAACTCAGCACTTTAGCAACACTGCCCCTGGCTAAGGCAAAGGCCAAGAGGGTAAGTTCAACTTCTGGAGTAGTACAACAACTGGGAAGGGAAAAAAAAACAACAACACAACAGCATGAAAAGAAAACTCACAACACTTGGTTTTTAAAGAAGACAAATAATGCTCACGTGGAAAAAAAAAAAATAAAAAAAATCTATGGTGCCCATTTCTTTATGTAAACTTGTTCAAGATGCTACAAAAAGAACTGGTGAGTAAAAAATGAGATGCATCTGCTAGACAAATACTTCTAAACCATTTTCTGCTACATCAAAATACATCAAATCTCACCTTGTTATTCTTATAAGAAAGCTATCGACTTCTTCCAAAACATTTGGAGATAAGAAGCTTGAGAAATCAGTAGAGCCCGGTGTCAGGGAGAGAGGGGGCATGTGTTGCAGTGCTTTCCTAGGAAAAGGACAGAATATCTCAGAAAGCAGACAGAAAACAGCCTTCTAAAATTAATTAGACTTTTGAATCTTGATGCTTTTTAAGAGTAAAAAAAAAAAAAAGTAAAGAGTAAAAAAAAAAAGAGTAGGTCTCTACAAATAGATTCTGAATGCTAAAAAATCAAATTACACAGAGATTCTGCTCATAAGGGAAAGACAGTATTGCATTCTAGGTGGGGAAAGTTCAACAACTTCTATGTAACCTTGAAGCTCAGCCTCATGATCTCAGAGCTAATGAGACAAATTAATCAAGGCATTTTGAGTTAAATCTGTAGCAGCATCAGCAACAATGTAGAGTACAAGTTCTGCTTCATTTTAAATAGTTCTAGAATTCCATGAGAGCCCATTAATAAAGGGAAAATGGCTTTAAATTTTTTCAGAACAATTACAGACACTGAGAGAAACTTGTTGAGAATTTCTGTTTGATTTCCTAAGACAGTGTAATAATCCCTGAAAACAGGAATTCTTAAGCAGGTCCATCAAAGCCATTCTACCCCATACTAAAGACTGGGTTTCCACTTTGTAATTCCCAATACTGAATTTGTAACTCCTGAATGGATATTTTAGTCAAGACCTCTCCTTCATAACTTATTTTTTAGCCTTTACTAGCTCAGGATCCATGCTCTAACAAATAACTAAGTTATAGCAAGGCTGAAGGCTCTCAGTTCAAGTAAAGAGCTTGGAACTATGAACCTTCCTCAGACATATGCGTGCATAAAGTTATCTAAACTTTAAAGGTTTCCCAGATAACACAAATTAAGGGTAGGATTAATGGACTTTAGCCTGCAGCATTTATTAACCTCACGACAGCAGAGCTCTTATGTGGTAGGATCATGCTAATGACACCCTATAAAAGCTGACATGGGTGTGGAGAGATTTTATTAGGATTCCAATCCTTCAAGTCACGGAGCTGAAGTG
The DNA here is from genome assembly GCF_036169615.1 of Heliangelus exortis. Lineage (NCBI taxonomy): Eukaryota > Metazoa > Chordata > Aves > Apodiformes > Trochilidae > Heliangelus > Heliangelus exortis. The sequence goes on along the minus strand of NC_092442.1, from coordinate 3,638,304 downwards.
TTTGGCAGCCAAAGAAGGAAATGTTACCCAGAAAACAGCCAATCACCACAAACATCTGCCCAGAGACACTGCATGTGCCTCACTGTATCATCACACAATGCATGACAAGGCACTGCACAAGCCAAAACTTGCTGGATATGAAGCTAAATGAAACTCCAGTCCTAAGTGGAAGGTGGCCAATACTTATAATCAATAAAATAAGACTAGAAAATTAATTAAGTTTAGGCTTCTCTAAATTATTGCAAGTCAAGCAGTAAATTCGGGGGGAAAAAAATATATTTTTGAGTGTGTTTTAAGTCACAACTTAACAAACAGATCATATGCAACTGGAATTATAGAAGAATTATACTTGTTCCAGTATGTGCTCATGGAGAAAAGTGAAATACCAATATTTAAGCAGTGTGATAGCTAAGAAGACATTCTAGAGTCTTAATGGAGGGAGTGGAAACCAGTTACACGAGGTGGGTGAGTTTACTAAAGCTGGAAGTATTTTAAAAATAAATAAATAAACAGGCAAATCACCTGCATTGGAAGTTTGGTACTTACTGAGTATTTTGTAAAATAGTGTGAACAAATGCTGGATTTGTTTCCATGGAAGCTGTCACCAGAGAGGTCAGCAGGGACCAGTACCAGATAGCAGAGGCATCACAGACAGAGACCCCCACTTTTTTAACTCTTTTATAACCCACAGCCTTGAGCCCATGGATTCTTGTGTCACATCCATCACTAAGGCAACGCTTGATGTTTATCTGTACATCTGTCAAAAGAGAAAATAGATTTTTTTTGCTTGTTTCCCCCCATTTCTACTGCTGGATCAGATCTAGAAAATTCAGATATACAAAGCAATAAATACTGTGAAACCTCTTCTAAAAAATAGCAGCAGATATGGAACAGCACTCCCACACTGAGGCAACTACACACATGTTTCTTAACTGTGCACCCTACAATGTGGAAAATTTAGCCTTTCAGTGGCCTATGTGTTCCATTGCATTCTGTACAGCTACAAATTAGGAAAAAAAAATAGATTAGGAAAAAATTACAGATTATTTCACCAGTGCCTTTTTACCTACATATATAGGAAGTATCTTGGGAGTGGCAGTAGAAAAGATAGGGAATAAGAAAATTTTCCTAAAGGTTCTCAGCTAACATTGTCCTAGTTACTTCTGAGGAAAACCATCCTTGCTCCCTGCTCCTGTGGAAGTCCAGTCTGGTGAAAAGCATTCTTTGAACCAAAGGGACAAGATTTCTGAAGCTGCTGAAACCATCTTAGGAAGGAGCAGTTCTCCTCCAACTGATTCCAATATAGCACCAACAGATTTACCAGACTTAAAAATAACACTAATTAAAAATCCTTCACAGAAAGCCTGAAATCATCTGACCAACTTAAGAGTAGAGACTACAGAAAAAGCAGGTTGCTCAGAAGCAGGTTTTTTGCTGGATGCTATTATCCAACAAATGCTTTCACTCTGCAAACAGAGATATTTTAAAATTACCCAATGCCTTTAAACAGAGGCTACAACTGCATCTTTAGTCACTTTAACTCTTCAACCCTTAGTTGAAGGAAAAAAAAGGAGGAAAAAAACCCCAGAAGACTCCCTTGCAGGCTAGAAATTAAACTAATTGAAAACAAATTTCTCTGACCCAAGGACGAAGTCAAAGAAAACAAATTTCTCTGACCCAAGGACGAAGTCAAAAGTTGCTGTTCTACTGACTGATGTTTCAACACATCCCTCTCTGACCTAGGCAACTTTTCACCTCCAGAAAAGCAACAACAGAAGATACCAAGGGGATCTGTGGACTCACACATCTGACTAATGTTAGCGTTTTCCAACAGTGTTACGTAGCCAGTGATATTGCTTGGAATGTGAACATCTCGGACCTCCTGAAGACTGCTGGCATTCCTTCCCACTGCCACTGTCACTTGCTGTGGCATGTAACTCTGGTCACTGGCTGCCACTGCAATGGACAGATGTCTCAAAACAACATCTGGCTTCATCTTTAAACTGCAAAGCAAAGAAAATGAAATGAGAGATTGCGACGAGATGGTAACTCAAGCACTTGTGACAAAGCTTCAATCAGTTTTTGCTCTTACAAAAAATAAACAAGCCCACTGTCATTATGCTTATCAGGCATTTGGAGCCCTGTACCATGGTGGACAAGTTAGTAAACTTCTAAATGACTTAAAAGATGGTAGTGAGACTGTGGAATTTTCTATTGTTCAGCTTTTCAACTGAGAATTCATCCCTCAGGAACAAAAACGTACTGTCAATAATGACCAAAATGAGGGATTTTTTTTAAAGTATATATTCTTAGATCTACTACTGAAGAAACACCAGACATTTCATGGAGCAATAACTTTTTAGACAGTGGTGAAGTGCTTCTATTCAAGTACTAACCACTGCACCTGTAACAGAGTTTGGGGGAAGCTGAGCTGCAAAACAAGGGTATGTGTCAGCATGGAAGACACAGATTTTACAGGTGAAGACTTTAACTTGGTGCCTCGGTTTAACACTTAACACTCTTTGATTCTGTGACCTGTCACTCATTCAGTCACATTTTTTTTTAAATACACCCCCCTGGCTGTCATTGGACCCAGGACCAACTACTCCAGAGCTCAGCTGCACGTGGCTGAGTCCCTCACCGTATCCAGTGGGAGCGAGCGCTCCCATCTGACTGCCAGAAGGATGTTGTTTCTCCATTGGTCATCTTGTCAATATCTGCAGAATTGGATGAGGTTTCTATGTGAGTGTAGCACTTTGTGACAGACTTCAGCTTGTCCAGTTCCTGATTACCATTCAAGTCACTGGGGTATTCTGCAAAGAAAAGAAATCGCTCGTAACCTTTTCTTCTTTTGCCTGATTTTGAAAATTGTTCTACCTTTGTAACAATTATCTGGTATAAATTAACTTGTTGGCACAGAAGACAGCTCCTGAATTAATGTTTCTGACAGAACCTGGAAGACAGCAAATTCCTGAAATTAAATTTCAGTTCATCTAAAATGATGAACTCACAATAATCTCAAACTACCACTTGTAGTGTGAAAACACCTCCTCTGCCTGGAGTTCAATAGTCTTTATCTCCTCCTTTCATTACTGCCTTCATCAATGCTTTATTATTAATATGCCAAAGTGCAAACAGACAAGAGGAAAAAGTAAAATATCATGGAGGGAACCTCAACTCAGCTATTCTAGGGAAGGGACAAAGCAGATTGTATCCCCAGGTAACTTGATCTCTTTCAATAAAGGTGCAGAGATCTGAAAATATCAGGTCAAGCAGTGAAGAAAAGGAGTCCACTCTCTAGGGAGAGAACCAGGACATTCCCATCTGAAACACAAGAACAGATTCACTGCCTCTGCCCAGAAACAGTAAGACTGTTGATTAGTTAAACAGCTAATTGTTATTAGCTTCAGAAAACATTCACCTCCACATGGACACTAAGTCTGCAGTAACTAGTAGAGATATTTGAGTGAACAGAAAATATAATAATCATCATTCTGAAGCAGGAGGAATATGAAAAGCATCCATGAAAAGCATGATTGCTAGGTAGCTAGGAAGTCAACTTATGTGCCTCAGAAAAAAATTTAAAAAATCCAAAAAACCCAGGAACACTGCAAGAAATTGAAATCTGTTCAAGATTAAACCGAAAAGGAAGCTTTCTATTTTGTCTTCACGTTATTGTTATGCCACCATCTTGAAGAAAAAACTATCCCATACCTTTCTCTTTCAGGAGGAGTCTATCCAGAGAGTCCTTCAGCACAGAGGAGCGCATGGTGCAGATGTTGTTGAAGTACTCCAGCACGGGGTAGGGGATGGCGGTGCTGGAGATGCGGTTGCGGTGCAAGAACCTCAGAATCATTGAAGCGTGGACACCCAGCCTCTCCTTTGACTCAGAAAAGATGTCAATAAAACCTAGAAAGAGACATCGTTTCTGCTTTAGTTGCAACATCTGACTTAAATTAGAGCCTTGGCTGCATCAAGAGAAGCGTGGTCAGCAGGCTGAGGGAGGGGATTCTCCCCCTCTGCTCTGCTCTGCTCTCCTGAGGCCCCACCTGGGGCACTGTGTCCAGTCCTGCAGCCCCACCTGGGGCTCTGTGTCCAGTCCTGCAGCCCCTGTCACAAGAAAGCCATGGATGTGCTGGGAAGTGTCCAGGGAAGGGCCATGGGGATGCTCAGAGGGCTGGAGCACCTCTGCTATGGAGACAGACTGAGAGAGTTGGGGTTGTTCAGTCTGGAGAGGAGAAGGCTCTGAGCAGACCTTATTGTGGCCTTCCAGTGTCTGAAGGGGCTACAGGAAAGCTGGGGAGGGACTCTTTAGGATGTTTTTAGGACATGGGGGAATGGATTCAAGATTTAGATTGGATGTCAGGAAGAAGTTCTTCTCCATGAGGGTGGTGAGACCCTGGCACAGGTTCCCAGAGAGGTGGGGGAAGCCCCAACCCTGGAAGTTTTTAAGGCCAGGCTGGAGAGGGCTCTGAGCAACCTGATCTGTGGGAGGTGTCCTGCCCATGGCAGGGGGGTTGGAACTGGATGAGCTTAAAGGCCCCTTCCAACCCTGAAAATTCTATGATTTCATGACTTGAAAGAGTCATCACATTCCCCCCTCTGTACCTTACTACCAGGTAAATCCTAGTTAAGCACAGGAGCCAACACTGAACCTACATTCCACCAGGTGAAGTAGCTCAAGTTTACAGCACCTATAGGAGGATTCCAAGAGGTGCAGACAAATATTTTTGTCACTTACTTGAAAAGCCCCAAGAGATTCAAAACAATTACCAAAAAGCCTTAGCTCTTATTTTGCCTTTCCAAGAGTTTCCAAACCCTAACATTTAATATCTTAGGGGACAGAGAAGCTACTTGGCTGATGTACTCACATCACTCACCTCAAGCTACCCTAACACCTCTCTTTGGCATTTTGGCTCCTGAACAGGGGTTCCCTGAACCACAGTGCATTTAGATGCATGGAATGGTACCCCAAAAGTACTCCCCTCAGGCTTGTCTATTCACCAGTCCTGACACTTCTTGTCAGTCCCCTAAGGCAAATCCCCTTTAGTACTTAGCATCAAAAGCTTGGAAGGGAACTCAGTAACTGATACTTCTCACAGAAATCAAATGCTGGAAACTGACACGTTCCAGACTGCAAGTTACAAAATGTGAATTATGTTTGAGCAGGGTTTCAACAGCTAAATAGCAATATAATAATACAGTATGTGACTCATCACTTGAAACAGACTCCATGGAGGATTTATTCCTCCAGTCACCAAGTACAAGGCTGCACTGGTCAGGCACTCCCCAGAATTTTGCAAGGAATCATTTTCTGTCTGTGAGGAAACCAAAGGAGGATAAGAAGTTACACAGAAAGGAAAATATTGGTTATTTCTGTAAGTTAATGCATTTAATTGTTTGAAATTTTTAATTCACAGCAACTTGACTTGTCTGATACTTGGGAACTGAGAATTACTTGGACAATGGTTTTCAGAGGATTAGGACAAACAGCACTATTAAAGCAATTTATTGAAGCAGCACCCCTTTTATATAGGGCAGGATAAAGGAAACCATTTGTTCTGTCACTCTGTTCTCATACCTGGAACTAATGAACAAGCTTGCAGTTGCCTGATTACATGGCTAAGCTCCCCTTGAAGATTAGCTCCACTGCAGTTCTTGAGAGCCTCCAACATATTCTCCACATCTACAGTGCCATCTCCCTCAGCATCAAATTGTGCAAAGGCCTGAAAAGGAGTAAAAAAAAGAAAATTTAATTCAGTATATTTACTTGAAGCAGAAATTCAAAGTATTCCAGAGAAACCGTAGCAGTCACCATGAAACAAAAATCAAAAGAATATCAAAAATATTGAATTCATGACAACAGCAAACAGCTTGGCTGGAAATCTGCAGCCTGTAGCAAGTTTTAAGGTCTTTGCCTTGCCCTCCTATAAAAATCAAGTGTAGTTATGCTTAGGTGGAGGCAGCACATCATCTCTGCCAGTGAATCAGCAGTATCCATCCCCTGACAGCTGGGACATGAAGAAAGTGCTCAAAACAGAACACTGAAAACCACTGGCACTGAAGGGTGAGTTAGCTCCAAAAAAAAAAAAAAAAAAAAGCCACCCACTACTTGCTGCTGCTGCATCCAGCTACCACTGCAGCCACTCAAATTCTATCAGGTTTTTAATATTTTCTTTAGTTAAGAAAGTGTCCTTAGAAGCAGAATTGGTTTTAAATGTGTGTTTTCTTCTATATTCTGTCCTCCCACACAAAATACCTCTTTAAAGTTTGTCAAAGCAGATGTGAAAACAATGGAGTTAGAAAAGATTTTTTTTACTTATTAAAGGAAGACATCATCAGCTTTAGTAACTTTGACCTTAATATAAATTTTTCTATTAAAAAGCTGTCTTAAGCATGTACACAAGTACTCACACAGCTAGGCACTTCACATCTTTGTACTAGCAGAAGTACAAGATATTTTTGTTCAGCTAAGCCTATAAAACAGAACCAAGCTCATTTTTTTTTTAATTAGCCACTTCTGAGAACTCATTATTCCATTCCACACTACCATTAAAAAAAACCTACCTATATTTTTACAATCATACTTAATTTTGAAACAAACCTGTTTAATTGCTAAAAAAAACCTGAAGGTGTGCCAAAAGAAATGCAGTATTTCAGGAACACCCTCTTTTTTTTCTTTTTTCTTTCTTTTTTTTTTTTTTTATTATAAATTTGCAATGCACTTACAAAAGAGATTTCTTTACAAGCAAGCCTTTGGTGTTCCAGCCCTGAACTTGGTATTTCAAGTTCAGCTACATAGCCAAGCAAATCTGGCCTCTAAGAACCAACCAGCTCACAAGTGTCTGACAAGAGTCACAAAACCCCTGCTGTGCAAGAAGCTTCCACCTCTGGGTTTGCTACCTGGTTATCAGTCTTGATGTACCATTAAAAGCAGTGTCCTAGAGAGAAATAATCCAAAACGATTAGATGGAAATAACCTGCCAATTAACCATGACATAATTACACCACTTAAATGAGAGCAAAGTTCTCAGAAGACCACAGAGTCAAAATGCAGGATTTTAGCTGCACACTTCTGCAGCACAGAGCTGAATTTTTGCTCAGCAGTTTTATAAATTCTTGTTAAAACACAGAGCTGTGCCCATGCTGACCATGAGCACAATTCCAAAAGAATCATTCTTGGTACCAAAGAGGAGCAGTTCTGGGCATCCAATTGGTACCAGAGCCAGGGCAGGTGCTGGGCATCAGGTAAATACAGAAGCAAAAACCTCAGAGCTTTGCTTCAGGACAAGACAAAGGAAATTAATTTTATCAGAGATAAGTTAGTTGCCAAAACAAATCATCACATTCTTGCCACTATTTGACTTTTTCTCCTCATATTTAAGTGAAACTGGTCAATTACTAACATATGAACTGAACAAGTGGGCAAGTTTTGTGATGTTACCAGTGAAAAGAAAACACACATCAGGTGACAAGGCTGGATTTGCTACTTTAAACCAATTTCTTATACTTTAATGTAAGGAGAGCTCATCAAATATATGCTTCTCTTTGCACCTTCATGCAGTATTCTGTTATTTTATTTTTAAACTGTGATTTCAGCAAACTGCACCAACCCTAGAATTTTAAAACTGCTTTTAGAATGTTCAGTAAAATTTCAACTCTTTCTTGACACAAAACACACACAATTTCTGCTGCTCAAAGAAGCTGCCCTGTGCAACAGGGGTTTCAGCAAAAACAAATAAAAGCAAACTCATTATGCACAAGTGTTCTTAGAGCTTTTGAGTTGTGATACAAATGCAGCAGCAGCTTTACAACCCAGCTGCATTCTGCTCCTGAAGAAAAGCATGGAGTCCAGATACTTCCTACCCAATTCAACCCTGAACATGACAAAACAACAACAAAAAAAACATCTTTCCTGGGAAATGATGGCCAGGGCAATGGCAATGAAACACAGGACATGGGAAGAACAGCTCCTCATTTCACAGGCTGCTCAGGATACCTGAAGTGTGACTTAAAACTCTCTATTTCATCCTTGCTTCTCAGCAGAGCTGCAGCATTAATGTTTCAAGTTAAGTTGGATTTGTCACATGGCAGCTGCTGAAGCACTAATGAATAAAAAAGGAGTCAGGGGTTCAGTTCATCCAGAAAATAGATTTTGCATTTAAGCAAAGGTTTGGTTTGCTCCTGAGGCATTCAAAGTGTGTGCTTCACAAGCCCCAAACTGACAGCAGAGAAACTTAATGGGCAGATCAAAACTCTGTATATGCCAGACAGGATTCTGTAGACATTAGAAAGTGAAACTTATTGACCCAGCACCCACAAATTAACTTCTCATCAGTGTAAAATACATTCTGGAAATCTATAACACTACAGCCCATGGCTATTATTTCAGTTATAGACATAAGCAAAGCTTTCCAGACAACTCCCTGCATCTCAGCTTTGCAGGACATACTAGATGTGACCACATTACCCACTGCAGGACAAATCCTTTGGAAGGTTTTTTCTCCACTCTTAGCAGGAAAAAAAAACAAAACCACAACCAAACAACCAAACCAGCCCTATTATTCATGTAGAGGAGGATGTGCAACACTGACAACCCTCCAACTATTTCTGCAGCCTGCAAAGCTCAGTTGTATTGCTAGGAAGAACCCTGATGTACTAATGCCACTCCTACTGTCAAGCAAAATGAAGAAGTGTTCTTTATTGGCTCCTGTAAAGGAGCTGGAGCAGTAGTTGAGCAAGCTACTTAAACCAGTCTGGTATAAATATGCCCCTGTGTAAAACAAAATCAATCTCCTCCCAGTTTCCAATAGCCTGTTAATATGTCAGCACTGATTTCAAGGAGTCTTGTGTGTGATTTAACAGCTTACCAAGTCATGCTGCTACTCAGGAGCAACACAAAGGCAAAAGGAAGCCACTGGTGAGGCTGGGGAACTGCACACAGTAAGAAATTCAGACATAACCACTTTCTCAACTGAGTGCAAAATTCCCAGCAGGGTATTGCACTGCACTCTAAATGCCAGCTGAGAGTAAAGCTACAGCCTAAGTGCTGCAGATGTTAAGCTCCCCATATCCCTTCTCACAGCAGAGAGGAAACTGCAGTCTGCTGTGCCATTAAAACCTCACCTTTTGCCTTTTGCCTGTGGAGGGGGAGCTTTGTTACACTACTTTCTTACAAGTTTTCTAAAACCTCTTACTTTTCAATAAGCAATGGGAGAGCAGTGACACCTCTGAGCATTTCACTGCTGACTGGGAAAAGGAAAGATAAAACTGAGCCTGGTAAGCAGCAGCTTACTGACACCATTACAAAGTAGCTCAGAGGAACGACTCCTACAGAATTTCCTGCCTGTGCTACCACCAGCTGTGGCTACACCAGAAAGATTGTTGTAAATCACCACTTTATTCACAAGTGGACACCGAGCTCCAATTGCTGAAAACAATCACAAATTTAGGGGGAAAAAAAAAGAAAAAAAAAAAGGTTTCTAGAAGCTGACAGCCTTGCAGCAGCAGCAAACACTTTTTTAACCTGGCTGCAGAACCATCTGGGCTCTGCCTGTCCCCAAGATGGGCTGAGACACGTGGGTGTGTGTGTTGGGGGGTGGGGGTAGGGGTGTGCGTGGGGGGTGTTGTGTGTGTTGTGTGTGCCTGTCGGTGTCTGCTGTGTGTTGTGTGTCTGTGTGAACGTGTCTGTGTGTGTGTGTGACTGTTGTGTCTGTTGTGAGTGCCTGTGAGTCTGTATGTGTGTGTTGGGGTTTGTGTGAGTGTCGGTGTCTGTGACTGTGTGTCTGTGAGTGTGAGTGTCGGTGTCTGTGTGTGTGTTGTGTGAGTCTGTGTGAGTGTGTTGTGCGTGTCTGTGTGAGTGTGTTGTGCGTGTCTGTGTGAGTGTGTTGTGCGTGTCTGTGTGAGTGTGTTGTGCGTGTCTGTGTGTGACCCTCCCTCCCCCAGACCCCGCACCAGCCCCACCTCAGGCTGTCCCCAAGCCTTGTCCCCACCCATCCCGCACCATGGCCGGGACAGCCCCACCTCAGGCAGTCCCCCAGAGCCCTCCCCGTTTCCCTCTCCCTCTCCCACCCCTCCCGCTCACTCGGATCTCTCCCTTGGGACCGTTTTCCGCCGCTCCTCCGCCCCCGCTCACCCCTCCCGGGGGTAGCGGCCCGCTCCCTCCTCCCGTTCCTCTTTCCCTTCCCCCTCACCTCCTCGCTCTCCCCTCGGGACCCGGCTGACAGGCGGGAAACGCTCTCCAGCACCTCACAGAACTGCTCCAGGCTGACGGCCTCGTCTCCTCGGCTCAGCCGCTCCTCCAGCCAGCGCACCAACGTCCCGTGATGTCGCGACACCAGCGACTCGGGCAGCGCCGCCTCCCGCAGCCGCGCCGTGGCCTCCCGGAGCCGGGCCTGCTCCAGCAGCACCTCGGCCGGAGGCAGCGGAGGCGCCGGGCTGGCGGCCCCGCCGGGCGGGAAGGGAGAGCCGGGCTGAGGGGCGGCGGCCGCCCCTTCCATGCCTTCCTCGGCGCCTTCCTCCTCTTCCTCGCTGCTGTGGCTCGCCGCCGTCCCCATGAGCTCCTCGGAGGTACCGACGCTGAGGTAAAGCCGCTTCTCCTTTCCTCTCCTTTCCTCTCCTTTCCCCTCCTCCTCCTCCGCCGCCGCCCCGGAACCGCCCGGCCCGGCCCGGCTTAGTCAGCAACTTCCCGGCCCGCCGCACCTGTCAGCGCCCGGCGGGGCGGCCGCGCCACACTGCCGCCAAGCGACACCGGCTGCCGCACAGCCCCGCCCCGGGCCGTAAAGCGAGCGGGGAGGGGCGGGGAACGGGACGGAACCGGACCGGACGGGGCCGTTCCGTGCTCTGCCCGCCGCTCCCCCGGTACCGGGGCGGCCACGCTGCCGTACGGTGAGGACGGCGTCGTGAAGAGGCCCGGCACGTGACCCGCCCCGGGCCCCATGTGGCGGGAGGGGGGGGCGGCGGTGGCGCTGCTGTGCCTGGGGGCCGCCTGGCTCCTGGGCCGCGGGTTCGAGTCCCGCGGCCGCCTGCTCAGCTCGGCAGAACTGGCCCGGTACCGCGGGGCGACGGGGGAACCCGGGCTCTACCTGGCTGTGCTGGGCCGTGTCTTCGACGTGGAACGCGGCCGCAAGCACTACGGCCCCGGCGGCGCTTATAGCGGCCTCGCCGGTAACGCTACAGGGGGGGAAGGGGGCAGCTGATAGGAGCCTGGGATGAGGGCACCCGGGGGCTGAGTGGGGCCGGGAGGGCACTCTCAGGGCTCGGTGGGGATGGGGAAGTTTTGTCGGGGGCTCCGGTGAGGCTGGGAGGGTCCCCTCCGGGGGGTTGAGGGGGGTCCTTCGGGGGCTCAGTGGGTTTGGGACGGCCCTATCAGGGTCCCGGTGGGGCCGGGAGGGTCCCGTCGGGGGCTCGGTGAGGCTGTGGAGGTCTCGTCAGGGGCCGCGGTGAGGCTGGGAGGGTCCAGTCAGGGGGCTCGGTGGGGCCCCTGTAGTGCCGGGAGGGTCCCATCAGGGGGTCGGAGGAGTCCCGTCGGGGGCTCGGTGGGGTTGGGAGGGCCCCATCAGGGTCCCGGTGGGGTTGGGAGGGTCCCGTCAGGGAGCTGGGGGGTCCCGTCGGGGGCTCACGGGGCTCACGGGCCCGTTGCCCCCCAGGGAGAGATGCCAGCAGAGCATTTGCTACCGGTGACTTCACCCCGACGGGGCTGGTGGACGACGTGTCGGTGCTGTCAGCGGGTGAGCTGCTGGCCATCCGGAGCTGGCTGTCCTTCTACCGTGACAACTATGAGCCCGTGGGTAGGTGGCAGTGGGTGAGGTGACCACACGGGTGGGTGAGGGGAGACCTGGAGCCCATCGGGGGGATGCAGACCTGAATAGGGCCAAGTTTCACCTCTAGATGCTCACCCCTGCCCTGCCCTCCCCCAGGGGCTGCTGGAGACCAGCAGTGAAATCCCTGAGATTTCCCTCAGCATCAGCTGGAGATGCTGCTAAACCAGAGCCCGTGTGAGGTCTGCAGCCCTCCAGAGCAAAGCTTCACAGCTCTCCCTCCCTGGGCTGTCACTGCATCTCTGCTCTGCTGAACAAAAGGCACAGAGCCAGCACTGCAAGCAGTGAAAAGAGGAGGACTCAGGAGACTGTGGAAGCAGCAGTGCAGGGAAACTCTGCTGGGGAATGAAAGGCACGGGTGAGAAAACCTCCTGGGTCCTGCAGCTGAAAGGGGCATGGACTTTGTGATGAGGTTTTGTGCCTGAGCTTGTCCTGCCTGGGTTTATCATATGGGTAAATTGCTGTGTGAGCCAAGAATGGAAGGCATGTAAGCTCAGCTTTAAAATTGGGCCGTGGCAAAATCTTCAAAATTTCTAAACCAACCCTGAACTATTCATTTTCCTTCTCTGGAAAGGCTGTGGCCTTCATTTTATCATCTTCTTCTCTCCCAGGGAAGCTGGTGGGCAGATTCTATGATGAAAATGGGGCACCAACAGCAGCCTTAAGGCAGGCTGAGGCTGCGATTGAGGAAGCTCTGAAGTTACAAGCAGAAAGTGAGCAGATGAAGCAGCATTTTCCACCCTGCAACTCTGAATGGAGCTCTGCTGCAGGCACCCGATTCTGGTGCTCCAGACAGAGGTAAGCTTGGCCTTCCTGCCATCATTCTTGGACCCTTTGGAGCAGAGAGCATTTCTGCCCCTTTTTTGAGCTTTTTCATTGCCTCTCCTCGTAGGAGTGGGGTAGGAAGGTGTCCCTTTCCTTGGCTGCATTCCTCAGGCTGTGCTTTCTGGCAGAGATGGAGCCAAGCTGCAAGGAACAGCAGTGCAGTTCTCCCTGTGCCAGGTTTAGCTGCTGCTGCTGTGTGAATCATTGTCCCCAGATTTTCTCTGCCAGTCCAGCAACCACAGAAAACCTCCAGCCAGCTTGGAGTTGCACAGAAGTGTGGGTTGGGCTGCTGAAAATGTTCTCCAGCATGAAGTAGCAGAGGGGAGGTTTGCTTGCTGAGCCAGTGAGTGGCAAGGGGAAAATAAAATTTCATTCCAGCCACCAATACTTGTAGGGATTTTATGTCTGAGGGAAAAGCTCCTGTGTCCCACTGGAATCAAAATCAGGTTTCAGAAGCTGCCACGTGTGCATGTCTCAGGAAAACAGGACAGAAATCCCACTAGGACCCTCTGCTGAGTTTGAGCAGGTTTTCTTAATTATCAGGAATGCAAATATTAGCTCCTGTTTTCCAGATAGGTTCACAGGCTGTCTTGTAGGCTACTGCCACAACAGTTTTCACTGAAAATCACATAAAAATGAGGCTGAGCTTTCAACAGTCATTTCCTACTTGGCCTGTTTAGTTGTGCTCCTCTCTCATTTCAGGGCCTATTTTGTTTTAAGATTAAACCATCCCACAGCCCACACTGCAAAATCCTTGGGCTTCCTTTTGGTAGAGCATGGGGGATCTGCTGCTCTGCCTGAACCAGCTTGGGTACAGCCTGGGGTCTGGGTGTTGTGTGGCTGTCTCTTGGCTAAGAGGCTCAGGGAAGAGGCAGGATTGGTCCATCCAGAGATGCTACAAAGTAGCTGTGGAAGCAGTTGAGACTTTTTGGGGTGGGTTTTTTTGGTGTTTAGTCACAGCCCACAAGCCTGTGGTTATCTGTGAGCAGTTAGTAACCCTAGAAAGGCATTTTGCCATTAGCTACCCAGTGCTACACAAGGCTGTGATTCCTTTTCCAGCACTGACAATGCTGGAAGCAGATTCTGGTTGCTCCCAAGGGTGAGAGGATGTAGCAGCAACCAGGTCCAGGCTCCAGGTTTCTGCAGCAGAGCCAGTCAGGAGGTGTCAGAAAGCTGGGGGAGGTTTGGCTGATGGCAGCTAAGGCTTCCTCAGCCAGTGTGTTGCTAGTTATAACTCTCCTCTTTTTTTTTTTATTTTTTTTATTTCCTGGAAGCTTTTTCAAGGGTTTGGATTACAATTTGTTTTAATTTTCCATTCTTAGTGGGGGAATAAACCGAGACTGGAGTGGAGTCCCCAGGAAGCTGTTCCAGCCTGGTTCCAAGGGGAGCCACTGTGTGTGTGTGAGGACTCTGGGACCCCCCTGGGACCAGGCAGCTTCTGCTGAGCACAGCAACAGAGGGGATCTGGACAACCCTCACCTGCAGGAGTACGATGGCTGCCACCCCATGGCCGAGCAGTGCATCCTAACCCTGTGACTCCCAAGGGCTGGATGGAATCCTGCAGGGAAACGTTGGACTTTGGGCAGTTCCATTCCCTTCTGCTTGTGAGGAGGAAGCAGAAACAGTAACAATTCCCTGGTAGTTATGACTCTTCAGGGATGGAGATGGAGAGGAGGAAACACTTTAGCCAAATTAGTGGCTAAAAAAAAAAAAAAAATCAGTACTGTGATACTTTTTCAGTGTTTTATTCCTCTGGTATTTTTACATCTGGCAACAAAGATGCACAGAGTGAATTAATGTAAAAAGTGATGGCTTGTGCAGTCAGGAAAGAGATGCTTGTGTGCACAGGGGTGGGTGCAACAGGGATAAGTGTAAGAATTGTGGCAGCAGTACTGGGCTCAGCTTAGGCACAGTCCTGCAGCAACAGCAGCTCTGCCTGCTGCATCCCTATGCTTGTGTCCCTTCCCATTCACCTCAGTTACTCCAGAGAGTTTCAAGGTAGCAGAGAAAAGCCTGAATTTGGAGCACAGAACTCCTGGGACTCATGCAGTGTAGTTATACACTTTATCAAATGACTGGAGTACAGAAGGTGAAGGTCACAGCTATATTTCTTCATTTAATGTTTGCATTAGATACTGTGCAAAGAAGCTACTGGGAGCCACCTATGAGGATCAGTGTTTCACATTAACCTCACCCTCCTGCTCCTCTGATTCATTGCTTTCAAGCTACTCAGCTCAGGATTTGGTAGTTTTACAGATGATAACAAAAGCTACGTGGCAACACCACCATCCTGCTGTAATCTGCCTATTCCCAGGCTGGTACCTGACCTTTTCCCACCTGTAACCCCAGGTGGATGTCTCCTCCCAACACCCAGCCCCAAGCCTGGCACTATTTTAGCACAGCTGGCAAACCCCAGCAACCTGAGTGAGTCCCAAAGAGCAGGACAAGTCCTGACCATTTCTGTGCAGGGCTGGAAAGGAGGAGGGATGACCTGCCCAGGGTTGAGTCCAAATTCAGACTGCAAGGTGGCAGGGCTTGGTTCCCTCTCTGCTGGTGGAATCTGTCTTGGGGTAGAGCTGCAGCCCTGAGCACACTTGGACTACACACTCATCCCTGCTAAGCTGTGTTCTCTTCCTTAAGGCAGCTGCCACCTCTTTATAAACAGCTGGGAGGCATTTATAAACTCAGTTTTGGGCTACCAGCTCTGAAGAGAGAGTCACAGAGCTGAGTAATTAGTTAATAAGCAGGGAGATGAGAGGAGGCCTGGAAGCACCACTGCAAAGCAAGAGGAATCCCTCCACTGCAGTCAGAGCAGGGTGTGTATCACAGGTGATTTTTAGAGGAAGCTTCAAGCTGGATGGAAGCCATACAGCAATTAGACATGTTCATGCTTATTGTAATAAACATGTTTGTTTTTGGTTTTTTTTTTACCTAGTTGTGTTTCTTTTCCATCATAATCTTGAAGAGAAATCCTCCAGGATGCTTTGTAGCAGCAGTCCCAGCTCTGCTCAGCCCTCAGGGGAAGCTGAGTGGCAGCAGAGCCACCACAAAGTGTTCAAGTCTCCAAACCCCCTTTTTACAACTAAAACTCAGCCCCAGGCTTGTGCCATCTTTGGGGTCCTCACTTCACATCACATCCCTAAAGACAAAGCTGTGCAAAACGTGCAGAGCAGTGCTTCATTGCCTCAACAATTCAGGAACACTAAGTATCAGCACATCATTTGCTTTTGGACACATCTTGAACAAGAACTTGCATTTCAAGGTCAAACCATTCCCCAAAATGATTGTCAAGTATCTTTAAAATAGCTTTAAAAGTTACAGTAAATTCCAGGTTATTAAATACTGTAACAAGGAGCTTGTAAAGGCAAGTCAGCATCACAAGCTGGAGCTCTAGTAAAGGTGCATCAGCTTTGTAACTCCAAGCAAGTTTCATCCTGCTGGATGCTTGAGCTCTATGCAAATAGTGCTGACACACTATCAGGATTATTTCCATCTTAAAAGCTACACTAAAATCAAATAAACTGCTGCAGGGAAAAAAGACAGGAGGGTGTTGTTAAGGTTGGTTGAAAATCAATTCACACCTTACTCCTCAGTTTAGTGTTTGGAAACAATTTGGAAAAAAAAAAAAAGGGGGGGAAGGTTTGGCTTGCAGAAGGATTGTCAGCTGTGAAAGCAAACAGGGAGAGGCCCCTGCTGACCTGAAGTAGTCCAAGGGTATCTTTGGAGCAGCAAAAGTAAAAGCTCTGCTGGATTCTTCTATAGCAGAACAGGGTGGGAAGAACAGTGCTATTTACCCTGGGGTCAACACTCTAATAAAGCTCACCATTCATCTGTACTTCAGTAGAATTTTTTATTAATAAAAGCCTTAATGCATCACAAACTCCCCAAGCTGTTTTGGTCAATTTTGCTGTTGCACTGAAGCTTTCCTTTTCCTGAAGTAAAGCTGCAGCAGCTACACTCCTCCAGGAGGCAAAGCTGCCCCCCAGTACAGGACTGACTGCACTACCAGTTTGTTACTCTGAGCTTGCCCAATAAAACACAGCTGAGCCAAAAACCAATTTATTCCTGGAGCCAGCTCTGGCCCAGAGGCCATGAGGATGGTCTCAGGAAAGATGATTATTTGTACATCCAGTAGAAGGTCTTCAAGATGACCACATGGTATAAACTAGAGCAGCACACCTTGTCAGCCAAAAGAAGAGCTGTAGTGGTTCCTGGATGTTAAAATGAATGCCTGGAATAATCTCAGCATTAAAAAAAAAAAAAAAAAAAAAAAAAAAAAAAAAAAAATCCAAGTTGCCATGCAGGGTTCTCCTGTGCCTGGGGAAGGAGAGCTTGCAGAGGGGCAGCTGTCTCTCCAGGAGATATTTTCCTAACAAGGTGTCCACCCCACAGAGCAGGATCTGGTTATGCATTTTATTACAAGTAGAACCATTACACAACAAAAGTAATGCATATTGGAAAAATACATTTTTACAGTTACCCCAGACAAACGTTGCAGATAAAATGCCATTGTTCTAAGACTTCCTTTTCTATTTCACAGAGGGTATTAGAAGGTTGTTATTTTTGTCACTCACACAAGCTCTGATTTTTCTAGAGATGAGTTTGCTGCAGTACCAACTCTGCTGGTTACAGGAAAAAGAGGACTTGCCTATTAACATTTGATCTACAAAACCAACCCAGCCTTGGCCTCCCACATTGTTACATGTTAATTTATAAGGACTACAGGAGAAGTCATACAAGCCATTGCTCTCCAGCACAGGAAGTCATTAAGGCATCTGTCAGCTTTTAGCCAGCAACTTGCTACTGCTGTTAGTACCTTTAACATTCTCACTCCACTTAGTGGTGTGAAACAGTGACTACACCTTTTTCAGATACACAAATTAAAACAAGCCAGACCACGTTTTGTGCTTGTGCAAGAGTGCTGGATGACTGCAACCAACAGGAATCCAGTCTGGGAACAAAAAGCTACAGTATGAACCACCACAGGCTTCCACTGAAGAGCCTGGCTTGACAGCATCACTCCCAGGGACAGACCTTTGTTTTTAGAGACCTCTTTATTCAATGCTTGGCAGACTGGAGTCTTAAAGTTAAGGGATACCACTAAAAAAACAGCAGGGTCAGGAGGGGATGGGGTTTTTGGTCACAACTGTAGTATGCTACAAAAAGGAAGAGCAGTTGTTTATGGAGTTAGAAATGTGTTGACCACTAGTACATTACCAAGTGCCTCCATTCCCATTTGTACCCTGGAGTGAAGCATTTCCTGCAAAACTCCCCCAAAAATCTCAGAGGTCTGAGAGTTCAGACCAATACTTGATAGAGTGCATCCAGGACTGAGCCCCACCTTTTGTTTGGTTGGGTCAACTCTTTAGCTGATAAACTACAAGAGAACTAACTTGGGGTTTGGTTCAAGTTGAGAGCTTTCCCCCTGTAACTCTGGCAGAAAGCTCTTTCCAGTTGGCTGGAAGGAAACTATTTCAAAGGCACTTCAAAATGATCCAATTTGCTGAATTTAGTTGCCTTGAATTTAATGAATGCCTCAGGCTGTACATTAGTTTATCAATAACCTTAACTTTCCTTACAGACTTCATTGAGAAAGAAAGCTGGTACAGTGGTGGATGTAAACAGCAAGCCAGGAGCATGATACATTTCCCAGATAGTTATAATTAACAATATACTTTTTAAAAGAGCAACTAGCCAGCCTTAGACTTACCATTCAGCTATGTTGAATTTTTTCATCATTTAAAAGGTTGTTTATTCTGTTACAACTGAGCTCCCTGTTCCCTCTTCCACCAGTCACTGAAAAAACAATATTTAAATGCTTTAGCAGTTCATACTGTGCAGTTTGCCAACAAAGTTGAAGCCCAGAGGCTGCAGCATTGCATGAACACTCTTTTATCACTATCCTGAAGTATTCTGAGCACACACTTACCAATCCACAGCCCCAAACCAAGAAGGAAGGCAGCATGTTATCATGGGATACACAACAGTCAAGACTTCTCACCCCAAATGCACTTTTTCCCCACCAGTGTTCTCCTTCACTGCTAGAGACCTGCAACCAGTGATACTCCAGCCCATCAGGAAGCAATGGACTAGAAGTACAATGTTTTCCATCACCTATTTCACTCAAAAAAACCAACCAAACAAGCTATCTTGCAGTTAAATGCTTTAGACACCATTATTTTCCAGCTCTTACACCCCAAATACTATGCCAGAGATGCACCATTTGTATCAGTAACTGTGCTAGAGGCCAGCTGTGTTCCCTCTGCTGGAACATGACATCAACAGACATTAAACAGTGAGGCAAGTTTGTATCACCATCCATTATTCTTCTCTAGTGTTGCAAGGGTGAGATTCCAGTTATAATATATGCATATTGGAAGATCAAAGTGCAGATCAAGTGAGACTTGATGTGAAATTCATCGTGCAAATGTCAGCAATTACACTCTCTCCCATCCTTCTCTTGTACAAGTTGGAGAAAAGCCTCAAGCAAGTCTCCCATCAGAGCAGCAGTCTGGTTTCTCATCTAATTTTGCTTTAAAATTGACAAGTCCCCATCCCCAATAGGGTAATATCTCACCATCATGTCCATATTGTACACTGGAGATAACAGTCATTAAAAAAAATGCACACCAGTTCATGGAGCAGAGATGAGGAATGCTGAGTTGAGTCTAAACTAGGTTCATCTCTTGGGAAGAAAAACAGCCTTACCATGGCATCTAGTTTTGCTTAAGTACCCATTTTTTCAGACTGAAGCCTTTGCCCACCAAACCATAACCCTACCTGTCAGCCAAGTTTCTTCCTGGTGGCCAAGAAAATGTGATGTTACACATTCAGCATGTTTAAGAGAGCACAACCAGTCTAGATCCAAATACCACAGCTCAATCCAAATGCCTGGCCCTGCACTGCCAGGTCAGAATCCTTCTTTCAAGGCCAGAGACCCAATGTTAATGGGAAGCCTCCCAGCACACTCCCACTCACAAGCAACCCTACTGAAACTGGACCCAACTTTAATGTCTAGAGGTGCAGCACATTCTGCACTGGTAGGGTTCCTGCAGCAGTTCACCAGGGTCTTTAAACCAAAGGAAAGTGCTACTGTCCCTCCTGGGATTCATAATGCACTTCAGCATTTATTGCTGTACTGTGAGTTTGCCTACTTAAGCAGTTTTAGTGTTTCTCCATTGAGCATTTCAACACAGGTTCATTTCTATGAGTTTCATGACCTGGAAGGACTAGCAATGTAAATATGAAAGTGCAACACAGATTTTGACAGCTCTAGCAGGTATCAGCAAGAGTATTTACTGGCTAAAACAACCCTGCACTTCTCTTGAACATGCTAAAGCTAATGAGACATTTACTGAGGAGGTAACAAGGTGTGGATCTGCAATTCTGACTGCTTTGCATCAGATGGTATAAAGCTTTCTGTTGTAAGGCCACAATTCTTGAGCTATGCTTTGAACTACCCCCTTTTCTGAAGAGTTTCTCAAAATGAACAGTGGTTGCAACAGCTCAGTCCAGCTTCCCAAAAAAAGTCTGCTCTAGAGAAAGGGAAGATTTATCTTTAAGACAAAGCAAAGAAAGATACCTGGTTACCCTGAAACTTAATGCCATCTCTACTAAGCAGCCTGAAAGCCACAGGACTTAATAGAGTTGCTCAGTGCAAAGCACCACGTCAAGGACAGACCTGTTCTGGGTCATTTCAAACACCAGCCTAACAAGTTGAGCTTCCATACCCCACTGCAACTAGAAGAGGGTCTAAACTTCTTTTGTCATTTGGTTTCAACAATCCACTTGAATTCCTAGTGAAGTCTATCACAGCCCAATACATTTACAGTCATACAAAGTCATTTATACCAGAATATATCATAACAGGGTCCTTAATTAGTTCAGTCTATTGCAGAAGACATGTATAGGCCTCCTCTTCCCTATCCAGAGGGCTTGTAAGCAGAGCTGCTGTCCAGAGCACTGACTGGGAATCCCTTTATTTCCAGAGCATACTAGGAGACTCCTCCCAGAGTCAGGACATCAAAGCAGATGTTGCAAACTCGGACTGGCTTGTTGAGATCAAACTTGATGATAGGAATCTCCTTTGTTGAGCACTTATGGCAGAGCAGGCGTCCACAGTGTCGGCTGTGGACAGAAGAGGGGTGGGAGGAAAAGGTGATTTCATTCCTAGCAAACACCAGGGTTCATGCTGTCTGATATTCTTCAGCACTAAAAAGGTGCAGTAGCAACTGAAATGCTGTTTTTCTTCTATCTTCTGGTCTCTACCAATTAATTATTGCACACTGCTTCTGTACCAGTCACCCAGCACTGCTTCATGATGTGCAGTTCCTCTGGAACACTGAGCAGCCTCATCTGTTCTGAGAGAAAAATCTTACCTAACACCCACCTAACCCAGCTTATTTTACACAAGTTCAGATTAGTTAAGGAATGGCAACTCAAGTCTACACAACAGCAACTCACATCAGCATTTTCAGCCACTTCCATGTTACAAACAGACCCCTGACACAAGCTGGGAGTTTCAGAACAAGTCAGCCCCACTACTGCAAGCAGGGATCCAAATTCTCTCTTTCAATACTAATATTTCTCATTTCTATCAAACCAGAGTATTAACAGCCCAAACTGCTTAAGATACAACTTCAGGCAGCCCACCAGTTGCTGATCTAACAGCTAGGACAGAGTGGAATGTTTCAGCAGGGTTACTGAAAATACACCTACATTAACAACATGGAGGCTTCCTAAACCACCAGAAGGTACAAGCCTAGCTACATTTGGAAGAAGGATCCATTTCCCAGGAAGCACAGCAAGATGTGTCACATTACCAGTGATGCTTTCGTGTCGTGACTCCAAATTTGGCAGTGCATTCATAACAGTTGGAGCCATCACACCAGGGAGGTTCTTTTGTCAGCATATCTGTTAGAGGCAAAAATGTAAAGGCAAAATGGGCTCAGACATTGAGAACACTAAGGAGGGGTTTTTCTCTTCTGCCATAGTTATTGTCTTGAGTTGCTTTCACTGACATCACATTTTTCACAGCAACTGTATGGCAAAAGTGAAAAAAAACAATACATAAGCTAAGCTACATTAGGCTATAACTAACCAGTCATGATTCTTCATGTCTATCCTTAGAGAAAAAGTAATATTAAAGTTTGACAGATCTGCACTGGGAAGCTTTTCAGCTGATCATCACAAAAATGACTGTTTCTCTTAAAGCAGTAGAATATTCAGAAGCTCATCCCTCTGGAATTACTGGCAGATGTTCTTTCCTCCACCAAGATATCTCAGAACCATAAGGTAAAACCCACTTTCCAACTGTACCAGCTAGAACTTACCCAACAGTCTGAAGAGAAGCTGTTTTGTAGCAACCTGGTAGTTGAAGATATTGACTCCTTGGTTATTGTTAACTCCCAGGCGAGCCCCAGCTCTCACTATTGCACGACACAGGTTTGCATTTCCCTTCATGTAAGCCAACAGGAGCACTGAAAAATAAAAGCCAGATATTTCCCTGCTAAAAAAGTCCTAGGTCTTGTCCCACTCAGTTCAAGAAGGACAGGGAAGTGCTTGAAAGAGTCCAGCGCAGAGCTACTGAGATGATTAAGGGAGTGGAACATCTCCCTTATGAGGAAAGGCTGAGGGAGCTGGGTCTCTTTAGTTTGGAGAAAAGGAGACTGAGGGGTGACCTCATCAATGTTTTCAAATATGTAAGGGGTGAGTGTCAGGGAGATGGAGTTAGGCTTTTCTCAGTGGTGACCAGTGATAGGACAAGGGGTAATGGGTGTAAATTGGAGCATAGGAGGTTCAAGTTGAATATCAGAAAAAATTTTTTTACTGTAAGGGTGACAGAGCCCTGGAACAGGCTGCCCAGGGGGGTTGTGGAGTCTCCTTCACTGGAGACATTCAAAACCCACCTGGACACGTTCCTAGGGGATGTACTCTAGGGGGCCCTGCTCTGGCAGGGGGGGTTGGACTAGATGATCTTTCCAGGTCCCTTCCAACCCCTAGGATTCTATGATTCTATCATTCTATGACTCAGTCCAGAGTAGGATCTTAATACTTAAGTTTCTGTGTAATGTTTGCACCTTCCTGGATTTAACATACAGCTGTCGACTATTCCACCTTTAAAAGCAACACATATGACTTGAGTGACTGAAGTTTGAATGTCACCTACCTGTGTTTCCTTCAGCATCAGGTTTGTCTAGAGGGTATTCTGGCATACACTCCAAGAAGAGGTCACAGATGGCTGCTGCATTATCTTTCCCATATTGTCCCAAAATATGCATTGGTGACTGGCCCCTGGGGAAAAAAGAGTTCACCATTCTGATTCAAGTTTGCAAGTAACTGCAGTTACTCACCTAACCATGCTGGGTTTCCAGTTAGGTGTAGCATTGCTTAAGTCTCAGTGCACCATACACAACTACCTCCTTTAACTTCCTTTTCTTGGTATACCTCATTTCCACATAATTCACACACTGCATGCTCTGCACACTTCACTGGAAAATTAGTGTATGAATACTATCATCCAAGCCAAACCTTTTGGAGATTTTTTTTTAGAGTCATACCAGTACATATTTTAAAATACATGGTGGTTCTTTTAGTCTGTTAAAACTCTACTAATTACCTAATATTAAAGGCTTCTGCATCTACATTGCACTCTGTGAGGAGGACCCGGATATTGTTTAGGCGGCCATGCATCACTGCCAGATGGAGAGCTGAAAAGCAGAAGAGAAGCTTCAAGAACCTGAAGTAGTTAATATCAGCAGAAATTACAGCCTGATAACATTAAGCACTCCCCTTCCACTTCCCCACCTTCCCTCTCCAAAACTCCTTCCACTTTTGATTTCTTGGACTTTCCTTCTCCTTTTCATCTTTAACGGATAAGCCCGTTCAGAGGGCTCTCTCCACCACTAGGACATATTATTGTTAATAAATCTACTGAAGTATCTACTTGGAAATCTTTAGAAGTTTACCATTGTTTCCATTTTCATCTACAGCTGCAAAGTCTACTCCATTCTCCAGAAGGACTGAACAAATTGTGGGCAAATCTTGCTGGGCTGCTAAGTGCAGAGCTGTCTGACGATGCTTGGTCAGTTCATTCACTTGGGCACCTGCAAGCAGCTGTCAAGGAAAAAGAAAGATGTTCAAAGATGGTCTCAGTTCTTTCTTGGTCAGCAGTTTATTTCTCCCAATGAAGCACACAAGACTCTAATGTACAGATACATCTAATTCTCCAGTGTAAAAACCTATCAGTAGTGAGCTGCTGCAACTTGTGCTCATGGTCTAAACTACAGAAAGTTTTCCGTTTCAGAAAAAAATAAAGAAAGAAAACAAGAAAAAGGAAAGTGGTCTCACCTTTGGCTGACTTCTCCAGCCTACAGACAATGCCCCTTAAGGCCCAATGTGGGTTTTTAGGTAGAAAAAATTTAAAAATGACTCTTCAACACCTACCAGGTTACGCACAATGATCTCAGAGCCAGCCTGCACAGCCAGGTGCAGAGGGGTCAGTTTGGAGGCATCCTGGACCCGAGAGTTGACATTAGCCTGGACACTTATCAGGAACAGGACACTCTCAATGTCTGAGTTCTGAACAGCTACATGGAGGAAATTCCGACCTTTGTTGTCAACCTGTGGCAGAAAAGGGATGGGAAATGAAATCCATTATTCCTGTAGAGCAGGGAATTTTCATGCAGAAGGTATTTTCATCACGAAATACTCTCTATTCTAATCTCTCTCTAATCTCTCTATTTGAGGTGAACTGTAGAGTCTTTTTCCTTTCACTGCTTGACACTGGAAACTTATTTGATAACTATCAAATAAACTGGAGAAATTATCAGCTGCAGCTGCTCACTCTAGTGTGCTTCAGACTCCTTTATTTCTTCTTCATAACCTTGTCATTTCTTGGCCACACACAGGAGAATATTTTGACAGAGAAAAGGTTAACAGCTGTTGTAGTAAGCACTGAGCAGCAGTTAATGATAAACTCAATTAAATGAAACAAACTTCAATCACTCTGGCAGCTACCACTGGAGAAGGAAGCATGATGCAATGGTGCCAGACTGATGCAAAGTGCATTCATTTTTTGACTCCATACCAAGTGCATGTTGTTGTCTTAAAGATGATGTTGAAGTATATTTGGAACTGAGTGTATCTGTAACCACATTTTAAACATATTACAAGAACTTACTAAGTAGTGGAAGATTTTGCTAATCATTAAAGTAGGCTAGGAAGAAACTTCTGAACAGCTGCATGTAGTATCACACCAGAAGCCTGAAGATATAGGTGAAGGATTTAGAGTTCAGCAGTGTAGCATAACATCTATTATTCAGCTGATTTAGGGTTTCTATTTTGGTAGCTTTAGGAAAGCCAGGTAACACATTTTATTTTATTAGTTGACCACAAGAGACCTTTCTCCTTATATACACCTATGCCTGCTCCTCAATTGACTGACAAGATGAAGTTAGATGAGACACTGTATCTTTGATTTTCCTCCTCACAAACAGCAGGCACAAACCTACAGTCTCCTTAAATAAATCCTGCAACTGAAGACTGGCACCTTGCAAACCTCATTGCACGTAAAGCTACAAAATGAGAAAGCAGAATTTGCTGGTAGAACCCCCAGCATGCTTTGAGTACTCCCAGCTTACCTGTTCAGCAGCTCCTGGCTCCCTCTTCAGAATTGCCTCAGCTGCTTTGTTATTTTTGTAAGTCATAGCACAGGCAAAGGGAGTCATTCCTTGCCTGTCACGTACATTTAGCTTGATATCTGGATGGGAAATCATCAGCTGAATGATAACATTATGCTGGTTGCTAATGGCAACATGGATTGGAGTTCTTCCTTCTGCATCCTAGAAGGAAACCAGGAAGTTTGTCATACGAAGATTCAGGAATAGACAAATCCTTCCCCAACTCTGAAAATCAGAGGAAGCTTTTAAGTTAGGCTGGGACACCAAACAGTTGCAGTGGGAGCTCAAATCCACACTGCATGTGATGCCAATTGTATTTTTTTTCTCCAAAGAGGCTGACCTCAATCCTGTGTTATAGTCATTTAAGTAGCTCAGAATAATTTCTCATGTAGTCAGATATTTGGGGGGCAGAAATGAGCATTCAAGATCAGAACCAAGCATTCCAAAGGGATGTTTTCAAACTAGTATTAATTTGATGTTTATGCTTCACAGTATTAATTTGTAGAATTCAGTTTTTATCCAAAATAACAATGTACAGACTGGAGCATATAAATGTGAGGTATCATTTCCATGCATTCAGCACAACAGATACTTCCTCAGCTTGACTCTTGGGCACAAATGCCAAATTTTCTGAACACTGAACACTTGAAAGTTTCCTGATTGAAAGTGTAACAGCATCAGGCATGTTTGTGAGGCAAACAGTATGTTAAAGCCTATAAAATTTAAGTAAGGTGCTTAATAATTTGTCTGTATTGGGCATCTGTTTGCAGCTGCCAATCTCTTCTAGCATTCATTTTGATGTCATTTTCAGTAGCACCAGGGCTTAGAAATGTTGTGCATTCATTCTTTTGCTGCTCTTTGCCAAGCTTCTGTTTAAGGATTACAAAAATGATGTGTAACTCAGTTACATCACCTCAGTTTACTCAGTAACAAAAGGCACTTCCAAAACATACTAACAGAAGTATTCTGGATGTCTGCACTGCAACTGACCTAACAATTAACTGCAGCAGAATACAACCCTGCTCCTGCCTTTAAATCACACCAAGGGCAGGAGAGTTGAACTGCAATCATCACATCAGAAAGCTAACACTACAGGAAGCTTTTTGTATCATTCTTTTCCTTCAGTGTAGCTGCCTGAATTAACCTCATACAGACAGGTAAGTACTAGATCTGGCAACAAGGGACAGGAAAAAGTAGAACTGCAGCCTGTCATCACACCAGCTCAGCCACAACAGAAGGATGTTCTTTCATAGAATCATAGAATCCTAGAGGTTGGAAGGGACCTGGAAAGATCATCTAGTCCAACCCCCCCTGCCAGAGCAGGGCCCCCTAGAGTACATCCCCTAGGAACGTGTCCAGGGGGGTTTTGAATGTCTCCAGTGAAGGAGACTCCACAACCCCCCTGGGCAGCCTGTTCCAGGGCTCTGTCACCCTTACAGTAAAAAAATTTTTTCTGATATTCAACTTTCAGCTATCAAGCAAAACACACAGCTGAGAGGGAGAAAGGGAAGTTTGTTTTCACTACATTAGAGGCAAAGAATCAACTTTAAAGAAACTGTGCAGTTTCTGTACATACCTGAGCATTGACATTGGCACCAAACTCCAAAAGGCACTGGATCACCTCCTCTAGCCCCCAGCAGGCTGCCAAGTGTAGGGGTGTCTGTCCATCATGAGCTTCCTCTTCCCCTTCTCCATTTGGGCCTGGCTTTCTGGGGCTATTGACATCACAGCCACTAATGCAGAACCACAGAATTGTCACAGGTGGGTAAGCCCTCTAAGATCACCATGTCCAACCATCAAACACAATACAGTCTATTTATTACATTTAATGTAGATTTTAACAGTTCCAAACAAGTGTCAGAAGTTCACAAGAGCTGATCCACCAAGTGTTGACACATTCTAAATATGCACAAGTTGCTGGGTTTAGTTTTTTAGTTTCTCATCAAGAACATAATGCTAATAGGGCTGGCAGAAGGTGTCTAAGATCAGTAAACTTTGAGAAGTGCCATTCACCCACCAAAAGTCTCATGAAGCACACACCTGCTTCTGGGTCAAAACAGCATCCAAGTCACTTATGCCAGCAAAATATGTACAAGCACATTAAAAAGTTTCTATTTTAGAAGGGGTTCTGACCTACGAATGAGAAAGCATCCAATTTGTTCACTGTTTTCATCAATAGCTCTGTGAAGCAGGGACTGCAAGCAGCCACCTGGTCCTGATCCCCAGCAGGTTGAATCACAGCCATGCCTCACCTGGAAGGAGAAGCACAAAGAGGCAGTCAAGGGCTTTTTTTATGTCTCCAGCAGGCTCCTGCTACTTTGTGTAGTCTTTGACTAATGCTTCTGAAACATTATCCCTTAGAGGTAGAATTTGAGATGCCTTGTCTACTCTCTTGACAGTCAGGCAGCTATTTCCATGTCTTCCACACCAATATTTTATTGGTCTACTACTACTAAATATTACTACTGTAACACTAAATCAGGTATTGTTCACTAGCAATTCAGATATTCCCCCATGGATTCTGAATAGACAAGTCTTAAGCAAGTTTGGGGGGAAAAAAAAAAAAAAAAAAAAAAAAGCCAGACATTGCCTCTGAAGGTCTGGCCCCTTTACTTGTTTTCCCATACATTCAGTTAAAAAAAAAAAAAAGAGGTTTTTCAGGAACTCTATTTCTAAAATTTGTGTTTCACTACAGAATTACTCACTTGAACCACTCACTTCAACAAGACTTGTTACACTCCACTTTAAAAACTGTCAACAAGGTTTACACATGAGTAGTTTCAGTGCTGTCTCCATGAAGATTCTCATCCAATAGCAGCACAAATGGTTTAGTGCAGCTACAGTATCTCTTACTCAGGTCACCAGCAGCTTTTAAATAGTTGCTTCTAACAGGCAACAACTGGATACTGGAGACAAAGCCTTCAAAATAACTTCCTTATGAAGGAAATCCATTTGTGCCTCCTAAGAACTCTCCTGCTGAATCACCTATGCCTGAAAGTGAGTAGTCTTCAAAGTAAACACAAGGCTTTAAAAGCCTTCTTGATGGAACTGTAAGAGGCACTAAAAATCAAGCACAGATTTGGGTGTTCAGTTTTAAACTGATGATTACACAAGTCTGGTATGCTACAGACCAATGATTTTAGTAGATCAGCCTAAATCTTACTCTTTCCAGAATAAGAAATCCAGAGAGCATATTCTGTAGTTTTATTCCAGCAACTGAAAGATACTTGGCTATGTAAACTACAGAATTCAAGAAAAACAAACTTCTGTTGAAGAAAAACCTCTAGAAGTTAGACAGCAGTATTGGACTGCTGTATTCTTGCCATGTGTTAAGTTTGGTTTTGCTGATGAGCCCTTTGTTGCTAACAAGATGCACAAAAGATGCACTAAATGAAGTCAACTGACAGTCTTACCAGAGTTGATGCAATATCTTCCAGGTTATTTTCCAAGGCAAGCCACAAAGGAGGATTTCCTTTCTCATCTGGCACTGACATGTCTGCTCCCCTGGTACAGATAGCATCAACCACAAGAGGGAGCTGGTTTTTTATTGCTAGCTGTAAGGCAGTCTCTCCATCCTGTGTCCTGTATTAGGTACAGTTTGAAGTGTGTTACTGTCACATTATAAAGTTGGGCCTCATGTCACAGTAGTTTATTAGTAAAGCCAAGAATTAGCTCCTCATTTGTGTATTTTTGCTGTGATTAGAACATCTCTCCAGCCAAGCCAACACATCACAATTTTTTCATCAAAGCTATGTAGTTCACCTTTCTCCCTCTCCCTCCTTTAGCAGGAAGTGACATTGTTCTCAAGTTTGACAGACACATTGTTCTTAGCTCAGAGACACTGCCATTTCCTCAAGCACAGACATTATTTGAACAGTGTTCCTTTAGAAACACCCCCCCACCCCAAAGTGGGGTTTTCTCTGCACTGTGGTAACACTTCAAGCAATAGAAATTATTAAAAACAGTTTTCTCTGCACTGTGGTAACACTTCAAGCAATAGAAACTATTAAAAACCTGAAGTTAGAACAGCAGCATTAGGCAGTTTGTCCCCATGACACTGACTACAGTATAACTTGCCAAATTTCAAAGACAGCCTGTCAGTCATGTAAGGAGACAAATGTTCAGTCTAAGATCAACTTGGAGATACTTGGGAGGTAAGTTCCATCTTGAGACTTGTTGCTAGAGCTACATCTAATTAGCTTAAATGGTAGAAATCCTGCAGGTCCAACGAGCTGGCAAAGAGATGAGACTATAGAAGCTCAGTACTATGTCTCTAGGACCTGAGAGTCTGTTACAGTGAATTCTCTTCTCCCTAGAATTAAATGGCACCTCCCTCTGCAGCCTCACGAGGAGGTACTGCCCAATGGAGCTATAAATAGGACCAGTGGACCTACATTTAGGTCCAAGTTCATGTATGTAATCCCTCAGCCTGTGCCATAAAAAGCACCAAACACATAACTACGCCCAGATCATAATCTGGAACCAACCTCAAGCCATTCTATAGAGGCACTGCTCACTGCTCACTTCTAAACACATACCCAGGTGTCAGTTCAGATCCTACCTGACATTTATATCTGCTTGATGTTCCAGCAGGAAGAGTGCACTCTTGCTGTCTTGCCTCTGGATTGCCATGTGGAGCAGAGTCTGTCCGTCTGACATTGTATCATTGATGGATGCCCCAGAGCCAAGCAGCTGAGCTGCAATTGTGTGCATGCCTAAAGAGTTAAAGCTCATCAGTGCTTTACCTTCAGTTCTGCAAAAAGGACACCCTGACAGTTAAATCCTTGTAGCTTTATTAGTTCTCAGTAATGGACTGTTAAAGAGATACAGGGAATCAGTGCTAGAGCCCTAATAAAAGTTCCACGTGTGAGCTGAGGCAACTCCTAACCCTGCCCAGCTTGAATATTCAGCCAAGCAGCTGAGCTGCAATTGTGTGCATGCCTAAAGAGTTAAAGCTCATCAGTGCTTTACCTTCAGTTCTGCAAAAAGGACACCCTGACAGTTAAATCCTTGTAGCTTTATTAGTTCTCAGTAATGGACTGTTAAAGAGATGCAGGGAATCAGTGCTAGAGCCCTAATAAAAGTTCCACACGTGAGCTGAGGCAACTCCTAACCCTGCCCAGCTTGAATATTCATTTACAGACTTGCTGAAGATTGATTGAATATGGTGATCTGATAAGAAAACTACCAGGGAGTTGACAGCAGAACAACTGTACTGTAGAGCTGTGGAGTGAGAGGCTACAGGCTACCTGCTAGTGAACAAAGAAAGCTGCAGGGCTAAAAAAAATTAAAAAAAATAAAATAAAAATCAGTAAGCCAGATGTGAACATTGTTTCTTAAGCTGAAGAAACATCTAAAGCTCTCCTTAAATTTCTTGCTAGCAGTATAAGCCAGGACATGAACACACAACTGCTGTTTTGTCCTTAAAGTCTTACCATATCTTTGTAAATTGTCACCTTGTTTGGAAGGCACATACCTGTCCAAAGAGCCAAGCCCAGCACAGTTTGGTCTCTTGAGTCCTTCAGACTGAAGTCAGGAATAATTTGTAAGTTGTTGGTGGCATGAAGAGCATTAGCTAGAAAAAAAACCATAAGGAGGTAGAGCAATCTCTTGCACACTGAAAGCCCTAGGAGTGTCACATTCTGAAGCAGGTTGGTCCTTTAGCAGTCTAAAATATCTGAGCAAGATCTTTTTGTTTCTCAAAAGTGATACTGCTTTGGATTTGGGTAATACTGCCACTACTGCCTGATGATAATATTTCCATTAAAAGAATATTCAAATTTCTAGCTTCACCTGCCCCCTTCTTACCTCCATTTCAAAACAGAGTGGTTTATACAAAGCTCTGAGAATGAAGAGTGGAAGCTACACTGCAAAATGGTGGCAGCATCCCTCCTCCTCAGCTCCCTTGGGTGGAGGATCTTCTCAATTCACCTACTCCCTCTAAATCCTACTTATAGTAGGAGACAAAATAGGCTTTGCTTCAGCAGTTGAACTCCCTTCCTGCTGCCAGAAAGAAGCTGAACTGGTAGCATTTCATAATTTGGCATCTACTTGTACTTCAGTACTCAAGTCTCAACTACTACAACACTGGTTTACTCTAAAAAAAGCTTCTGACTGAAAGAGGGTGGCAGAAATATTGCTGCAGAAAAATGCCTTTATCCATATTCAGTTCCAGTGTTTACTTTAACTAAATGCTTTGACAGGAAGAGAAAAAGAGATCTCACTTGTACTGCCAGAATACAACCTGGGGCTAAGTGTTAATTATCTGCAGTGGAGAATTCAGCAAGATTTATGGGCAAATTAATTTTCTAGTCTTAGCAAGCAGATGATTTGAGCTTAAAGACTGAGTTTATCCAATCTAACTAATTGTTCTACTTCAAATCATAGAATGGTCTGGGTTAAGATGGACCTTAGAGATCATCTTCCATGGGCAGGGACACCTCCCACCAGCCCAGGTTGCTCCAAGCCCCATCCAACCTGGCCTTGGGATGGGGCAGCCACAGCTTCCCTGGGCAACCTGGGCCAGGGGCTCAGCACCCCCACAGTGAAGAATTTCTTCCTAATGCTTGACCATCTTTCAACTTAAGATTTTTCCCCCTTGTCCCATCACTCCATGCCTTTGTAAAAAGTCCCTCCCCAGCTTTCCTGCAGCCCCTTCAGGTACTTGAAGGTTTCAGCCTTCTCCAGGCTGAAGAACCCCAACTCTCTCAGTCTGTCTCCACAGGAGAGGTGCTCCAGCCCTCTGCCAATGGTTAAAGACAGACATGATTTTAGTGCTTTGTTAAAAGACATTTTAGATGCCTTGTTGACACACACCCATCCATGACAGCATCAATACAGCCTGAACAAACAAAAAAAACCTTACCTTTTTGTTCCAGAATGACAGAAACCACATCTGGGTGATTGTAAGCAATAGCCAGGTGAAGGGGAGTTTGCAGATAAACATTCTCTGCTGCTGGAGAAGATGAATCCTTCTGACCAACCACTGCTTCTGCAGTTTGGATGTTTGGATTGGCTCCTTGTTGCAGAAGTTCTGCTGTCAGGTTTGCTAGGCCATGCCTACAGGCTGTATGCAGTGGTGTTTCTCCCTGTAACAAGTATCAGGTGAACAGATTGAGACATAAAACCCAGAAGTAGCTTTTAAACTACTATGTCCAAAAGAATTGGGGTGAAAAGGTGGTGTGAAGAGCAGTGAAGATGCTCAGGACCTCAAACTACACGAGTTAGCCTGTGTTAAGGAAAACAGTTTTACCAACAGGCACTGAGGGAAGTGTTAAAAACATGTCAGCAACTGGGGATGCTGCAAGAACAGTTCCACAAGAATGCAGCTGTTGTCTGATCACTAGTAAGATCACTAGGTGATCACTAGTCTGATCACCTGAAGACATGCAAAAAGCTCAGCAACTGCTCCAGCATGCTCTGAGCTATGGTTAGTAACATGAGATCTCTGTTATCTTACTTCTGAAGAGAAATAAGGAAACTTGGACTGTATGTTTCTGCTTTTACCCATCTGTTTTGGTGGTTGACTTTTGCTCCATGAGTTGCTAGGAAGAGAGAAGCTGCCTCATTTCCTGCACCAGCTGCCCTCTGAAGCAAGCAGTTTCCTAAAGGAAAACCATGAACACTGTTAGAGTGTTTTTCCAACCACACTTTGATACCAGTTAAGTATGATACTTAGTATGATACTTAAGTATGATACCAGTTAAGTTTGATACCAGTGCTAGCACCTTTCCCACTATTTCACAACATTAAAATTTGAAGCCAAAAGGGAACATCCTACTAATTGTCCCATTGCAATGCTGGACTGTCACGTGCACTACCATTTAACAACTACCCATTTTGAAACAGTAAAGAGGATGTTAAAAGCTGGCAAAGAGTCCAGATTTCCTGTCAATTCCTGCCAGTCAAGCTCAGCTTGGGAACAGCCAGTATCCCAGCTCTGGGTTAAAGCTACTACCACCTACCACCTATTATGCAGCAAATGCTGTTGCAGCCTCATTCAGCTCCTCAGAGCACAATTAGCATTAAGTAATTAACCTACAAGCCTTCCACCTACACAGAAATACAAACCTCTCTTTTACCTGTGACTGTGTCTGGAGCATCTGTGTTGCTGCCTCGTTGGATCAACCTTGCTGCAAAACTGTTCTCATCAAAGGAGGTTCCATTCACAACAGGGGCATCCTCAAAAGGGTTTACAGACTGATCAGAGGATACAGTGATATACTGAACTGCAAGCCACAGAGCTGTGCTTCCTTCATGATCCTTCAGTTCCAAGTCTAGTCTAAAAATAAGAGTTAATGTTCCCCAATTTATACCTTTAAAAGTGGTCCTCAATACAGCTTAAGTCTCAAGTGTCTGAACAGCTGTACTGGTTTGTCTGCTACTCACTGACAACTTTTGCTTGCCAAGAAGCCTGCTGTAGCTCCAGTTACTTCAGAGAATTTACAAATACTTTGAAATAAACAAAGCACCTTTTAGTGACTACTAGCTTTAAGCTCATTGCTCCAGGGAGAAGACTGACCCTGGTAGAAATGGACTCCCAAAGGTAACAAAGAGGCAAATCCTCTTCTATTTCAGTAAATCATGTACAAGAACTGCAAATTCAACTACAAAGAAAGTGAGTTAAATGAAGCATTTTGCTTCATCACCTTTTTTTTCTAAAAAAAAAGAGGTCACCTGTGTTAGCTTTGAGGAGAACCCAACTTGAACAACAAATTCAGACATTTTTGGGATGCTTACTATTCCTTTTAGCTCCACTAAAAATTAAGTTATTGCTACACCATTTCACCAAGCACTCTTTGGAAACCACCAAGATGCAGTCTGCTTTCTCTTGACAGTATGAAAAACACTTCTTTGGCTCCTAGTGTTCTGGTTTCTTAAATGGTGCAATGCCTTTAGACATTTGCATCCCAAGCCTACTGCTGTCCTTATGATAGGGCCAAAAGGCACAGATGAGTTGTTAAGCCACTGTTTTTATCTTCACTTTACAAGGTAAACTTAGTGTATTTTACATGCAAGTGAGACTTACTGTTTGCACTGGAGAAGCTGACTGAATACAAGCTCATTCCTGACCACAATTGACACATGTAGGGGTGTTCTGCAATTGGAGCAAAGTACATTAGTGATAAGTGAGCTGCTTCACCAACATGACCACTACAGATTTCTGGGGTTAACTGCTGTCTCTGCTTTCAGAAGGGCACAAGTACATCTCAAAGAACAGTCTTTTTAGCAGACATGATTCCAATTCATTTAGCAGTAAGCAGTTCTTTACACTAATGAGAAGTGACCTTCGAGGCAAAAGCACAAGAGCTTGAGCTATCAGAACCAAACACTCCAAGTCTTCCATATATTTTTATTTATTTGTTTGCCAGTCCAATCTAACTTGTAAAGCAGTTCACAAGCCCTACACTTCAGGCAAACACACTGCACTGGCTCTTGCAGATAATATCAGTTTCACTGACAGCTTTGAAGAGAAGTACCTTCCAGGAACACTACTTGTCACCTCAGTTTGCTTGCTTTACTCTTCAGTGGTTCCATAAAGGCAAATTGTGTGCCCTGTGCACCAACAAATCAACTGCTCCCAGTTTCTGCTTTGAGTCTCAAACTAAATTAATCAATTTACCTTTCCTGCTACCCACAGGTCTCAAACTAAATTAATCAATTTACCTTTCCTGCTTCCAATAATCCCTGTGCTTTGCTGACCAACTTGAGCAAGCTCTTAGAGGGCTGCATCTCATCACTACAGTATGAGCTGTTGAACTGGTAGCAGACTTCACCCAGTATTTACCTTCCTCTGCTGTCTTGCATATTTGGATTGGCTCCAGCCTGTAAAAGGGACTCTGCTATTTGAGCCATCTCTGCCATGACATCTGGTGAATGTTTCTTGGGGCTGTAAGATGCCACAAGGTGCAGAGGAGTCTCCTGGTCTCCCAGTGTAGCAGCATTCACACGGGCACCATTTTTAATGAGAAAGTTGGCAGCAAATTTATCTCCTTTTGTGAAATAAAATAAGGTTATTTATGGATACACTGGAATCCTATATAAAAGTCCAGAAAATGGATATACATGATTTCCCCTCTATACCATTCAACCATCCCAATCTACAAGTGCCTGCTCTTAAAATGCTTTAGCAATTCAAGAACACTTCACTGCAAAGTCAAGATGAAAGTCTTTCAACCCCTTGTTTAACAAACCCTTGGAAAAAAAAAACAAAACATTTTAGCCAGAGGTTACATGTGACAACTTCACACACTAGTTTATTTGTTACAGTGATTCAGAGTGTTCTAGTTCCTCTGACAACAGAAATCCACTGCTGCTTTAATGCACAGCTGGACAAATTGAGACTAAACATACAAGTAGTATTTGAACAAAAGGTGCTATTCCAGAGCATCAGTCAGAAATGTGTAGTTGAAGTTAGTCACCATCTGTTCAGTATTGCTACAGAAACACAGGACACCACAGTCTTTGCTCTTGAAGTTTAAGCCTCATTACACATGGGGTAAGGGCTCTGGCAGATGGGACCCACCATGCATGGCATTCCTATGAACTCCCTCCTCAGAGCTTCTCAGAAGTCAGAACTTGGGCCCACTTCAGCACACAACACCTTGGACTTGATCAGGATAATATTAATGACTTCAGGATAATATTAATTCCCCTTTCTCCAAAGACTGCTTAGAGCAGACATATTCAGAAGTTGCTTGCCCTGAATGCAAGCCTGGAGAACAAAGCAAACTCTTCCCCTTTCTAAGTAATAAAGGCTGCTGTATTATCTCTGCCAGCAAAAACCAAAAATCCAAATTCTGATTTCCAGATCTGACAGTCCCACTCTAATGATCAGAAGTAAGAATCACGTGGCAACTTTAGACAATTTGCTTTAGCTCCATTTCCAGGACATGTGATTGTTAACAGTGATTAATTCACTGAAGCTTTGGTTACTAAAAAGCAAGCATTCATTCTCAGAGCTCTAGCTTAGACTGAAAGCAGACATTAGAACTAGAGGACAAACACCAGTATTAAGTATGAAAAGCAGCCTGCTGCAATCTTTCTAGTGCTTTATAGGGCTGCAGCCACCACAACACTGACCTATGCCTAGAAGGTCTCCTACTCCTGCTGCTGAAGTTTCATTCACAGGATCAGACAGACACCAGCATTACCCTGTTTAGATATGTAGGAGATTAAAGGAAGAAGTTGGGAGCTGTATTTTGAGCTCACAAAACAAAACTATTTCCAAGAGTCCCAAAGAGCTTGTTGTTAAAATTAAATTAATGCTTTTGCTTTGTAGCACTGCAATCCCCATGAGGTCCAGTCACAGGTAAGGTTTCTGCAGTGCCTGGCTTTCTGAAACAAGAGCTGCTGAAGATGACAGAGTTGCAGGCACTCACTAGAGATTTTTACCAGACTTTGGCCACAGGTGAAAATGCTGCTGTCCCAAAGCCTTCAGAGTACTGCAGCCTAGGCACCCAGCTCCTGTCATGCTCCAGGTCTCACAAGATGTATTTTCCACTCAGACTCCACTTTGGTAACTATGCTACTGTTAACCAGAGCTCTGATCATCTTCAAACCAGCAGAGAAACACCTCATCTGCTCATCTTCTTCCCACCAGTTTTTTCTCCCCTAAACCTTCTGTCCAGTAACAAGGACCCTCACAGTTATAAAAAAAAAAAAAATATGCTGCATTCAGCCCAGGTCTAGAAAAAGGCTTCATCTTTGTGACAAGGCTGTCATGCTTGTCTGAAAGAGTGATGGATGCCAAATTAGAACATTCTCAGTATCTCCCTATGTTTCTTTATTTTCCAAACAATACCAGATCTTCTGGATGCCATGTAGTACAAGTTTGGTTCACCAGCCAGCAGGCTAGCTTCTGGGTCCCAAATAAGAGTTTAAAAGTTTTTTTTTTTTAAAAGTAAATGAATAAAAAAATCAGGACAAAGTTCACCCTTGACTACAATTTTCTCACTGAAGTGCTAACTATGACATGACACAGAAATAGACTCTGAAATATATATATATTCCACACTGAGAACAACTGCAAGTTAAGAAGGCTTCATATCTTATTTACTTACCTCTTTGGATGGCTTTATGCAGTAGACTCCAGCCTCTCTTGTCTGGCCTATCCACATCAGCCTTGTAGTTGACCAGTGTGGTTGCAATACCCTCCAGTCTTTGGGCAAGGGCCAGATCCAAAGCAAGATCTCCATTGTGATCCAACTCATTGAGTTTCCCAGGAAGCTACAAGACAAATTCAGACAACTGACATCAGGTGGGTGTATTCTCACCAGCCCAACACAATATTTTAGCAGCCCATTCCAATGACCACAATGCTAGACCTTCAGCTCTAACACAAAATGCTTGTGCTGCACAGAGGTTTCTTACACAACCAGAAGATCAGCATCACCACACAAAAGCCTTCCCAGAGGGCTGTTCAGTGAGCAAACAGGAGTTCTATTTGCAGGCCTTGTTTTACTCACAGGAAGCAAGACAGTGTGCTCCTAAAAGATGCTGCCTGTATGAGCATATTCAACATAGTAGTAAGAGGAATTATTCAATTATTCCTTTAAGACACTTTAAATCCCAAATGGATTAGCACCTAAGGGTGCTAAGTACTGCTATAGTTCCAGCTCCCAATTGAGATCTGAAGCATCTTACAGGCCTAATTAAATAACTGTTCCTAATTAATACTTCAATAATTCTTCCTTCCCCCTTGTGGAGGAACAGCTTATTAGTTGTTATTTAATGCTCTTTAGACAAACACCTGTTACTTTAGAACAAATACCTGTTACTTTAGAACATTCAATAAAAAAGGCAAAGCATTTGTTCAAAGAAATGATGCTTACTGAACTGCCATGAAGTAGCAAAGTTGGCTATTAGAACATTCAATTTCAAACAGGGGTAGCAGTATCAAATATTAGATTTTATTAGATGCAAGGTGTTGCATTTAAGATGTTTCCAGAAGTGATTCATAACACTTTTAGCTATGTCTTTATGAAGCCTTTACTGCCAGACCTCCATTACATACCCAGAAGTAGCTATGGCAGTGATAAACATGCAAATAAGAACCAGTGCCACAAATCAATTACAAAGCTCAGAGCAGCAGTTTGAAAGGAGTGATCTGAAACAGCAAAGCCAAAAAAATGTCTCACTTTACCTGTGAATCCATTTCAATAAGATACAAAAAGACTACATCTTCTCTCTCAACTTTAATAGCCTTATGCAAAGGATATTCTGTCTTGGATTTGAACATTTTATACAATAACTGAGCACTCATGCTGCTGAAGTCTTCTTTCCTTAAATCATCCTAGAAGCAATAAAAAAAAAAAAAAAAAAGGGTAAGCAATACTCCTGTTTTATTTATAAACAAGGCACTGCACAATGTAATTAGGAAGTTCACAGAACAAGTTCAGTTAAAAGCTCCATTCTGATAACTTTACAACAAGCAGGAACAGTCCAAAACTTCTCCTTTTAAGAGTAGAACACACCCAGGAAGTTTTAGATCCCACATTTTATTTTCAAGATGAGTTAGTGAAGTTTCTTTCCTTTTGTTTATAGACATGGAAAGCTGGAATTTTATTAGACATTACTGTAGATCAACACCTAAACTAGTTATCTGGACTAAAATGACAGCTAAGAGGTTTCTGACAAAAAGGGCTACAACTATTGAAGTGACAATTCCACAGAACTTGAAAAATAA
Organism: Heliangelus exortis; assembly: GCF_036169615.1. Lineage (NCBI taxonomy): Eukaryota > Metazoa > Chordata > Aves > Apodiformes > Trochilidae > Heliangelus > Heliangelus exortis. The sequence continues at coordinate 3,599,293 of NC_092442.1, read as the reverse complement.
AAGTATCTGAATAAAAATAAACAGAAATTAAGAAACAGAAAAACCCCTTATGTTTGAGCTAGTGCTCATCTGACAAAACAGAAACAACTGCACTTCCAGAGTAAGTGTCAAAAACAAGAAGCCCGAAAGCAAGAAAAAGTGAAAATGGCAGCTTGAGATACCAGAACCTGGTTTTATATATTCATAGATAAAAGCACTCCCCTCAGCTTTGGCATTAACCAAAGAAGCCTCCACATCTCAGTGAGGCACTTCAGAGTAACTTAAATCCTCCTGTACTAGTCTGCTGTTGACAAGTTTCATTTTAAAGGCTAATCCATGCCACAGTTCAAGCTTTCCTCAAAATAATAGATCACAGCAAAGAAAACTTCCAAGTTGGCTGCAATACTCCCTGAGAGTCCCTCCACTGCAGAAGATAAAACTCTCCTCTGGATTATTTTTAGAAGTAAAAGCAGTCCTGGGATTTGTGATCTGTATAGATAGAGACCAACTATGGATGAACTTCTAAGCATTTCAGAGTCCAGATCTGATAAACAACCTTCTTGCTTCCTAGAATACAACCTTTGCCTTTGGCCTGGCAAAGTGTTTAGGAAAACAAGGTGATTTCTACAGTGAAATATTTCCAATGAAGAAAAACATATTCCTGGGGATAGACAGTAAAGCAAAATTCTACTAAGTTCCTGTGCTCTGCAAACAATTTTCATCTCTTTTTTTCTGGCAGTAAAGCAAAATTCTACTGATCAAGTTCCTATGCTCTGCAAACATTTTTCATCTCTTCCTTCTGACAGTACTTACCCAGTGACTAGCAATTATCTCAGCACAATAGTTGAGCAGGGTGCTGGCATTCAGCTCCTCAGCAGTCTGATAGAAACGAATGCAGTTCCTGACATTAACCAGGGACATAACTCCTTTTTCACATCTGTCAAAATAGGAAAGGCAGTGATCAGGAAGCAGGGTTACTGAAATCACTCCCATGTTCTAACAGCCTGCCATACACTCCTTTTCCTAGATGTCAGTAGGAAATGGTTTGGCCTTACTTGAAGCTAAGCAGCATAAATATACTTTAATAGGAAGCCCTACAAGGCAGTTTCCACAAGAGCAGACTCCTATTAGGGAGGGAAAGGTCCCCTGATAACAGCAACCACTGCAGGAGCCTCCAAGTGGAGCCAGACATCCTCCCAAGGGAACAAACTCCAGTTCCTTCACCTCTATGAAGTAGGAAGGTATCTGTCTTCACAAGTACTAGTGATCAAAAGCAGCTTTTGTGCCAAAGATTAGGCAAAAAACCAAAAGCAGGCAAAATATTTTATTATAATATTATATATATAAATATTATAATATACTTATTACAATATTTATATATATAATATAAATATTATTTATTATTTATATATAAGAGAAAGGATAACCTTAACAACAGGTCCTCCTAATCTTTATAGGTGTGAAGCTGTTCAAGTTTATGGGAAGCAAATCCAAGCACCACAAAATGAAGTTCAACATATCAGTGATCTCCAAGCAGATATTAAAACTAAAATGTGGGAATACATATTTCCAGGTGCAGATACCCACCAAGACAGTTAAGAATTACCAGTAGAATACTGCCTGGGGATTTGTCACTAGACAACAGCTGAGGAATGATGAGGAAATACAACATGAAGACAGCTTTAGGCTGGTACAAAGCTTGGAGGCAGTTTTAGCATTGGCTTTATAGAAGCCAAACAACTTCAGTCAGAAGAACTGACAGCAATTTAGTTTGCTTCATGTTGAGTCACACTCAAATCACAGATTATGAGTGGCAGGTACTGCTACAGCCCCAGACACCCCAAGGCCAAAAGATAACTAGATCAAAGGCTACTTTATCTTTAGCTAAATGTAAGGCTTCAGAGCTGTACAAAACTCCAACAGGTTGCCATTTGTACATTCAGGCTCCTCACTAACTCTAAATGGTTACTACACATTCAAGATAACAATCTAACCCCTACCAGAATGGTGTAATCCTAATCTCCTCTGTTCCATTAACCTTCTTAAAGAAAAGCTGCCACCAAGATGCATAAAAGAACAGCTACTTAGGTGAAAAAAATTAAACCTGTGGTATTTTAACATCACAAGCTACTTGCCACTGACTCTTCCTAGCATTCTCCTTTGTCTGTCCCTTTCTTGCAGCTCTCAGAAGCTTATTACTAATATACTCATCACTACTGCCTCTGAGTACCAAATCAGGAACAGGAGTTTGACTGGGAGAGGAACTGCAAAGTAAATAAAAAAAGCAATGAGTAAAACTGCTGCCCTATCTGTAGTACAAGGCTTCACTTCCTCTGATCATCTGGATGTCATCCTGCATTACTGAGACATTAAAGAAGCAACATTTTACCCAACTGCCAGCAGCTTTCATCTTATTTCTAGTCCAACAAGGTTGAAGAGTTCAGGAAGATTCACTGGATTTACCAAGCCTCACCTTTCCCTAAGCAGCTGGAGCTGAAATGTATTAGCTAATTTCATTAGCTCTGTCAAGAAGATATCATCTTCTCTTAGCTCAAGTTCATCTGTGTAGATCCATCGCAGCATTGCCATGGTTACCTCTGGGTCAGCATCTGGTAGAGGGAGCAACAGGGATTAATAAAATACCCCCAAAAAAATCCCCTATTCAAGTAGTTCTTATTCTTCTAACTGCTGAAGTCACAGTCACCATGAAAAACAAGATGGCCTCGTTGAAACTCTGCTGCTTTAGGGCAATAAAAATGCCAAAACAGTGGCAAAAGTGATCAGAAGCTGAAAGCAGTAACAATGCTGGCACCACCCAGGAAAACCTTTCCTCCCTTTGAACACTGGGAAGAATGCAGGGAGCCTGACATCACCTCCCACCTGCTGCTCAAATATTGCAGTCTTTTTGGTTCCTCACATACAGCTAAATCCACTTGACAACCACAAATCCCCTTTTTGATTGAAGAATCCTCCTTCCTTTAGATTATAGCCATATGCTATGAACTGCTGCATTAAAAAAAAAAAATAGTACTTACACCTTGGTAATGACTACAAAGTACCTAAAAGAGCTGGGAAACATTTCTAGGAAAGGTGCAAAAGAGTCAGTTTAAGGAGCTGGTTAGATTTCAGTTGTTTACAACACCAACCACAAGCCTGATGTTTTTAAACAGCAAGAAAACTAAAAACCTACCCCAAAGGACAAGAGATACACAAGCCCTATCTCCTGGGACCTTTCTTCTGTTCAGAAAAACAGTGACAATCCTCCATACAAAAATGTAGATGAGAATTACCCCTCAATGTATGATCAGAAAAATTACAAGAAATACCATTTATTCAGAAAAATAACATTAGTCCCTTAAGCTGTATGGTTTCATGGCAAACACAAAACATATTTAAGACACTGAAATATCCTTCCTATAACATCTCCTTTACTCAGAGAATTGCCCCAGGTTATTTGCAGAGTACCAGACAGTACTTGGCACAGAATGCAGGCTGCCTCCTGCAGGAGGTTTTAATAAGGCAAGGATCTGCTGCTGAACTTGAAGTAAGCAGAAAACCTTCCTGAGCTGCAACTTCACCTCTGCCATGGCAGAGATTAGAGTACATTTTCTCCCTCCAAACAAGAGAACCTGTGTTCATCTCTTTCTACTCCTCTTAGAGGAGAAAATTCTGCAGATTACATGAGCCCTAAAACCACTTCTAAAATGCTGCCTCTATTCTGAAGTTAGGATACAAGCAATCTTAGTTTGCTGGTCTTTAAGAGAACTGTGACAGTTCTTAGGGAACAGCTTGCCACCTGCTACAAATTTCATAGCCTAATCCTTGTACCATTTATCAAATGTAATAAAATATTACATTTTACAGTTAAAAGTATCTTTTACCAGCACTTAAGCATCAGTGTTTGTATTGTTAAATATGCAAGACTGCAGTTACATCTGAGATGCTCAGACTACTTTCAATGTGGAGCTAGAAATGCTGTAGAATGCCACTTGCAACAAAACTACAAGTAACATATGAGCTTTCTGGTAATTATCCTCTGTTAGCACAGCACTCAAAAAACTCCTTGGAATCTGTTTCTTTGTGGCTGCAGAAAGATCTATAAATCCTATATAAAACTATCTTGCAGTGACTTGTTGCTTTCCAGTCTGCCTGCACTTAGGATTCATGATAAGAGTAAGAGCAGAAAGTGAAGCCATGCTTAATATTCAACATGCCAGCCAGCAAACCTGCTTAGCTTCATGCCTGGTTTTATTGCCCTAATTATTTTCCTAAGAAAATAAATATTATCCTAATAATAAATAAATAAATAAATAAAATAAATATTTATCCTAATAAATATTTTCCTAAGAAATAAACTAATTAATTTCCTAAGACTCTTCTGTACTTTTAGGTACAGAAAAAAAGCCTGTCAAGTATTTCAACCTGCAGAAACCCTGCCCAGTGTCAGTACATGCAAGAAATAGTTACAAAAGTGTCCTCACCTATTCTGCAAAGGTGTCCAAGTGCCAAAGCAAGTAACATCTTAGTGACACATCAATATTTGTATTCATTTCTCACACACACCAGGTTAACAAACAGCAAGGTATTTCCATGACACACTTCAGAGAAATTACACACACTGCCTCAAAAAGGAAGAACACACACACACTGTGAAATAACACACACTGGCTTTAGAAAGGAAGAAGTCAAGCTCCTCCATATAGATTTTTCATTATGTTACATTAACTCCAGCAAAAGCAAACAGGCCACCATTCCCAAACCCTGTTCACTGAAGAGAGAGAAGGCAGGCTGTTGATTTAATGAACACCCAGCTCACAAGCTGCCATGCTTCAGAGTTCCATAATTAACAGGTGAAGTGCCACTTCCTGGGGCCAGTAGTAGTCTGAAAGCTCCATAAGCAACCTTTTCCCAAGGGGCCCTTTCCTCAGTCATCCTAAAAACCTAAACATCATCCTAGGATGCAATGACTGACCTGACAGATCCAGCTCTTCTGTTGAAGCAAGGCTGGCAAGACTCCAAGTATCACTGCGTGCTGCCAAGACAAATTTGTGAGCACTGATGCACTTGTCCCCAACCTTTATCTTCAGATCACTGATAAGAAGAAAAAACACATCATATACATATGATATGATCATATCATATACATATATATGTATATATATACATATATATAATGCAGGCTTGCCCTGTGCTTGGATATATATGGATTCAGCATCTGTGTATCATAGCATCTATGTCTTGGTATCCACGTTTCGGTTCAAGTTGTTTGAGAAAAAATATATTTAAATAAGTAGAATATGTTGTGAAATGACAATTCTTATTTTTCCAGGGAAATGCAGTGAGGCATTAGTATTTCAAGTCCTTGGGATTGTTGTTGGGTTTTTTTTTTTGACCATTCCAGAAGACACTGCAAGGAAACCACTGTAGAAGATAAGAACATCCAACAATCTTGAGGTTAAACACTTAGGTTGCAGCATCCAAACTAATGCTGTCAGTCAAGCACCAATGGTTTCAGGCAGGACCAGCAAGAGAACAAACAATGTTTGACAGCAGTCTGAGCACATGGCAGACTCCAAGAATCCCCAGTTCCAGGAGACCAGCTGTCAGGAACACTTAGATTTCATCCTGACCCCTTTAACCTGGTTATACTTTGTAGTTAGAAAGTACCTGCCCCTAAGTATCTTTAATCAAAGCACTGCTATCAACTGAAGTGCAAAATACAGAGAAGCTGCTTGGCAAAACTTGGATTAGGATTTGCTTCCTTTCTCCTTTTCTAACTAGAGCACTATTTAGCCTTTAAAATTCAACAGCTGAACAGAATTCCAGTGATCCTGCTCTTCTGATTTATGCTACCTGATGAATCTTTTACCCAGTGTGCTGTAATAAGTTCTGGTGAGGCACAGAGCCTTTTCTCAGGCAGGTTCATGAAGACATGTTAGGGGAAGGAAGTTTTAATCAGAACTATGTATTTTGCCCTTATATATGACTGAACCCCTTTACTGTATGGGCACTGCTTTCAGTAATAGCAAAATATAGCAAATATATTGGTTAAGTGTCATTGTAGTCTCAGAAATAAATCAGTTAAGTGATCTAGAGCACTGAAGGTGACCCTTAATGTGCCTACAGAAAAGAAATCCTTAAACTTTTTAGAACTCAGCACTGGTGAGTCTGCACCTTGAATCCTGGGGTCTGCTGTGGGCCTCCCACTACAAGAAGGAGCTGGAGTGTGTCCAGAGAAGGGCAATGGAGCTGGGAAAGGGTCTGGAGCACAAGTCTGCCCAGGAGCAGCTGAGGGACCTGGGGGTGTTCAGCCTGGAGCAAAGGAGGCTGAGGGGAGATCTTCTCACTCTCTATATCTGAAAGGAAGTTGGAGCAAGGGGTAGTTGGTCTCTTCTCCCAAGAAACAAGTGATAGAACAAGAAGAAATGGCCCTATATTGTCTGGGGGAGGTTTAGTTTGGATATTAGGAACAACCAAGAGAAAGGGTTGTCAGGCCCAGGGCAGTGGTGAAGCCCCCATCCCTGGAGGGATTTCCAAGCCAGGTAGATGAGGCACATGACTCCAAGGTTTAGAGCTGTCCTTGGCAGTGTGAGGTTAAGAGTCAGACTTCATAATCTTACAGGTTTCTTCCACCCAAACCAATCCTATGATTTATCCCATTAAGTCACCCCCAGGTCCCTGCAATGCCTTTTTCTCCACAGGGGGATTTCTTACCTGTACTGCTCCTGCTGATAGAGTTCAGCTACAATGGCAAGAAGGCGACTGATGAAGGTGTCACTGGCATTATCTTGGTTGGCCTGGGCAGCCAGGAGATTGCATCTCCTTTCTGTGTCTGCCAGTTTCTTCTGCAGCTTCACATACTCCTGGCGGAGAAGCATCAGGTGCTTTTCCAGCTTGGCCACCTCCTCTGCAGAGAGACACACACTGTTACTACAAGGTGTAACTTCCACATCTCTATCTTTCTTGAGGACTCCCCTTCCTTCCTCTCCCGCATGATATCTTTTCTTTTATATCATTACTCATCATAAACACATCAAAATCAGCAGAACACAGGGAAAGAAACTTAAAGAGAAATCCTGTCCAGTCAGGAATGCCACAAGCTTTTCAAAACCACAGAATTACAGTGGGGTAGAGGACTAACTCCTAACTAAAGTTGTTACCATTCATGTGGTTTAATTCAGACACTGCTTGACTTCACAGCTGAGACATCATCATTCCTTGCACAAACTGTATGCAGCTATCAACCACTGTGCTTTACTGATGATTCCCCCCCCAATTCAGTTGGGTTTCCAAATAAGGTTCAAATCCAAAACCAGTACTAAAATAAGAGGGGGGAGGGAGGAGAAATTTGGAAGCTAAACCAAGGATTTCAAACAGGAAAGCACCTACAAGATTACTGCCTAGCAGCCAGGAATCAATTGTTCAACAACTTTCCTCAAATATTTACTAAGTGGAAGTCACTACTACAAACAAGGAGAAGTTGAGCTCTATTGACCAGTGTTTGTTTCTTGCTTCTGTAGAAGAGTTCAACAGCAGAGCTGACCTTGGCCTTGCTCCAACTGAGGTCCCCGGGGCAGAGAATCCTCCCCTAGCTCAGCTGCAGACACAACACTTCATTTAGTTTTTCCTCCATGGACTGCTGCAGCAAATACTCCCTCCTAAGTCTTTTAACTTACCTTCTGTGTATCCATTACATTAGTTAATTTACCCTATTTTACTCTGCAGTTAATATTAATTAAGCATTTTTGGCAGTGTGCTTCCTCCAACAGCCATTTATTTAGCTTCATCCTTTAAAAGTAAACAGAGATCATCTCCTTTGGGATCCTTTCCTTATTCTGCTGAAATATGACTTCAAAATTGTGCTTCCAGTAGTACACCAAGCCTCAAAGAGGGGTGGAAATTCTGGTCTGGCTTCAATCTAAAGACTAATGAAGTTTCAGTGTTCTCACAACCAGAAGGACAAGTCTTGAAGCTTGATTCATGAGGAAGGGGTCAAGAGTGGCACAAAGAAAGTTCTCCTGGGAGCAACAGGAGGAGGAGAAGTCTGAGAGGAGCTAGAAGTGATCACTGGAAGATACTTGTGGAGTGCTGTGTCAAAAACCAGTGCATGAACACCACCACTCAGTGACATTGCCATACAAATTCAAGTTCTAGGAAGAGGAAGTTGCCTGCTGAACCTGTGTTACCTGAAAGAAATCCTGCATCTGCCAGCCAAGCAGTCAGAGTGGAAGGGGGGAGTTAGGAATCAGTAGCAGAAGTAACACCTGAAACACTCTCATTTTCATAAAGCCAGCTCACTGGATCCAAATGACTCCAAAGTCAATGCAGAACCCCCTTAAAGCCACAACCAGCACTTGCTTAAGCTTTATGCAGAGCTGACAACCCAGGACTCCTGCTGCCAGGGCAATCCAAGACAATCACTCACTCCCAGCAGTGCAAGAAGTAAAGTTTTGAGCAATCTTGTTGTCTGATGGACAGATTGTAACCTCAGTGAGAGGGATGGATGGATAGATACTTGCTTGCTGCAAGAACTGCAAGATTCTACATATATTATTCTACATTATTCTACATATATCATGCACTCCAGTTGTGTTGTGTCTTCTCCTGCACACCTGCAGACACTATTTGATCCTAGAGATCAACATTTGACTTTTCAGATGCACATACAAGACAGTCCTCAATGTCCTGCAAACCAACATTGCAAGAAAAAGAGAAAAAAATCCAGAGTGCCCTGTATTCTGCTCATTCAAAAAGTTACTAAGAGTCACTTAAAGTAAGAGCTGCTTCAAAAGTGGATCCAGCTCAACCTCAGGCAGAAGGACTGCCCCACTCTCTCTTTAAACAAGTAGCACTACAACTCCAGGTTTACTATTTACAGTCCTCAGCTTTGGAAGGGGGGAAAAGTGCCCCCACTTTTTAAAAATCCATGTAAAATGACCACTGTTTCTTCAAGCTGGCAACCATTTGCCAAAGCACACGTTATTGCCAGTCCATGTTATCCCTGAGCACTCATCTGTCTCCCTAGGATAACGTGGTTGTGTGCACACATCCCATGAAAATCCTTGCATGAAGACACTGAAGAGTCTCTGGCTAAATATCAATAATTCAGATGCATCAGTGAGGAGAATGCCTGGGTTCAGCAGAGGCAAAAAAACCCAAAACAAACCAAAACCAACTCCTTTTCTGAAGCCACAGAGCAGGTATAGAGTTAACAGCTAGATGAGAAAATAAAAGCAGTGTTTGTTAACAGCTTTCTGGCAGCTAGAGTAGTATCTCATGAACCAGCAGATGTTTATGTTCCATATCAAAGACTTTAAAGAGGACCTCAGAAAAATCTTGCTGTCATTTTGGTTTAGGAGAAGGCACAAAGTACTCAGAGCCACTAAACAGCTGAATCCAAAGAGATAAGTAGGGAGGCAACAAGCAGTGAGGTGACAGATAGCATGTACCAAAAACTAGAGGGAGGCTCCAGGGGAACCCATTACACTGCCCATCCCACCCCAGAGCAGTCACAAAAGCAACATGGATAAACTTTTGTTTCCTTAGGAATCAGCCACAAGTGAAGGAATTCAGAAAAACATATTATTTACCTCCTCAAGCCAGCTCTTTCTTCTACTGCTCCCCACTCTGACCATCACCTCCCCAAGGCTGTGCAAGTTAGAGCTTTCTTGTTCCTCATTTTTGCACCCTGTCTACTCTGAAAACCACCCCAAAGTTCTACACCATACTTCCCACTGCTCCACACTCAAGCATCAATCCAACAATTTTCTGCCATGACAGCATGTAACTTATTGCCCTCTGCTGCTGGTGGTACAGAACTCCTACAGAAATTAAAAAAGCAAGGTCAGCTCTTGTCTTTAAACACCACTCACTCAATATGTAACTAAGAATTGTAACAAATCTAATTCAGGAATTCTGCACACAGAATACTTCCAAAAGAAAAAGCACTCAGCACCTGAGCTGATAACCAGAGTCTGGCAACCGACCTTCCTTAACAAGCCTTCATTTTTCAGCTGACTCTCCAGTACCACCAGTTCTTAAGCAGAAGAGTGTTGCTGGGAAGCCTGAAGGGAAAAATTAACCCCTCTGCACAGGCATCATAGGGGACTGAGTGGGGAGAGCTCCAGCTTCTTACTCCTCTTTGTGCAGGATCACTGGGATGTGCTTTCTTTAGCCAAAAAACAAACAAACAAAACCATCAAGTAATTTTTTGAATTAAGGAAGAATGAAAAGCACAGATGTCTGAAACAGGACTCGCATCATCTGCAGCTTCATTCTGCAGAGCAGGACCCTTGAGGAAAATTTCACCCCCTGAAGACATCTTTGACATCTCATGCCCACCAGAACTGGGTCAACAAGGCTCAAAAGTCCAAGAGGCTGCTCAGCTGAATATGAAATAATTCAGCACACAAAGTTCAGAGCTACTCTATGGATTTATTAAACCAGCCTGACTGCAGCATCCTCTTGGCTGATGCATGCCAAGACATCAGCATCTGCCACATCCTTGTTAATCTTCCACAAGTGGTCTTAAAATTCTGCCACTGAGAGTTCCACTTCAAGAGCTGAAGGCTGCACTTTTAAGCCTGGAAGTTGGAGCCTTCATTTCCTTTGTAACTTGGAGCATTTTAGCTCAGTTTGCCGACTCAGGTTTCCTCCAGGGAGGAAAAGAGGAACCTTCTGTCTTGCAGAAAGGAGCACGACTATAAAAGATCCAAGGTTTTAGTTTGCGTTTTTGTTTGGTTTTGTTTAGTTGGGGTTTTTTTTTCCCCCCCAAATCCCATTACCTCAGTTAAATTAAATTTGATACGGTGAAATTGCCAGCCCCCAGGCAAAACAAAAGCCGGCTCGGAGTTCTGCAGATCTCCTCAGAGCCCCAATTTGACACAAGGACTCCCAGCAGCAAGTGAACAGGAGGCTGCAGCCCCTCCTCTCCCCTCCTCACCCCAAGCAAAGCCTCTGCCAGCCCAGTCCGGACCCTCCCCAGCCCGGCAGCCCCGGGACCGCCGGCAGCGCCCACCGAGCTCCCCCCTCACCGGCCCAGGGCGGGGAGGAGGTCGGGGGGAGATCCCGGAGAGGGCTCTCCATGCCTCACAACAAACCAGAGCCCCAACAAACCCCAAATCCCATTCCGGAGGAGCAGCTAAAGCGGGTCCGGGCCCGCCTGAACCCCGGGGGGATGAACCCGCGGCCCCGGCAGAGCCCCCCCCCCGCCATTTCACATTCACCTCAGGGGCCGCCTGCCCCACCCGCCGAGCCAGTCCCACGTCGGGCAGCAGTAAGCACCCCACCCCGGAGGGGTTGTCCCGGGTCCCTGAGGGAGCAGAACCCATCCCGGCCCGCACCCTTCCCTCAGCGACCGCGGGGCCCCGCCCGGGCTCCCCCCCTTACCTTCCGCCATCTTGGGGCCGGGACCGCAACTCTCGCGAGAGCCGCCGCCCGCCCCACTGCCCGGAGCCCGGAGCTCTCGCGAGATCTGCACCGCCCTCCCCACCGCCCGCAGTGCGGGGCAGCTCCGGGCACACGGGGCAGCTCCGGGCGCACCGGGAGGTGATTCCCGCATCCCCCCCATCCCTCCCGCTTTATACCCGGGCTCCTCCCGCCTCAGGGAACCGACGGCGGGGCCGGCCCCTCAGGGGGAGTTCCGAAGCTGAGGCTTTCGCCGGGGTGAAGCGCTGTGGGGTTTCTGTGCCTCTCCCCCCCTCCCCTCCTCTCTCAGCATGAGGCGTCCTGCCCGGGTGATCCCTGCTGGTGCCTCGTGTTGGCAGCGAAACGTGGACAGGGCTGGAAGGTTGGGAAAGGCTGGAATAAAAAAAAAACAAAAAAACCCAACACCCAGCAGGAGGGGAAAACGCAGCCGGGGTTGGATGGAAAAAACCCCGTCGTGCCCTGGCCCTGAGGGCAGCAGGTGCCCTGTGCCCCCCTGACCCAGCTCCGGCACTGCCAGGGGGGGTTCCGTCAGACGGGGTCTTTAGCAGGTGCTTACTAATTGTATTAATGAATTACTTGGGTTCCCACACGTCACGGCTTTTGTTTCAGAGTCAACTGGACCAGTGCCCGGTAGTTAAAGTGTGGTTGAGAGTCCAGGCAGGCAATGGGCAAGGAAGGGTAAAGCAGATGGGTTTCTCAAGCTGTGTGGGTAACAGAGCTGATCCTCCACTGGGTTTGATGCTCCTGATCTTTTCCTGCCTAGATCCCAACAGATCTACCAAAATATTCTCCAGCAATTCGGTTTTCTGTTTGCTTTAAAGAGCCAACTTCAAATAAATGTTTGAAGGCGTCAGGCACGGTGTTGTTTTACAGGTGGAATTTCCAGCCAACTTCACCATGGAGTGATCTTTGCAAAGTTGTTCTGCCTCATACCTTCAGTTTGCTGTGCCAGTTGGATAAAGCAACAAAACCAGGATTGGGTCCAGACCTAGAAAAGCCATAGTCTGGAGTTTCTGGATGTATCCTGAAACGTGACTTGACTCCTTTTCACAGCTGAGTGACAAAAGGTGTCCGTACAACTCAGCTACCACGGTGTTAGGGGTGTTACTGCTCAGCCTGACTGCAAGGAAAGAACTGTTCCTGCCTGATCACTTTTGGACTTGGGAGAATTTCTGAGCAAGAACAGAGATCAGATTTCAAACTTCTGCATCTGGGGAATCAGCGATCTCATCTTCTCTGCAGGATCTGCCTGGGCAGGAAGCCGTCTTCTTCCAGCCTCACTTTAAAACCCAAGCACCTTCTGGCCTGGTTGGAAATAACTCATAAATCCTTCCTTACTCAGGAATTACAGAATTACATTACTTGCAGTGCTCCTCTGTGTGGATTGGGATAGCACTGTACAAAGAACAGTGCTTCAGAAGGTACAGATGCAGTAAAAACTCCACCACCCACATCAGCCTACAAAAAAACCCCAAAAACGAAAACCACCACAAAATACACTTCTAATCACTTCAGAATTAATGTTCTCCATTTATTGATCATCTAGTTTCAATAAGCATTTTCTATGCATCACACCAGTTAAGAATTTTAGCATGAACAGTATTTTACAGAGATACTCTCTGGTGCACATGGGGCAGAAAGGAGAAATAGAAAAAAGGAACTGGGTCTGTTGGAAAATAACTCAGAAATTTAGGATGATGTGGTTGTATCCTGTATATATACAAGTTAAAATTGTAGTCAGAAAGGCACACAATCAGTACCACAGCTTGTGCTGAGCAAAAACATCCTGGAATAATTAGGCCCTGAAGAAGGCAATTCATGAAGAGGTTTTAAGGGTGTCTCATATAAATCTCCAACGTGGCAGAGGAGACTTGAGGTCTATGCAGGTAATTGAACCTAAGGAAAGCAGGTGATAAAGAAGCACCAAAATCAAGGAGATTGACTTCTGAACCAGTCCTTTAGGTGAACTTACCTCATTATAATACTAAAAATCACACACCTGGGTCAAAAAAAAAAAACAAACCTGCCCAGGTGAAGACCCCTCCCCTGAGCATGCCCTGATAGTAGAAATAGTGATGTAACCATATTATAACTCCATGTGAATTGCTCACCACTCATTGTAAGGAGGATGAATTAGGAAGCTTACTAATTTAATGGTTCTGTGTATAAATGTCAGGGTGAATCTTGTTCAGTACTTGATTTGTGGGAAGATACCAAGCACCCAGCTATGTACAAGTCAGTAATAAATAACAATGTTCCCTTCCTAATTGTCTTTTTGTCTGTGTTTCAGGAGCTAACTTAAAATGGGAACAGGAGGGCCATACCACTTTGGTTATTTACTAGAACTCCATTATTTTCTTTGGCTATTCCCCCACTGACATCCTGTTATCTGGAAAACAGGCCACCACCTTTTTGGGGAAAAAAATAGCACAAAACCTCAGCTGTAATTACAAGCCTGCAGAGAATTAGAAGAAAAAGTGTTAATTAATAATCACTGGCAACCTACACAAACCAAACTAGATACAAGATCCTGGTAGAAGTGAAACTAAGTAAGAATGCTGCTATACTTGGCTGCTCAAATAGTATTTTATTTGTATAGGTCCTGCATCTCTTCAGTGCTGTGATGTCCTCATCTTGAGGCTCAGGAGAAATTTCTGGTGTATTAGTAACCCTCATAGCTAAATTCCTTTCACTTGTGGGGCAAGAACAAACACAAAAGCCAACTGGGATCACAGAAAAATTCAATGTGCCTGCCAGAGGTTTTCCACAACCTGGACCTTTGGCACCAGAGCCTTAGTGTGGCCTCTTTTATGAAAGAACTGAGCATTAGCCATACCTGCAACTCCTACATTTTAATGGTATCTTACAGTAGCACTCCTCCCTTTGGAACATTTGGGTGGGCCAAACAGAAGTGGGTTTATATTTGAATAATTTCCAAACAGGGGAACCAAGACTGCTGTGGAATTGAAAGTTTTTCCATACCATTGATGCAAGGCTATTATTGCCAGGCCCACCTCCTAAAAAAGAAGCAAGCAGCTCTTCTGGAGAACAAATGAGAAAGGAAAAAAAAAAATGTTTCAGCTACTTTGTGAAGTTTACAGATGAGTCAGTTGTGAACTGTATGTGTTGCTGAGCAAGACAAAACAGAAACCACTGTTGTACTTGCTGAAAACAAGTGCCAGTTATCTCCAGTTGCTGCCAGCTCCTTAGATGCACTATGGAAAGGGAAAAGGAAGGGCAGCCCATGGAGGAAGAAGTCCACTGCTAGGTTTAGGAAGAGAAGTTTCTTCCCAGTGTTTTGTGTATGGAAAGAATGGCATCAAGCCAGTGAAATTCTGCAGTCTCAACCCTTGCCTAAGTACAAAAAGGTAGCCAGGTAGCCAGAAAGGGCAAGAAACTCTCTGAAGCAATTTTAGACAAGCACTCAAACAGGAACTAAAATCTGCTCTTGTGTCCAGGCACTCAGAGTTCAGCACACATTAAATGAGCAAGCTAATTAAAAGCAGACTTAACTAATGATTTATCAAAATAATTACTAAATATGTAAGCAGGAACACTACACACATAGGTTTAGCTAAAAGTAGAGGGAAGAAACACAGAGAATCACAGAATGTTAGGGCTTGGGACCCCTGGAGATCACCCAGCCCAAGCCCCCTGCCAGAGCAGGGTCACCTGGAGGAGGCTGCTCAGGGTGGCATCCAGGTGGGTTCTGAATGTCTGCAGAGTCAGAGTAAGTAAACAAAAGTGAACACTTTTACTTTTAAGTCACACTCACTAAATGGCTTTTGTGTTCCATATGGCTGTATTACCCCTAACAACTGCCCTCTCCTTCTACCCCAGCCCACCACTCAATAAATCAGTCATCTCTGCCTTCCAGTGCACAGCAACCTGAAACAAGGCATGGCCAGCCAGGAAATTAGGACTGAAGGCTTCATAGAAGAGGACTCTGACACTGGAACTCTTGATTTATTAGTGGCTTACTCTGTCCTGTTAAAAGCTGTGGTAAACCTGTGACAGAGCAGAAAACAGTCAAGTAATTGCAAGTTCCTTTATAAAGTTTCTTTGGTAGAAAGGTATTTCAGGTAGGCTTGAAAAAATTCTGGTTGCCAGGTACTCTAGGATTAGTATTTGCTTACTGGCCAGAGATAGTTGCAATAGGAGGAAAGGTGTGTGCTTTGCTTTTTAATTATTTCAGACTTCATTAAGAGTATGTCAGATGCAACAAATGTTGGCTGATGTTACGTTGTTGAAGGTGTTCAGGTATGTTGTGCTCCAACTGCAGTCACCCTTCCTATTTTGATACTCAAGACAGCCAGTTTGACACATTATTATTGGAAAAAATTATATTTTGGAAGAACTCACTACAGAAGGTGACAGAATTCCAAAAATCAAATTACATGAAAATATACATCGCAATTTTCTTTGTACATTAGGTGAGGAAAACTCTCAAGTAGAAGGCAAAGAATATGAAGGGCCACAGAGAGAGAAAAGGGATAAGGAGGGAAACTATTTTTGATACCAAACCCAGAAGTTAGTCATTTGAAAGCCTACAGATGTGCATGCTTGAACTGAACCTTGAGAAAATACAAGCCTTCCCCACACACACCCCACCCCACAGGTAATGAAAAAGGCAAAGAGAAAAATCACCCATAAAAAGCAGCTCATTCCTGTCTTGGACTAACTTAGTCAACTGAACTTCCAAATGAAAGCACTCAAGTCCCTTTGTAGTTTAAAATCCAGCAGGCTGCTCAAGGATGCTTATGGCCAGTTTTATTGCTACACCCAATTCAAGAAGTATGTGCAATTGGGTTTAAAAAAAGGGGTGGGAAGGAAAAAAAAAACAAAAAGAAAAAAAAAACAAACCCACAACCCACACCTTTGAGACTACAAAGGTCATCATAAAAGAAGAGACAAGTAATTCATAGCAAATCCTTTCAGGGTTTAATTAGGAAAATTTTAAGTTCTGATGGGGGAAATAGTAGGGACCACATTTCAAAAAAAAAAAAAAAAAAAAAAAGATACTAAACTTTAATAAGCAAGATTTTAATTAAGCCTCAGTGGGTCTAGGGAAAATTAAAACGGGGGGAAGAAAAAAATACTTGATGCTAATTGGTTTTAGTTTGACATGCCTCACAAGTTGCTGTTTTTGTTTTGTTTTGTTTTTTTTAAACTGGTAGGAAACAATGAAAGGGAGAGAAAAACCTGCTAAAATCTTTAGAATTTACAGAATTCTATTCCTAACTACAGACAGCATTATTTGGTACAATGTGTATTTGTGGATGTACATGAACAGTATATATATTATCCGGATCATGTTGTGCTATGTACACATCTTTACAATTCTTCCTGAAGGTTAAAGCAGTTTATTAAATTTCAAAATGCGTAATCATCTTATGTTGGCACTTGTTAGGCTCTTGTCAGCATTGATAACTGGCATGTTTTATTGCAGCCCAGTTCCAGCCAGTGTTTGCCAACTTGTAACAACAGAAGTCCAGCAATAGGTGGGTAGAGTGCAGGAAAAAAACAGTGCCATGTTTTTCAATTGAAGACCTACAAAGAAATCACAGTTATTAAAATAAAACCTCTCATCATCCTCCATTATTTTTAAAGATGTTAAATAGTGTTTCAGGCTCACGAACAATCATCATTACTTGTTCAAGAACTTTACCTACCTCTAAGCAGAAGATGCACAAATCCAAACTCATCACCTGACAAAGATTTGAGTTAGTTCAGCATATTCTGTATCCAAGCTCAACTATCAGACTTTCAGGCTCCTGTTACTGGTGTTGCAGGTGTAAAGGTTTGGGTTTTCACACACACAGGGCTAAACATTTGCAGATGTATCCTTGAAACTCCCGTGCATCACTTACTGTGAATGATGGATGCTGCTTCAACAGCCAAGAGCAGTACAAAATGGCACAGCAGTGCTTCATGAAGCAGTAACACCACAGCTACCAGGTCAGCCTGGGCTTGTTTGAAACCAGCTATGTGGCCCCTTCTGATCCAATTCATTGCCCATCACTTACTTAGGAGGAGTCACCAGGACTTAGAAAAGCTTTGGCCTTCCAAAAAAGCAACACAGCCAATTACTTAAATATTTGTCATGAGCATTGCTTCACTATGGCCAAGTTTAACATGGCAACAGAGCTGAGGTTAGTTAAGGACACACTGGAGCATTACTCACAGTTACTCCCTTTCTCCAAGACAGAAAAAGAAAAAAAAACCTGTCAGCTGCATTAACAATTCTTACACTCTAGTTACAGGCACTTGTGTCAGACATTCTGTTCCTTTGCTTAGTCTTTTGATCAATATTAAGCATTTTCATGCTTTATACTGAAGAAAGTTCTGTTCAATCAAAGCATTTCTGCAGAGAAGAGAGACTGAAGCACCAGTTTGTCACAGGTAAGCCTCCCCCCAGCCCCCACAATTCTTACAAAAGAATCAGAAATCTCCTCTACAACCTTAGTGAAGAAAAAACTAGCAAGAGCAGTGAGTAAGTTGTTCAGACACTACAGTCCCTTTCCCCCTCACAAGTTTCCTGCACTGAAGCTAACTTGTACATATGGTTTTGGGCTCCTCCAGCTAAATGGGTCAGAGTAGTTTATTTGCCAAACCAACCATTAGGAAAGGGCAGCTTCAACATGAAGCTCTGGTTTGCTTTGAAAAGCAGGAATGGGAAATTATTAGCTAGTTGAGGAAGTTTTTCTCTCAGCATACCAAGACTAAAGTGACCAAAGGCCAGATATTTAAGGGCTACATTTTAATACAGTGCTTTCTACAAGAGTTTACTGTGTGGGAAAACACCCACAAAAGTCATATTAAAACTAGGATGGGATTGCTCAAATTAGAGTTAAGTATCTGGATTCAGAAGCTCATTCTTAGCAGGGTGGCATTAAGTGTAAATATCACGTCAGTCACTCTCAGGTCAAAACTTGTCCAGACTCAGACATGCTGCAGTTCAGTTTCCAAGCAGAATACAGCTGTTTTTCCAAAACTAATCCTAAGCCTTCCCTAGTAAAAAAAAATTGGGGGGCTGCCAAAAAGAACACCACCTTTCTTGATATTGTTGACAGGTTATATCTGAACTTGATCCTTTCTGATATGCAAGTAGACTTTATTAAAATTCCCACAAATACCAGAATAAATAGTTCCTGACAACTATTCTTTAAACAGTTCTTTAAAACCTACGTGCAACAAACCAACAACATCTGTAAGATAAACCCCATATATACATATATGAACCTGAGATAGCAAGGCAGGATGCTTTTAAGATTCAAACAAGAGTTCTTAATAATGAAAGAATGATTATTCCCCTCTACTACAGCTCTAGTAACCCCACAGCACTATTAATAAATAGTTACCCCACAGTCTATTAATAAAGAGAATGAACTTCTGAACAGCATAAATACAAGAGCACTAGAGAAGTTCCACAATCTTGATAGAAGGAGCTGTTACTGCACTTGGCAGTATTTTTAGTCTTCAGTATCACACACAAGCAAAGAATGCCACTGAGACCATGCAGCTGAAAAGAAAGGTTGGTTGTTTTCTTGTTTGTTCTTTTGACAGACAAAAAAAATGATTTTAGCAAGACTTAGGAAACCCTCAGCTCAGGTAACCATCTTGTCTTTAGAAGGATACTTACCCTGAAAAAAGTGAAGCTACTAGCTGCTGAATAAGTGTCACTCAAAAGCAGTTTCTTGGCTTTTTCTTACACAGCGGGCAACTTTTCTTTTAAATTCTCCATTTCTGTCTTCTCTCCATTCTTTCTGTAATTGAACAGACAGCTTTCAGGTGTCAGTCCTATAACAGTCTACAAGCTCTAGGAAGACTCTTGATGTTTTTAGACAGCCATCTAGTCAACACCTAGTCACTGAAAATGTGACTTTCAGGACTTTTGAAGACTTGATTGAGGTTTCTATGCAAGCTGCTCACAAAGTCCCAGCCTTTCTGGAAGAGAGGCAAGAGGGAAATTTGAACCCAGGGGTGTCCACAGCACAGGATCACCAAAAGCCACAGGAAAAAGCACCAGCCAATTTGAAGTTTTGTGTGCCAGCCTCATGACAAGCTCAGCTGAAAGGTTTACATGGTGGGTATGGGCAAGGTGGGAAAATATGAAGAATTCCTTATTGAATGACAGAAGTTGTACAGTTCTTAGGCTTTGATAGAAAAAAATATATTCCTACAGCAGGGGTGGGGGAAAGAAGTTAAACCAAACCAACATTATTTTACCTGAAGAAACCTTGCAGGCAACACCTTTTCACCCCTTACTTGGAGAGAAGGTTTAAGCAAATTTGAGTGACAGAAAATCAGGGTAACTGATAGAACTTAATGAGCTTGAGAGTGCTGAACAAAAAGACAGTCAGTGTGGTGGGAAGTGCAGCAGGTCTTACCTTTCAAGTGACAGCACAAATAAAGCTACTAATTAATTGTTCTTTTTCAGCAATTAGTACAGAAAGCATTTGGTTCCTGTGACTGGAACACAGGAGAGCTTAGACAAGGTGGCTTAAAGCCAAGAAAGCAGTGAATTTGTGCCCTCCAAGTTTCAGATTCTTAGGGTTTTTTTTTTCTGCCTTTTCTATTTGCCCTTCTATGAAAAAAATGTTGAAAACTGAACAGCAAGCAAAGCTTCCAATTTGACAGCAATCTCTCTAAATCTCATTATTTTAGGTCACGAGCTGTTCTTTTTGCTTCTGACAGTATCTATTCAGGCTCCTGTCCCTTATTTTTCTCCCACTCCAAGTGACAATACTCTAACACACACAGGTCATTATTCCAGAAAACCAGTATATTCCCTGTTCCTATAATGCTGTGACCTGCCAGCAACACATTATCCTCCAGACTCACTTCAAACTAGAAATTAATGAAAAGAAGACAAAGAATCTTTCAGTAGCTTACAAATCCCATTGCTGCAGTAAACTGGTATATGTTAAATCAAATAGAAAGCATCTTGATAGCAGCTCACAATAGGGCACAAGAGCTGCTGATTTTTGTTATGGTTGTTCTGTTCTTGGTTTGTTATGTTCTGGTCAACATGAAGAGGAATATTAAGGACTGGAAGGGACCTCTGGAGATCATCTAGTACAACCCCCCTGCCAGAGCAGGTTGCACAGGATGGCATCCAGGCAGGATCCATGGCATCTAAGTCTCCAGAGACAAAGACTCCATCACCTCTCTGGTCAGGCTGTTCCAGGGCTTTGCCACCCTCAAAGTAAAAAAATTCCTGCTCATGTTTAGATGGAACTTCCTATGGTCAGGTTTGTGCCTGTTATCTTCTTGTCCTGTCACTGAGCACAAATGGAGAGAACACTGGCCCCATCCTCCTGATCCCCCTAAAATATTTATAAGCACTGATTAGATACCCCTCTCAGTCTTCTCCAGACCAGAAAGACCCAAGTCCCTCAGCCTTCCCTCATAAGAGATGTTCCAGTCCCCTCATCATCTCTATAGCCTTTTGCTGTATCCTCTTTAGGAGTTCCCTCTCCTTCTTGCACCAGGGAGCCCAGAACTGGATGTAATCTGCAATCCAGCAGGAGATGCTCAGCTGCTCAAGCAGCACATTAAGTTTAAAAGTTACTTGAAACACTTAATAGCCCAGTCAGAAAAGTAGTTCCTAGCATCAAAAGTGATGCCTTAGCACTGACTTCACAGTCAAATTTGGATTTAAGTTTTTGTCCTTCCAAGTTGGGATGAAAATCCTTGTGCTTCCTTAAGACATTTTCAATCTTTACCCTGAAGTTGAGGTAAAAAACCCACGTAGTTTTCTAACATCTCTCTCTGAGGCAAAATAGACAAATAAAACAGTCTAGAAGTAGCTGGCAGAGAGTGGGGCACAAGGAAGAAAGGTTAAAAAGGTGTGATGCTAAGAAGGTGACTAGTTTAAGTTGAGTTGAAAGTTTAAGTTTTCTTCAGCTACCTTCAACATACAGGAGTTTGTAAACCAAGGAATTCTAACTGCACTTCCAGCACTTCATTAACAACTTGCTCCCTCCAGTGCTCTCAGTTCTGCCAGCAGAAAACATCCACATGTCCTGAGTATTTGTTTCCACCAGCAACATGACACAAGAAGGGGAGGTCCAGCACTCAAAAGAATGTTAAATTAGGGAATTCCTCACTACACCTTTTTGTGTCTGTTTTTGGGTTCATTTTTCTGCTTCCTTCCATTAAGTTCATTCCATACAAAACTCCTCCTATGATGATTTTCAACAGAACTCAACCACCTCTGGAAATACTAACAGCACAGCAGACCAAAAGCTTCAGGAAACTGAACTCTGTTTGACAGAGCAGGTCAGAATGCTCCTAGAAAAGTTGGCATCTTCTGATTACCTTCTCCCTTTACCTCACTCCTTTAGTTAATTTTTTTTTTTGTGTGAAGACAGCATGCATTAATCACTGAGCTGCAATTCTGGAGCTACTGAAAGGAAAGCATGTTGGTGTATCCCAGGTGAATGGGAACTGAACTCTGTTCCCCTGCTGCCTCCCCAGAACTGAGAAATTGTTTTCCTCCCCATCACAAATAGTTATTGGCCTAATTGCTACTCTGCTATAAATGCAGCTCTTCTAGAGAGCTGATAGCTGTGTTTATACACACAGACAGAACAGGTCATGCTCCAGAAACACTCTGCTGCACGCAACACTTGCACTTCATTGATGACAGAATCTTTACTGCAAATTCACCCTCATTTTCCACTAAAAACCAGGCCATCCTTCCTCTCTCCTTAGCCAACCATTCCAGTCTGGGACAACTCTTCCTCCAGAGTTGAAGGCTCTGTGAAACTTTCAAGTACTTTCTTAAAGTACAGACCTACACTGTAAAGCCTAAACCATCACCCAGGAAAACTGCTGTGGAGAGGCAGAGGCAAAAAGTCACAGCATAATTATACTGAGGGACCCCACCACATTTTCTCTTTCCATTCAAATAAAGCAATCTATTAACAGCTTTTGTAATTTCCAAGACAATACTAATAACATAAGGTTCTAGAATATGTCAGTTCCTGCAGTTAAGGGCAGCTGTAGCTGCAACACACATGATTTTACAGCTGGCTTCCTCAGATTTTTTCCAAGACTAAAAAAGCTGAAATTTATCCATTAAGTTATTTACTATAAACAGATTATTGCATTGGAGAAATCAAACCACTGCCTATGAAATCTGACAGCACCTTCCCCTCACAATCTATGACACATTTCCCAGGGCTAACTCCTAATTCACTTCCAAACCATGACTGCAGAAAAAGGTGACCATACAAGGTTCTTCCAGAGGTTATTTTCCTGTTTGTGCAACCAGAAGCCAAACTCCACTTGAATTTAGGTTTCCAGAAAGAAGACAATTGGTAGAGTCAGGAAAATCTTACCGCTGCATCAACATTAGCAGGAGAATCACCATTGGGATCTGCCAGCATAGAAATAACACTAATCATTATAGTTTCCACTGTGTGAATGGGAAGCCAACGCTCCTCAGGTTTTTCATAGCCATATTTGTCTTCTCCAGGCTCATGAAGAATTGAAATGCAGACATCACCATTCTTGTCAACTACAAAATAGAACAAGGCATATTTCAGGCGTGAACAACGTGCTGGCGTTCCCTCAGGATGGGTATGGGGCTGGGAGGCTTCTTGCTAGCTAGTCTGGAAAGGTCTTGGTGAGGATGCCTCACACACACACAAAAAAAAAGAAGTAATTAACTATTGGTGGGTAATGATTAGGGCTGGGTGGAAATCTGTTACTATTCCTGGACCTGTGGCAGAGAGGGCACACGGGGAGGCAGAACTTAATTCCAACACCACGTTGCAGCTTTTCCTTAGACTTCCACCAAAACTTTTTCTGTTAAGTTCAGCAAACCAGACAGTGACATTTTTTCCACAGCATCAGCTGGATATTACTGCAATATATTGGAATATGATTTAGGCTGCTGGAATTACAAACTGCCTGACAAGTATTCTGTATTTCCACAACAGTCTCCCTGTCCCTACAGATGGTAACACTCTGTTAGTCCCCCCCTCAGCTTTCAACATTTGCAACTTCAATATAATGACTTTAGAAACCAAAGAACATCCCCTCCTTCCTCCCAGTAAAAACCCTTGTCCACTTTTTTTAATCTTCCTATCTATGTCCAGCAGTCTGGAAGTAAACAAAACATCAGGAGGAGGCTTTTTTAGGGGACTAAAAGATGCTGGTTTTTGCTTTCATGCTTCACTGGAGAAGGACAACCTTGGGCCTTCTATATTGAGCTGCCAAGTTAGTAATACTAAAATGGAATATTTGAAAGTATAACAAAAGGCAGCTACAGAAGTCAAGTTTTTTTCTCAGACTAGAATTCTGCACTCAAGAAAAAAAATAAAGCCCTGAACAGTTACCAAGAATTCAAGAAGCTACTTTCAATAGCTGCTGAAAGTACTTCAGGAACAGTCTCTCAGAGCAGCACCATTAAGAACTCTGCCATGATTATTACTTCTCTGTGAAGATGGCAAAGTAAATCAGAGTCTCACAGGAACAGAAATGTATCCATTTGTCTTCACTGCATTTTAATTCTTAATTGCAAAAAGAAACTGAAATTTTGACATTTCTTACCATTTGGATGCCAGATTTCTGTGATGAATTTCATTTTTGGCGGCCTCAGTGGGTAGTCTTTTGGAAAAGTAAGATGAGCCTTGAAAACACCACCTTCACTGGGGAATCAAAAATATCTTAGTAGAGTTTCTTGTAAGCTTAAACTGAAGATTGGAACTTACTGATGTATCAAAAGCTCTAAGTTTACCCCTCACACAGCTTAACATCATGTTTGTAATTAACAGTACCATCATTTCCACATGCAATGCAATGAGTGTCTAGATTGAGAAGATCCTTTCACAAGATACTGCCAGTTCCAACAGGCTTTTTTAGAAAAAGGATGATGTTCCAGAGGAGAAAAAGCACACACCACAACAAAAAATGGCCAAGGAATTCATGATCTGGAATTACAACTGAAGTTTTCCTCCCAGTACATTTACTAACAGCAAAGAAGTTTTTGCCAGTAACTCCCTTTCTCAAGCAGAGCCAAGCAGATAGCTCTTTATTCTCCTCTTTTAGGCACCCAAGTCCTTACTTCATGGTATCAGCCTGCAGCAGCAGAGAGCCTCAGTGAAAAGTTAGAAAGCTTTAAATTTAAGTCTACAGCACTACTTTGTGAAAAGACTTCCAATTTTCCACACAAAGATAAAGGGACTGACATAATAGTGACATGTTCTGCATTAGTTGCCCACTAAACTGGGAAACAATAATAAACAAGAGACACCCTATTTTTTGTGGAGTTACAAGCCAATACTTAACTAAGGTAACAACGTGTTGTTGTTTGTTTTGCTCTTTTAATAACTAGGTTTCAATGCCCAGGAATAATGCCTTTCTAAAAAAATGTGAAGGTCTATATTAAATGGAATCCCTTACAGAGGGAATTCTGTCCTCGTGGAAGTACTGGAACGTTTGCCCTATTACTGTCATTTCTTGCAATTGCAGTTTGTAACAAATTTGGAAATTGCAAAGGCAGAGAGTACAAAAACTGGAGCAGAACCTCCAAGCAAGGTGGCATGAGATGTGCAGCATGATGAGCTCAGTAGCCACAGACAAAAGAACTGGAGTAGAAAAGTTTAGTGCAATTTTTTTTCTTCTCTTTGTAAAGGATTAGGAGCCAGTATCCAAAGCCCACAGGCTACTGAGAAAACAACATGTTTTACCACCACTAACCAAAGCTGTGCAATTCTAGAAAGTATTTTGAAAAAAACAAAAAGCAAAAAACACAACACTGGATCTACATGACTTGGCTAGTGAAGCAAAGCAGCCAAGAGCATTTGAGCCCACAGCATTTTTTTCCCCCCCAAGTTTCAGAGAAGGCAACTTCCAAAGAATCCTTGATCCTCAGAAGGGTAAGATCAGTGTTTCTGGTTATTTTAACATCCATACTAGTGAAGACAAATCATACTAGGTAATAGCTGATCTGTTGATAGCCCCAAACCAGTTACCTACTTTCTTTCAAAGTGAAAAAGTTTTTCTTTCCTTTCCTAATGAAGCAGACCCTAAAGCTGGCAGGCTGCCTGACATACCTGGCTGCCACTCATCAGCTACATATAAACACAACAATTTAACTGGATACAAATTAGAAACCAGATAATGAAGTACAGCCATCAGTTAAGGGACATTGGTGCCATTTTCAGCAACATTCCTGACAAAATGGTCTCTGTCACAAGTCATGCACTGCAGAAGACTTGTTAGGTAAACTAAAAGTGGGACCAGGAATCAGATTTAAAGTTTGAAAATTCTGAACTACCATAAAATAAACTGTTGTGTTCTATTGCCATCATAAAATGGACCAGGAGAGGAGGATTCATCTAATGCTACCTTGAAAAGCATCAACTAAGGTTGAGTACAGAAGAGAGCTTTTTATCTCAAAAGCTTCAAAACAAGCTCAGCAGTGGAAGAAAAATGCTATTGCAATTTAATACAGAAGAGGTTCAATTAGAAGCAGTATTTCTGCATTGACAGTATTTATAAAATAGCCATAATATAATGCAGCCACTACAAGACTGTTCAAAAGAGGTCAACAGAAGATGGAGAGTTCATCTCATGCAAGACTTGAGAATCACAATGTAGTCAGCTTAAGAAGCAGCAAAGCAATTAGATTACTGTGCTTAAGTACTTATTCAGAAGTATACAACTTCATGTTAGAACCAAAATTGATCTCCACTAAGTGTCACTAGGCTTTTTTGTATCAGTAATTTACCACTTCATGAAGGAGAACAGAGTTCATCTTCAAGAGCTGCACTTTAAACTTCCAGGCAGAAAACCTTTTTCCAAGTCATGCTATGAAGTCCTCCCATTTCAGACTAACAGGACTTGAGGCTAATTCTACAGTCTGCTGCAGTTTCCCCAACTACACCCATCTTGAACATTTTTTCCTACAATTACCAATGAGAAGTTGTAATGGCTTAAAATTGTGCTATCAGCTAAACAGCAGCAACAGCACCTCGTGGATTATACCCACCTTACTTAAAAGTGTAAGAAACCAGAAGTAACCTGTATATATAGCCTGTTCTCCCTCATTTCTACACAGATACAAAGGGATCAGTGTTGCATTTCTCAGGGGAGCAAAGCAGTTCAGAACATCTCTAAAAAAAATTCAGCTATTTACAAGTATTTTACTAGCAACAAAACAGCATTACCTAACCTAGAATCAAAATTTAGGTTAACTTCTACTCAGACCAAACTAGAACTAGTAAATCCAAGTTTCTGTATAAATATCAGTACTTACTATAGTGTGTCTGGAGGACCAATAATAAGGACTTCCCATCGATAAAGATCATTGTCATCTATTAAGCCCGCTGAAAAGCCTTCCACTGGATTTTTGTTGAGCTCTGTGTAGGAAAAAGAATTTAAGAGTGACTTTAGGTGGCTATGATATGCATTTGCTGGTTATGCCTCTGTATGTGACCAAAAACCCCCATGAATTGCAGCAATTAGGCACCTAGTGATGGAATCAGAGCTGCCTAGCACACCCAGCAGCCCGGATCCAGACACTGACTCCAAAACTACCTCAGTGTACCACGAGCAGAAGGGACAAAATAACTCAGAACTGAGGGACATGGCTACCAACAGGTGTGTGTTCAAGTCAGAAAGCTGATTTTCTACTATTAAAAAAGACAAACTGCTTTTTAAGAACCCTAAGGAGCCAGATTAAACTAAAGCCTAGCTCTAACTATAGGAAGTGTGAACAGAAGAACAAAGTCATGTTCTGTTTTTCTTTGAAACCAATATCCTAGTTCCCTTCAATTATTTTTTTCCCCTCAATTTTTGGTTTGAGACCTGTGCCCAGTGGTTTTGGAGATCATGATTTAAGTTTATAGGCTACAGATATAGTTACTACCAGACAGAAGGCCTACCTAGAAACAGCTATGCAGAAGTCAGACCTAAACACAGACTCCACCAAGTTTGTTTTCAGACTGCTCCAGGAAAAAGTAGAAGATTTAAACATAAACACCTCAAAATGAGTTCTGCCTGAAATTCAACTTGGGGCACAGGGTGGCAGGGAAAAAACTGAGAGAATGTCTCTTAACCAATAACTTTGACTCAAAAACTCATTTAAATGCTATATTGATGCCAGATTTGAATTCCTGATCCAACACTTCTAACCATACAGAGTCCTGGTGGATCTTGGGTATTTAGGCTGTGGAACAGAGAGAAAAAGTTGTTCCCTCAACTACCCAGTAATTTCCAGATTAGGGATTTTTAAATTCTATTTTACAATACAGTGCAAGAAGAACCAATTCAAGCCCTGCACAAAAGGGTCTAAATCCATACAGGGAGAAGAGGGCTCAGCTCACACAAAGGACCAAGATCCTGAAGGGGCAGACAGCAGGAATACTGACTTTGTTTGGCTATTGGTAATTCAGAGTCAAATTTATCCCCATAGATGACTCAATGCTAGAATCCCAAGAAATATATTGGAAGTTTTTTTCTTAGACTCAGCAGGGGTTCAGTCGACAGATGAGGTCAACTTTCACTCTCCAAGCTGCAGGACAAAGACTTAGGTAGTGAATCAAATCATGTTTTCTTAAGACATTGCCTGAAACAAAAGGTAGTATCACAGGATATTTAACCAAGATGCAAGCTTCAAAACCAAAAGCTAAAGCATGGCCACACCTCCACTAAGCAGAGCAGTTTGTTACCCTCTGGCATCTATGAAACTTCGTGGAAACAGCTGCATGAGCTTGAGTAACAGTTCTGTTTAATTTTAGGTGAAAGGTGCAGAGACTACGCCAATGTCTCGCATGAAGTGAGACCTTCCCCAGTCCCTCACTACCTCCCTACTACACAAATTTCTCCAGCATCAGACATTAAAAGTTTCACCACATCAGTAGTTTACTACAACATGCTTTCTCATGCAGGATTTTATCTAATAATAATAAAAAAACCTGTCTACTGCCTGTGCAAAAAAGCCACCTCTGTCCAGGACACTATAGTCATAATTTCAAATATTTTATTAGTATTGTAATAAAAGTACCAAAGTCAACAGAATGAGTGCAACTATTAGATTTGAGGATCTCACCTTAAGACTTTCAAACCTGAATTTAAGCTTCAGAAACACAAGCTCCCCCATTTCTGCATCCCCAGGGAGAAAGCAGTTTATGCAGAGTTGAGTGTAAACTGCTATCACTCAAGCTGCTTACATTGAACTTCCTTATTGTTTCCTACTTATCTGGAAAATTCAGCATGCTTCTATCTAAATGTGTCACATAATCTGAGTACAGCATACACCTTTTCTTCTGTTTCTTGATTCATGCTAGTTCAATGTCTTTTCACATCAGTCTCAGCCTCCAAATAGCTTTTTATCCTCCTTTGCAACATTTTTCATATACTTGTTTCCCACTGAGAGCCAAGGCCTTGTAGCACTATATTTGCAGATTTTGTGAGAATGAGTAAGATTGCTGGACACCAACTCTTGTAATGCAGAAAAGCTGTAAACTGTAGGAAAAAGAGAAAGCCATTGACAAAACCAAATCTTCAGTTACAGCAGTTATGGAAATTTTCTTAATGGATGTTGTCTGTACAGCAAGTTACAATGGTAGTTTTCACAGGAGGTGGCAACAGGCTCTGCTTGTAAAAGGGTCTCATTTTCCTTCATTTTCAGTAGCAACACTGAAGTAGCTACTGCTTGCACAAATGCTTTAACTTGAAGTAAAACACTGGATATAAGCTCAGGCACCTTCTTCACTAGAGGTATGTAAAATTCCCACAGGCATGTTAAAATGAGCTTTTCCTTCCAGATTATTTATGCTAAACTGAACATCAACTAATGGCTGGTTGGCAGAAAAGGGAAATCTCAGGAAAGTTTTGCAGTGGGACATGAAAAACAGCATCCTTGGCTGCTTTACCACAGATAGCTCAGAGCTGCTACTCCTTAAAACTTGCCACCACTGAAGCCTGGGGTTTGTTTGATTTTGGTTTTTTACCCTGGCTGTAGCCAGTGGTGCATAACAGAGAAGTTAACCAGTAGTACCCCCTCTCTCTTCCTGAGCTGATACTCTCATTGTAGTAAAATCAACTGAAATCCCAAATTGTGATGCCACTATGGCAAGAAAGGATCACACACCCCCTGTGCTCCCAGACAGAAATCTGCTGCTAGGCAGAGCAACTTCTGCCCACCAACCAGAGACTCTGCTGACACTGACACTGCACTCAAGAAAATGAGACACCTGTTCTCTGCATCTGTCATTTCCTACCAACTCCAGGAGTTAACTACTTACAGCCCAAACAGGAGTTTCTCCAGACAAAACACACAGACAATGAACACGCTCCAAAAACCAGATGATTCAATCCCCTCCTCTAGGCAGGGAGAAGGGGAACAAGCTCTTGGTGCAGGGCCAAAGCAATGCTGGAGACCTATGCTACAAGTCCTAGAAAAGCAGAGAAGTCAGACACTAATAAAAAAAAAAAAACTGTCTCCCTCCACAATTTTTTTCACTTACATTTTCCTTTGAGATTTCTTGGGTAGCTGTATATTTTAATGAGTATATTAGCAAATTTCCATCATGTCCATACCAAACTAAGTGCAATGTACCTGCTACCTCTACATATTACACTCTGTATTTCTGCCAATATTTTCTGCATTTTCGACAGTTTAATGTACAGAAATTTTTCTTACTTGAGAAAAAAAAAATGATCTTCTTACATTCAGTCTGGAAGCAGCTTCAGGTAGAGTCCTTCACAGCAGCTGAGAGCCAGGGTAGCAAACACCTGGACAGCTGCCAAGCAGCAGCACACTGGGAACAGAATCCTGTGGCTGCTTATAAATTAGACATTCAGTTCCTTTAATCCCAGTCTTGAACCAAAACCTGATTTGGGAGGTGATGAAGACTACAGGCCCATAATCCAGAGTTGTTTAAGTCCAGCACAGACTTTACCAGCCCATTCCTCCCCTCCCACACCACCTACCAACAAAACACTGCTCCTTTAGCAGTTTAACTCTCACTAAAGCAGAACTGAGTTACCACTGCCTTAAACCCAAGCCAACACAGTACCATGAGCTGTGCTTCCAGTTCCAGTGTGTAGCTGACACCAAGCTGTTCCCACACTCCCTTAGAGCTGGCTCTGTGGAAGCCAAGAGACTTTGACCAATCCAAAAGCAAAACGGTGTCAACAAAAGTGACTAAGCAGAAACAGCCCCATGGCTACATGTAGCCACTATGTGAGGCATCTAAAGGGTTCAGCTTGATGTTTCACCCCCCCCATCCACTGCGGATGAACGGGGCAGAGTATTTTAAGCTGCATTACAAAGCAAAGTTTTCAAAAAGATAAGCTTCTACATTTTTGACTAGCAGCCTCTTTAGTAAACTACCCAGTGGTTTGGTTTTGTGCCACCCATGGACTGAGTCCAGCACAAAACCAGAGACAGGACAGCCCCAAGTCCTAGCTAAGGCTTCTGGAGAAGTCATCTGGCTGATTTACACAGTTCCCAGAAGCAGCTGGGGGTATCAGAGACTTAGATTACTATACATTAGGCTTATTTTTTTCTTGGTTGATTTTTGAGAGCCTCAGCACTAGTCCAGGAGCTTCTAACAACCATACAGACTGAAAGTCATCATTCTAAAATCTTCTCTATAGCCCAAACCACGACTTCCACACATTTTTACTGCTTAACAGGTGTCACTTTCGTTTTTGCCTGCACATCCAGCTCTAAGTCTCCAATTCTAGAAGATAAAGGCTGAGATAATGAAGTAACACGACCTTGCAAGACCCATTTCCAGAGGTCTCTGTATTATCTGCTTTCACCATGCTCTGTCTTGCTCCACAACTTCATGCAAAAAGCTCAGACCAAACATGGTACAAGATACACACTCCTGGTAGCTACTTTGGCAGTGACAAGTAAGATAGCAATTGAGAAAGAACAATTTTGGTCTCAGAAGAACACTAAATATTATGGATTGTGACTGAAGCAATAAAGACAAAGCTGACTTAGAGAGATCTCTACCAACCAAGTTCAGTAGCAGCTCTAGGCTGGACTCTTCACTTCAGCTTGACAACTCATCAATTTCCAGGACTCTGTCCATCATCACCCCCTGTTCCTAAGGGCAGCATTAGACTTCTACAAATCTAATTCTCTTCAGTTCAGAAAATGTGGGGAGGGTGATGCAGTTAGCATTAACAGGGGAGCTGCTCAGAGAAGTCATCTCAGTGCTGAACAGCTCTGCACACTGATGCTTCACTTCCCATCTCCTCACTCAGACCTCTGGAGCCTCCCAAGGATTTGCACTGTCAGGCAGGTGTTTGGAAGGATGGAGAACAAGGTTGGGGGTTTCTTGCTTTTGTTTTTACTCCTGATTGACTTCCTAGGCAGGGCCACTCTGCAAGCAAGAGGACAGCAGCACCAGTCCCAAGGGGAGAGGCAGAAACTCCTATAACTCCCACTGTGGGTCTTACAGTACCAGAGAAACTTGTGCAGATAGAGACTGGAATTTTACATTTACTAGTAAGGTGCCACATTATTCTAGACATAAGCTAAAAATAAACTTCCTGTTGTGTATAGCTCCAGGTTCATGAGTTGTGGCATGCCTGGAAACAGACAAACTGACTTTTAACACACTAAGCAGAACCTTCCAGGTCTTTGGTACTGTTTTGGTTCTTAAGAAGTTCCCTGTAGTCCAGGGAGGTGGCTGCTGGTGGACACTGTCAGTGCTCCTCTAGACATTGATCCCAGCTTCAGAGTCTCCAAGTCAGCTCTCTCAAACAGTTTCCATTAGACTGCAAACATCCAGCTGCCAACCTGACCTGGCAACCTGGTTTGCTCAGCCCCATAATCTGTTCCAGTGCATCATTTTACCCAAGAGTCATAAAGACAGACAAGAATAGGGATGGTGTATTTTGAGATATTTTCTTTCTGTAACACTCTTCATAACATAGAAGCCTTCTGTGTACACACACAGACCAGTCCTTTTCTAACCTCCCACATTTACTATATAAAGGAAGGTCTCTTCACCCTCCCCCTGACATGTTGTGTACCTACTAAGCTCACAAGTCTTTATTCTGAAGGTAACTGTGTTCAAGTTACTTTCCTGTCCAAATCAGCTTCCACAGAACACTTGATATACAAAATCTTAGAATTCTACGTTTAAAGTTTTGAAATATTTATGCTTTCAGAATTAAAATTCTCAACAGTAAGTGCTCAAATTAATATTAATTGTGGAATTTTAGTAGAAATTGAGAAACTGTTTCCTGAAGGGCTCTCTTTGGCTACCCTGCTTGAAGCATGCTGTGTATCCATCACGTCAGAATCTAGCACAGTTAGATCACCCAGATTAAAATGGAGGATAAACAAGTCTGTTAAAAAAATTTCCTAATAAGGTCTGAGTTGTAACAGTGCTTTTTGACACAGTATCACAAAGGTAAAAACAGGGATAAGCAAAACAACTGTAAAAACCTCCATTCTGAAGTCCACACCTGAAACAAGTGTCTAAGCAGGAAACATTCAGTAGTTTGCCCATAGTCAGCTGCAGCACAAAGCCACATTCATCTGTCACACTTGGTATAAAAGAAACAGCACCTTCATTTTGTCCTCAGTGTTGAATGCATGTTTCCACTCTTCAAGAGTCAGACAAGTATTAGGTGAGTACATGCATCTGTATTTGAGACTGTCAACCTCAGCAGCAGTTCAATAGAGATCTTATCAGGGTAAGTAGTTCCTGAGATTCCATGATTATCTTGTCCTGAAGCAGATGTCAAGAACAGGTCACATGAATCCCACTCTACATGTACTTATTTCTCTCACTGACAAAGGTGCCCACAGACCTTTAGATGTCTACTGCACACGACTGCTAGATTTGGCAGAACAAGTGTCATCCAGGGTGCAAGTCATATTAATGTAGTTGAGCTTAGCACAGACAGCATAAATAGTTAATTAGTTTCTTAAAAGCTGTCTGCAAATGAACAGAAGACTAAAGCTACAAGTAAAAAAAAAAAAAAAATCCCATTCAAGTATCTTCTGAGCAGTCACATAAACACCAGTCTTGAAACAGCACTGTTGGAAAGAACCAAGAGCTCTGGGATGTGTAGTTAAGAATAGAACACTATTCCACGAAATCCACTGGAAAGTCTTTATCACAAGGCTATGCCACAGGGAGATGTTTAACATCTGAAGAGTTCATGAGAAGCTTTCTTCATCACATGCAGACATTGTGCAAGTCAAGGACACTTTTCCAGTTTGTTTTCTCTCCTGCTTATAATGTGAGTAACAAGTTTGTACATCCCAGTTTGAGCTACATTGTTATTCAGAATTTTAATACATTTCTCTAAGACACTCCTGACAGCATCATCTTTTAGATCAGCACCAAGTGCAATTTGACATGCTAGATACTGTGATGACTGCAGGAAAAATAGGTTTCCCTTAACTAACAACTGAAAAACCATATATCAGCCTTTACAAAGGGTTTCTATCAAGTAGTTTTATCAAGAAGCCTACTAAACCTGTACAAGCACTGTTAACATCCATGCCCAGGAGAGCAGTTACCTTTATGGAACCCCTTTTCCTTTAGATTGTTATATTTAGTGTTCTGACAAGGTATGGATATCTGATCTGTGTTCCAGCTGATATGCCTCAGACCCGAGAGGAGGAAGGAAAAGCAAACACCAACATTTACACTTGCAGGGTGGCCTAAAACTCAGACCTATCTGATTTGGTAAGTGAAAGATCTTGCCAAGACCAATCTCCTGACAGATATCCTCACACCACTGAAAACTGAAGCACGGAGCAGGTGCAACACTGTGATAGCACAGGCCTGCATGTAAAGTGTTACCCAGATTCTCTTCCCATATGTTGGGCCAAGGAGCAAACAGTCTGAGTTTCAAGAGTCAGATGCCCTCTTCTTCATACGAGCCACCTGCTCCTCTTTCTCCAGTCACCTAACATTGCACTCATTTTAGTATTTCATTAGTTTACACTTTCACAACAGCAGCCACCTTCCACTTCAGTTATTCACTGGAGCCCAATCTTTATGCTGAAAACAAAATGCTCTATTTTATTTTATTATTCTATTTTATTTTTTAATGCTTCCACCCTATTCTACACCAATACCTGAAGCTTACTTCTGCAGAGCACCCCTATATCTTAAAGATTTTCAGCAACCCCAGCCTTGCAGGTGGCAAACAAAGCCATCTAGATCAAAACAGAGGTTGCACTAAATACATCAGAAGACAATTTACCAGAATGCCTACTTGAGATCAGTTTTACCAACAAAAATCACTTATTTTCAAACTGTTCAGAAAAACAACTTGTTCCAATACCAAAGGGACTGAGTAATCACATCTTAGTTGAATATGCATGTACTTTTTAATGCATGCATTAAAAAAGATTAAATATCAAAGACACAGAAGAGTCAAGGCAGAATCAGTTATAATGATGTGTGGTTTTATTTGAGGACTATTCACTCTACTTGATTATCTCAGAGCAGTTTCTCTTAAGTAAAAAAAAACAAAACTACACAACAAAAAAAAAACAAACCAGCAAAGCAACAAATTCTTACATTTTACATTTCTGCAGCAGAGAGCTCTCTTAGCACTGAAGTTGAAATCAGTATCAGTCACCAAAGGCAAAATATTTTTGTGGGACTTGTGTGACTTAACATCTCCAAATAAAGACCTTATGAAAAAAATACTTTCATTAGATCAATTCCTGCTTTTTTGATAAGAATTTATTCACTCCTTATTTCACAACATCCCTAGCAATTTTCTCTCATTCCACCATTCTCTAACAGAACAAATTCACTTTGCTGACAGATCCAGGTAGGTTGATACTCTGATAAAAGTTACAACACCTTGTTTGAGGGGAGCAGAGAGGGAAAGAAATCATCATTGATGGTAAGCTTGGTTCTTTCCCTGGAAGATTTGTAAGCTGATCCAGCCAGAGCCGTCTGGCTGTGACTAGAGGTGCCCCATCAAGGGGTCAGCTTATGAAGGTTGTTCCTGCTTCACCCTCTGCAAGCAAGGGGTTAAGTCTTTAAGCCCCTTCATTCTGTAATTTAGCTAAACCTCACTTTCCAGAACTGCTAACATGCCTGAATTTTTGCTCTTGTGACTGCTTTCATAAATACTATTTTCTTTGAAGAGGCAGAATTCAGCTTATTTCTGTGAGGGAAGCATTTGAAAAACTAACATGTGAAGATTGCATCAAGGCATTTCCATTACCTTATTTGCAGTGCAGCAGAAATTGAGGCTGCTTGTACTACTCAGACTCTAGTCACTGGAAAAAGGCAGGTGTTTTAGCAATGATATTGTCCATCAAGTCATCATGAACAAAGTAGCTTTGATGCTTCTGTCACACATCCTCTCAAGAAACAGTATTATCTGCTCCACAGCAAGAGTGGTAAGGTTAGTGCTACACACAGGCTGTGTCTAAGAATCTCAAAAAACACCTGAGCAACAAAGATTGATGGTTTTCTAAAAATATAAGAGTCCTTTAAAAAAAAAAAATAATAAAAAAAAAATATATATATATGCAAGGGGGGGTGATAGCATTTTAAGTGATTCTGAAGTTAAGTTTGACATGTGCAGGACCTTAAAGCTTTGAATCTTCAGGATAAAACAGAATACTACTGGTCACACAAACCTCTAAGGAAGACACAACTAGCATCCACTTAATACTTCCAATCAGTGCCACTCAAATTATTATTTTGTAGATAAGCTTACTGTAAGCCAGTAAATAGCCAGTACTAAACTGTAAATAAAAGCTTCTTATACCACCAGCCACCCAAGAAATGTGCCATCTCAGCTTTGATCTCTTCAGTGATCTTAATTTTGTAACTTCCTCAGAATTCACTACTTAAATATTTTACAAGTAAACTCTATATAACTGCCAGAAATTCAACTCTCAACATTACACTACAAGATTTTTCCACACAAGGAAATAGAAATTGTTGAACTGTCACATTAAGTATTTAATGCAAGTTTCGCAACTTGTTCATTTTTAATTAGACATTTTTACTTTGAAATAGGAGCTGTGTATGCTTTAGATTGAAATGATGCCATGTTTCTCATGTTAAAGAAACATACTAGTGTGGGTTTTTTGTATTCCAAGCTGGAAACTATTTACAACACAATACAACTTCAGCCAACAAGCAGAGATCCATATTTATGTTACAGAGGACTCGCACTTCTGGTTCCACTGTGTGGTACTGATTTAACTGCATCCTCCCTACATGATTTTGCTGGATGAACTAGACAAGTCTGCCTACTCTAATAAGTCTCTTTGTCAGCATGGATTTGGCAGAAAGATGAAATAGAAGCATACAGAGAAATGCCTCAGTCTGCAAAACCCTCAGGCTTGACAGATCAGGAGACTGGAAGGGTAGCTTTACACTCTCAGTTGGCTCCTGCCTCCACTAAAAGAGCATCAAGTTTTGGGGAGAGCACCAAGTTTATCCTCCCCACACCTTCCTCTGGGGTGAACTTGGCTAGTCTAGTGCTCTACAAGTCTACATGCTTGCTGTAGACTTAAAAAAAAAAGTTTAGAAACACTTCATTCTAAGTTTTTCCTGCACCTTACCCATACAGTGAAATGGATAGGGGTCATGTCTTCAATTTCACATTACCACTAATCCATAACCAAGTGACTTTCTCCTTCAAAAAAAAGCTGTAAGATTATGTTTATTGAATTTTAAGAGGCTTCCAGAAGCTGCTAGAACTTACACTTAACTTGATTTGTGAAGAAAAAGTCATTTGGCTTCACAGAGATCCTGGGAGAACCTCCCTTCAGCTCAGGCTAGTTAGACTGGCACTCTAACTGGCTCTGGTAGTCAGAGATGCCCACTCAGCAGTTCCTTTAAACACTTCAGGAAAAAAAGTGAAAACAAATTAAAGCTACTCAAAGTTCTTGTGCCTAAGTAGAGGCAAGCACATGCCAATATAAAACCAACTACTGTACTAATCCCTTGGCAATCTAGCTTGATATTTTATTAGCAAAGATGCAATGAAGCTGCTTAGTATTTTGGGTGGGTGGGTGTGGACACAAACGTCAAGCCAGATTTAAGCTGAAGCTGTATTTTGTGGCTGTCATTGAATATCCCTTCTATTACAGCATTATCAGCACCCAGAACATGCCACTTAAGTTGACAACCACGCTGTATATTCAGTGCTCTGGTACTAGTTACCTGCTCAAATTACAATATAAGCCAACTTGCTCCAGGAAAAATACACATTTGTCTTCATAGACTGGTTGCAGCAACCTGGGATTATGTTGTCAAGTTTCATTCTGTATTTCAGTAAGACCCTTGGTTTTAGGACTCACTGAAAACGACTTAACAGCTGACCTTCAGTTTAACAGTCTTCAAGAACCAAAACAGCTCCCTGAAGTGCTACATGCCACAGACATCTCTTTTCCTCACAATGCCTTTATGAAGAACCAAACCACACAGGAGACAAAAGAGATTGCCCTTTAGAGAACTACTGTTTTACATTCCTTTCTTCCTCTCATTGTTCTTTTACTCTTGGCATTGCAAAGAGCTATCCAGGGTCTCACCCATTAATGAGTTTCTACATTCCTCAACAGCTCCACCATTATCTGGGTTTCTGACTCCCCTTGCAACCACCCTCCACTTCTGGATGTCTTGCTCTA
This sequence comes from Heliangelus exortis, assembly GCF_036169615.1. Classification (NCBI taxonomy): domain Eukaryota; kingdom Metazoa; phylum Chordata; class Aves; order Apodiformes; family Trochilidae; genus Heliangelus; species Heliangelus exortis. The sequence goes on along the minus strand of NC_092442.1, from coordinate 3,561,267 downwards.
AGTCCACACAGCTCCAGCTTCAGATCTCTTGTGCTTGAATAATACTGATTCAACAAGTGAGCAATCTAGAGCAACTTACACTGGGTTAGATCACATAACTCATGTCCACTGCCTGTTCCTTGTCCTCCAAAACCCAGCCACTAAGTACAACCCAATGACTCACCACACTTGATTAAAAAAAAAAAAAGAAAGCTGCACACAGCAGGACTGAAGTATCAGCCCCACCAGAAAAAAAGAACACCACAATGTTGATTTTTGGTTTGAGGTAGAACAAGGAGTGTGGGTGTAAACAAAGGGACACATTGGAGCAGCTGAGACTTGGAAGAAGACAGTCAGCAGTAGGGAAGGAAGATCTGACATCATGAAGTTCAGTCTCTGCATTGTGACTTCAAGTTGCCTGCCATCAGAAAAAACAGTGTCAGAGAATAGTTTCAACTGAGGTCAGATTTTGCTCAGGTGATTATTTAGGTCATTTACTCCAGGACAGAACTTTTGAAGAGTTCAAGACTCTTCCTTCAGTCCACACCAGACACTGAAGTATGCACACTCACCACTCTTAGTATTATTTCAATTTTAAGGTGAGTAAAAGGATATGAAATGATACTGATATGAGCCAAAACACAAAAACTCCACAACAGACTTGCAGGTTACATGGAAATGGTTGCAGTGCTTCAGACTGCACTGTTGAATCAGTAGCAGCAATAGGGCAACTGGAAAAGCTTTCCAGTTTTTAACACTACACATGAAGCCTTCAGAAAAGAGTGAGAAGAAAGGTAAATGAAAATTAACCCCCAAATCTAAGCCTACAGGTCTACTTACATATCCAACCAGCCTGTGCTTACTTACTAAAGGTCTTAAGGCCTCATAAAAAAAATAATTACACAACAAAAGCTGACAGCTAATAATTATTATCAAAGGCTTCAGCTAAATGTTAACAACTTTCATGGAGCACAATGAGTCAATTACAGAGACATTCCAGACAGCCAAAGCACTATATTAGGTTACCAAATTCTCTAATTTTTATCAAGTTAGAGAGCATCTATTCTACACTGTTGCTTCCCTAGAGGGAACATTTATAGGAAAGAGAAGCTCTGCATCAAATCTGCTCTGGAACTTCTGTAGTAAGTCCATACCTAGTGTTATCAGCATATCCAAACATGCAGACACCTCGCTGAACGTCAGTAACAGCTTCAGTAATTACTAAGGCATTAAAAGGTGCACGTTTATGTTGAGGAGTGCAAGCCCAGTACCTGCGAGATTTTTTTTTTCCACCTTAAAAAGGTGAAGAAATTCTGTGCTAATAGTTAACTACGTTGAAGTTTCTCAAACTTAGCACCTAAAACTAGGTGATATCACCTAAAACTAGGTGACAGTGTCAGAGATGCAACAAACATCACCGAGCTTCCTATTCCTGGTTATGCAACTTCACCTACTTACTGCTATAACAATGCTTGGTTTCCACCCTCACGCTTTCAAAGGCACAATTGAAGTCTCAGCCTAAAATCGTCCTCCAGGAATTCCCGTGCCTCTCCGTGACCCCATCCCTTTGCGTGCCAACTCGGCCAACTTCAGCCAACGCTGTATTTGCTTGAGTTTAGGTACACCTAGCACACATTTCCTTATCTGGCTATGAAGCAATTTTTACGTAAGGCACCAAAAAAAAAAAAAAACAAAAAAACAAACAGACAAATCAGCTTCGCCCAAGATGCAGAGCAGACCCGTGCGTTTCCTTCAGGGGATGCCTCGATCCCGGCCGCAGAAATCCAAAAGGCGGAGAGCGCGGGTGAACATGTGGGAGTGGGGGAGGGAGAGGATCGGGCTGCTCACGGCCCGGCTGCCGGTTCGTTTCTCTTTAAATCTGGCAGCGATCGACACATGGAGGAGCTGCATTGTGCGCCCCACGCATGCGCTGCCGGGCCGGGCCGGGCCAGGTCCCTTCGGCGGCGGCCCAGGCAGCGCCAGCGCTCACGGCCGCCCGCCCGCCCGGGGACAAAGGGAGGGGGCGGGGGTACACGACGAGGAGTGGCGACTCGGGAGCCAAGCTGCCAGCCCGTTCCCCTCCGCCGCGTTCCGGGGCCCGGCGCTCCGGCCCTTCCTGTCCCTGAGCTCAGTCTCACAACTCCTCCTTTCCCGCAACCGTCCCGCCCTCTCGCCCCCGGCAGACCCCCCCCCCCCGCCCCCTCCTCGCTCCTCCCTGCGCCCCCGAGCCCCCTCCTCACAGCGGGCAGTCCCGCTCGCCCTCCGCAGGGCCGGGCCCGTCACCACTACCACCCCACCCCCGCCGGATCGCGGTGCTGCCCGGTTCTCTCTTTCCCCCCCCTCCCCGTCAGTGCCTGCAGAGCCCCCGGCTCTTCTGACAACAAAGGGGCAAACGGCTTCCCCCTCCCGCTTCGCCCTCCCCGGCGCAGGGCACGGGAGGTGAGGGGGGAGCCGGGGACGGGAGGAGGGACGGAGGCACCTCCGGTCCCCACAGGAAGGTGTGTGAGTAGTAGGGCGATTCACCCCGGGCCTTGAAGCAGCGTTTCCAGGAGAAGGAAACCCGACCCTCCCTCCTCCGCTTCTTTTTGGTGCCTGACAAACATCCCCTCACACCACCGAGACTTCCCCGCACGCATCCTCCACGCTGCGGGGAAGGAAAGCTCCGGCTCCCTTCACCCCGCCTCCTGCCCCGGGGAAACAGGGCCTCAAGAGAGACCGGTGAGGCAGGCAGGCAGGCACGGGGCGGAGGGGACAGGCGAGGTGGGACGCTGCCAACCCCCTCTTCCCCGACGGGACGGGGGCAACGAAGGAAATGCTTCCCCCCCGTTATAACGGCCCTCAGCACCCCTCCCCCCGGCTCCCCTGGCAACGATCGCCAGGCAGGCTCCCCCTCCCCCCCTCGGCCTAGTTCCCTCAGCTCCCGGCTGGGCAAGAGAGCTGCGAAGGGGAGGGGGGGCCGTAATCTCCCCTTCCCCCTCACAACACACCCCCCGACGGCCGCCCACCCCCTCCCCCGAGCCGGCGCCCCTTCCCCCTCCGCCGCAGGCCCCGTCCCCTCAGAGGCCGGCCGGCCTCTCTTCCTCTCCTCCCCGCCGCGGCGGGATCGTCTCCCTTCCCCTCCCGCCGTCCCCGAGCCCGGGGTACCTGCTAGTTGTCTCCGCAGTAGCAAGGCGGACTGGAGCTCCGTCATTCTCTCCCTCTCTGCCCGGGGAGGGAGTCCCAGCGGCGGCGGCGGGGACGGCGCGGTTCCTGGTGCTGCGACCGCTCGAGGCGGCGGCGAGTGGCCCTCAGCCCGCCCGCACCCCACCGCGCGCCCCCGGGGCTCTGGCTCCGCGCCGGCCGCCGCCACAGCACGCAGGGTCCCTAGCAGGGGCGCGCGGCCGTGGCTCCGTGCCGCCCTCCTCCTCCTCCACCTCCTCCTCCTTCTTTTCCACCACCACCACCTCCTACTCCTCCTCCTCACTGCCGCCACCTCCTCCTACCCCCGCCCGCTTGGAATTTCACTGCATTCCGGATAGCGCCGCGCAGGCGCACTCCCGCCGGCCGCCGGTCCTTCCGCGCCGCCATCTTGAGAGGGGCTGCGCGGCGGGGTGGAGGGGGCGGGATGAGGCGAGCCGAGCCAGGCTTTCGGCCGCCATCTTGAGAAGGTCCTTTCCCTGCCCGCCCCTCGCTCCCCTTCCCCTCCTCCTCTTTCAAAACCTCCAGGGAGGGATGAGAGAGCTGCTGGTAAGGAAGGTTTTCTTCAGGAGGAGCGTAGCACGCTGCCTCCTCGTAGCACAGGGGTTGTGCTGCTGGCTGCGTCTGCCTGGCACCTCACTGAGGGGGGCTCTTCTCCTGAGGGGGGCTCTTCTCCTGAGGGGGGCTCTTCTCCTGAGGGGGCTCTTTTGAGGGGGAATCTTCTCCTGAGGGGGATCTTCTAGCTGCTTCCTGTGAGAGCCGCGTTTTCCTTCCTCACTCACCTCAAGGCTATTCTCAGACACGGGGCAGTAAGTAACAAAGCTGTCAGGGTATTTTGCCGTTCCCCAAAGCCCTGTTTGCCCTAAACTGCAGCCATCTCCCCGACCCAGTGAGCTATAGGAGGTTTTGAGGAGGACCTAAAAAAAGAAGCTTAAAAAGAGTTAGCAGCTGCTGGATGTAAGTTGCTTATAGAGGAATGGTGTAAAATGTAGGCTTTTGGCTGTGGGTGCGATGGGGAGGCTTGTGTGAGGGGAAGTGTGCCACTGTGCTTAATACGAGCTCAGGAAAGAGAAAAAGGTATAATAGGCCAAGTCAAACTTGTGTTGTTTGTGAGGTAAAGGGTCTTTCCTGCATTAATTTATCCCTGAAGAACACGGAGTTGATTTGAGATTTTCAGAAAAAAGCCTTCAGAAAAGGAGCTTTTCAGTGAGGACTGCAAGTTTGAGGACAGGCACTGGTGAGAGAAATGTCTAGAAATTGAAAATTCAAACTCTGATAGCTTTATTCCAAACAGCTAAATAAATGCCCAGAGAAAGACTGGACAACTGGACTGGAAAAAAAATACAAATTGTCTGTATATTCATGTGAAAAATATCCTGTGGTAAGCATGAGTGTGAAGGTTTAAATCTTCTCTGCCATAACTGTTGAGTGTCCTTTTGTATTCTCTGAGTTCACGTTTTCATTCTCAAGGAAATGCAGCTTCTGGCTGAGTGAACCATTATTGTAAGTGACAGAAAGTAGGAAACTCTGCTCCCTTGCAGAAAGAAGTTACTGCAAAGGGATTTATCCTGTATCTATTTGCCAAAGTGTTTAAATCCTTTAGAAAAACAGCTCTCTTTAGTTTATCTGCTACAAGGGGTTTATTTTGTTTGTGAACACCAAACTTGGCTAGCTATGAAGGAAAAAGAACTGTAAGAGTGATGTTTTTAGCTGGCAATGCTCAAGTCATTTCCCATGCTGCAATTTGAAAGGCCTAGTGTAGTCTGAGAGTTTCATTACAGTGCTAGTACAATTAATCAGAGTATTATTCCCAGATATTCTTGCAGTTCTGATTAAATCTGTCTCCCTTCCAATGATTAAACTAGGATGATACAAGACATCCCACAGTGTATGCTACTATTACTGAAATTCATCTCATAAATGGTGTTCGTAGCCAGAGAAAGTCTTTGTGAAAGTCTTTCTCCTTTGTAGGTTGACTCTAATTCCTAAATGCATTTTATACTTGTCTTTTATATTGCTTCAGTCAGGTTCGTTCAATCTTTAAAAACATTTTAAACACAGAAGGCTATCCTGTGCAAGTGCATTTTGTAAACTTATTATGCTAAGAGACAGTCACCCAGATTGGAATTCAGGCATCTTGATGGGAAATGACACTATTGTGGATGGTATTGCTCTTTCAGGAAGAAAAGGTAGGCTTTGTTCACAATGTCAGTTAAGGCAGCACTAAATTCACTCACTCAACTTTCTTTACCTGATATCAGCTCAGGCATGAGTACACATTTATGACAGCTCTATTAATAGAGGACCTCACTGCAGCACTGAAGGCTGAAAGCTTATATGCAACAACTCTATTACATTTTATTAATCAAAATCATCCTGAATTATTCACCATTAGGTCACTCACTGGCAGGCATCTTAAGAAGGGAAGTTTTTTCTACAGTCTCTTGTGGGTTGACCATGATTTCTCTTGTAGGGAACGTAGTAGGCTGTGGGCTGGGAGAGAAAGGATATGGTTGAAGCTGGCACAGATGACCTGGATTCCTTTATCTGGCAGCAGATTCCACCCTAGTTGATAAAAGTAATGTGTTTCATTAAAGAGGCAATGGCCATGTAAAGCATCCAACCTTGCCCTGTCAAATCACCCTATGGGTGGCTGCCAAAGGTAGAACATGGCTATTGCTGCTGAGAGCAAGTGTCTGACCAAGACATAAAACTAGTTTAGTGTTTCCTTACAGCACTAAAGCCTGCAGAATCCTGTCCTGAAAATGCAGCTGTGGTGCCAGAGCCGAGTCAGAACTCTGTTGGCTCACAGTTCGTGTTGCCTGTCCTCAAACACAACAGCTTATGTGAAAAGAGATAAAAGCCTTTCCCTGGCCAGTTGATCTTCTTTTCCTTTACTATCTACTTTCTGTACTCCCTGGGCTCAAACACCTTACCCTACTGTTTGCTGAGGGAACATGCAGTGCATTTTAGGGAAAGATCTCAAGACAGGAGGGATGATTTTCTTAACTTCGTTTTACTGCCTCTGGCATGCAGCTCTCTGCAGTCATCTCTCCCATCTCTGCATTAAGTGAAAGGGCAACAAGAATTTAGCTTACTTTCTCTTTCCTGAGACCAGTTCTTGTATAATGACTGTTCAGATCTTTCAGCCATTTTCTGTGGTCCTTAGTGCATCAATCTTTTCCCTTGGCAAGGGTATATTATAATCATTCATCTTGTGGTTAGAATAGGAAATCCTCTTAAGTTTTTCTGTCACCTTAAAGAGGATCAAGGTTTCACATTCAACATTTTACTTTGTTTGAACATGATGCCTTTCATTTGACTTTCTCCCCCCATTCCTCATTCACCACACAAATCACAAATTACCCTGGCAGGTAGATTCTGTTTAGTAGAGAGTCTTCCAGCTGGATACACACTGTCAGCAACATCTGCTCCCATACTTCAGCTTCTTGGCAAAAACAAAACGCTCATGGTAGGATAGGTATAAATCCTTGTAACATGTTCTGCAATGTTCATCTAATTTTACATGCTGGACTCATTGAAGAGACATTTTAAATGGCAGCAATGTGAGGTATCAGTTTTTAGGCTTAAAAAAAAGTTCCTGTTAGGCAGATGGGGCCATTTACATGTCCATTATAACATTTGCAGGCTTGAGTTTCTTGCAGTTTATATCTAGCAAATAAGTTGTTTTCTTAATAGTAAAGATTAAGTATTTTTAAGGGTTTATATTTTTCATCCAAATTGTCACCAGGAAGAAGTATCAGCTTGCTGAGCTGTGGAGTGCTGGCCTACCCCCTTACACTTGTTTTTGCTGTGCATATGCTGATACATAAGTGGTTTGCTTTGAGGAGTCTCTCTTTGAATGGTCCTTGACTGAGTTTGCTTGCAAGTAGTAAAATCCAAATTACTCCTTCACATAGTGTATGCAAAGGTAAACTTGGATGTGTATCACAAAGGCAAATGCTTTGAAAATTCCTTTTTAAGAGAGGATTTGGGAAAGAGGAGGTAGCATTTCACTGTATTTTGTCTTTGATTCATAGCTCCCTTCTGAGGAGAGTTTTGAATAAGAGCTTAACAAGGACCAAATGCTGTTTTATTTCTAACTTGCTATGACCTATAAATAAAGTAGGGGACTAAATCTGGGCTGAACACATCAGTCTGGCCAAGAGTATTTTGCCAAAGTTCAAGGCTACTCCTAGGTAAGTTCAAAAGTTTAACTGTTACTCAAATGTTGTTGGGTTCGTGTTTCACTTGCCAGTGGGAGTGTGTGTGAGGAAGGGGGGTTTCCTGGAAAAAATGGAGTAGCATGGCAGAGAGAAACCTGGTATGGGACTTGCCACAGCTGCTACAGCTCATCTCTTCAGAAAATACAGCATTGCAGAGTCTGATGGAAAAGCTGATATTTGCTTGTGTTGTAGCAATGTTTAGATTCCCCAACTAAGATCAGAGTCCTGCTGGGTTAACACTAATGAGTGATGACCTCCTGGAGAGGTAGGAATCCCCATTCTTCCATAAGTCTAAATAGTTAGGATGTGTGTGGCAGTCCATGTCTAAATGTCTTGCCCAAGATGCCAGAGGAAGCCTCTGCTGGAGCCAGAAATAGGAGCTGGTCCTGACTTCCATTCCCTGAGACATGAAACCACAATGGCTTTTGTGTTCAAACCTCCCCATGTGTCTGTGTCACTCCTTAATAAATCCAGCAGTATTCTACCTTGGTCACTGACCACAGATAAAGGTTTCAGTTGTGGCCTGAAGCAAAGAAAAAGCTTGCTTGAGGCAAGGAGAAGGTGGGGAGATGTTGTTCATTGAACATCTAAACAAAGTGGCATCTAAACAAAGTGCTTTGATGTGACTTTGGGGTGAGATCACTGGAAGGAATCAACCTTAACAGGAACAGTCATAGAAAACACTCTCTGCAATGGCAAGAAATCCTTATGGATTCTTAAGGTGTTGTTTGCTCAGACTTCTGGCAGAAAGCTTTTTAAGACCTGGGTAGACCAGAAAGACCTTGTTCTAAACTTGAAGTTTGAACTGCTACTTAAACAGATAGCATTCTCAGCTAGGAAACTGAGACTTATCCTTGTCATTAATGTAAGGATTGGTGTAAGATGCCCACCTGAGAGGTGTTCATTTCACACAACGTGGACATAATTTCTTCAGCATAAGTTGGATTTCTTCCCTCATTATTAAGTGAGAAACAGCTGACTTCAAAGACAGCAGCAGAAATCAAATTCATGCTGAAAGACTGGCTTGAATGCCAAAATACTTATGGGAAGGGTTAAACTAAAATGAAAACTGTAATTTTCTAGCTCATATTTCTAAAGAACTGAGTGTGAGAAATCTTTGCTTCACTACCTGCAAAGCCTGACCTAATAGTCAACCAGTTCACTATAGCTGATGGAAAGCAGTCAGGAGATTCACCACTGTGTCAGTTTTCAGTCCTTGGAACAAATACAAAGATGTGAAATATGAGGCAGGTAGTAATTGATTTGCCTTTTCTGAAATGCTGGTTTATTACTGGAAGAAAATAAACATCAGTATTCTTACTTGAAGAGAATAAGGATATATATTTGCAAGTGGTTATTTGTATGTAAGTTTGATGCCAGAAGTTAAAACACTGTTTTCATTACTTCCTTTTTCTGTTGTTGTCTTAAACCAGAAATTTAAATTGATTCATGATTTAAAGCATCAACTAGGAAATAATTGATTTATGTGATTTATTTTAATCTTATTTTACATTTATGATTTGTATTTCTTAAAGGAAAGCAGATTCCTTATGCTTGGCAGGATGTTTTTTGGTTTTGTTTTTGTTAGGGTTTTTTTTGTTGTTGTTTTTTGTTGTTTTGACAGGAGTAGTCATTGATTTAAGATATGTCAACATGCATCTATTCAAAGTTTTGATTTTGTTTTTTTAAGTTATTAGTTAATGTTTCAGATCTCTTGCTTATTAGGTGCTGTGATGTTTTTGATGATTTAAGTTACAGTTGGATGGGGTTCAGTTAAAATGCACAAATGAATCATAAGAGAGGAAGATTTCTTTTTTCCCTCAGCTTCTAAGATATTAATACTACCAGATCTTATCCTCCCACAAGTTAGAGCTAATCATCCTGCATCTTGATTTTGCTCACTTTGGAAAAGGAAAAACCAAGCTGGCTTCCTTTTTTTAAAATCTCAGTTTAGATCTCATCTCTGAATGAACCAGCAATCGAAATGAACTTGTTGAATAAACTGCAATGAGGAATTCTCTTTCTGCACCTGCAGATGAAGCCATTGCTGTAAAAAGCTGGTTCAGCACTCAACATGCTATTTCTAGCCACTTACTCAGTGACACCAGTTTGGTGTTTTGGCTTTCTCTGAAATTTCTGCAGGAAGCCTGGACTGCTTGTGTATTTTGCACTTAGTGAGTCTAGATTTCACTGTAGTGTAGGCTGCCCTTATTTTGCATTTTATTTTAAATAGGGCTGTTTTTAAAAGGACAGATACACTTGGTTTAAAATAATGACACTTTAAAAATTGTTTCTCCTTTTAAACTGGTCATTCTTTGATTTTGCTCCTATTTTACAAAATGTATTGCAGCTGATACCACCTGCCTCTAATTGTGGCTGGTAATTGTTGGGTAGGAGGTATAAATAAAGTTAACTCTTTTTCTAAGATTATCTGGAACAGATAACTTCTGGCTCTTTGAGAAATACTTGAGAGGTTTCATACAATATTTGCTCTAGTGGAAAATTCTCCTACTTAAGTTCTTACCATATACACAGATAATCTGTCATAGAATTTAATTGCAACAGAAGCCCAAGATAAAACTGGGCCTTGAAGGAGACAAGGACTGGAACCAGGTGGGTGTAAAACAAGGGATGAATTCCTCTAACCAGTGGAGTCTGGTAACTTCTTACTGGTATCTTGCTACAGTGCTGGATTTTTCTGATCTCAGTATCTTGCTGTGCATGAGTGGTTTGGTTTTCTGTTGGGACTGCCCTATGAACTTCTCAGGGGAGGAAAAAAGGGGGAGGAGAGGAGAGGCAGTGAAAACACAGGTGGCTTGATTTATATGTGGCTTTTTTAGCAGATTAATCACCTTGCTGATTTACTCCATCCTTATTCTGTACTTTTATATTTTTCTTAAGGAAGCATTGTAATGAACTAAGGCAGAAAACATCCTAGTTGTGAGGTAAAACAATTTATTTTTTTTTTTAACCATTTGGAGAATACAGTGTCTGCAATTCTTCCCTGATTTGCATAAAGCTAGTTAAACTCCTGCAGCTTTTCTAGTTGAACCACAGGTTTTTCTTAACTTTATGTAGCTTTGGGATTTACAATTACAAATATACACTTTTTTCCAAGTAAATCTAGCACCTGAAGTTGGTATTAGTGCTCTTACTGATAAGAGTCACAGCATTTATGTATTACTTTCTGCTATGTGTTATTTTTAGCTTAAGACAACACTGTTACATAACAAGGGAACATTATTCAAAACTAAATACCAACTATTAATGAAAAGCATCTGAAAAGTTACTTTGGAGTAAAGACTTTGCTGGCTGCTGGCTCCTAAGAACAAAGAGAGAATAGTTCTTTTGCTGGTGCTGATTTTGTCTTAGCAAAAATAGCTACTAAATCTATAAGAATAAAATTCTTTTATTAGCAGCCTGAGATTCTGTATTGTGTGCTGTGTGTAAAGTGTGGAAGTGCCAGCATTGTCAGTAATCATGAAAAAAGTGGATTTTGCAGTATAGAGCATGTAAAATTTTCTTGCTGCTATCAGAAAGCTGAAGTGCCCTGCTTGTTCCACACTGAATTTTGTGCTACTGCCCAGGCAATGTGAAAGAAAGCACTGTTAGTTCTGCCTGCAAAGGTCTGAAATAAAACTGTTGGTGGTCTTGTCTTGATTATTCAACTACTCAGTTTTATTCTAAATTATCTGAGTATTTTGTAGCAGGATTTTACCTCATTTAGCAGTTGCTATGTGAATGACTAAATGTGACCACAAGTGATAGATGGAGAGCAGAGTCTACAAACAACAGATGCAGAATTTCTCCAACTTCCATTGAAGGAGGGCACTCGGGCACCCTCCCTTCTGGCTACTCCAGGCTGTATATTCCAAGGGAATAACAATTTTGCAAATGTTCATCAGTCTGGAGGACTGAAATGCAAGAAAAATATACATGTTAGTAGCTGAGTCATTCCTGGAGCTTTGCAGTAATTTATAAGAATCAGACCACTGCTTCTATAATATATCTGCAACTGAAAATCATGTTGAATTTTACACAGGATTACACTGAGTATCTCACTCTTGTGTCAGCTTGGTCACTCTCTGGTTTAAATTATAAGTCAAACATCCCTCCAGACATGCAACCCATATGCTGATGCCTAATTCCAAGTTTGTCTTTACATTTTATCATTGCAGACTGGGTTCAAAACCAAAAGTGATTTATTTTGCAGCCCTGGTTCAAATAGACACCATAGTGACAAACTTTAAAAAAAAAACAACATGACTTCTACCTAAATCTCTGTCACTCTGCAGCTCTTTTGTAACCATTATAGTTGACTTTGAATCTCCTTGGAGTAGAATATTTCAGGTAAGTCCAGGCATGCATTTATTAAGCTGTCTGCCTACCAGAATTATGTTGAATTTCATTTTTCTGATCTTGTCAGGCACTAAAATTACTAAGTCTTGTAGAAACCCATATTTCAGTTATTTGCAGAATCTCATGATTTATGAATTTGCTTCCATCACAATAGGTTTAAAATATGTACACCTAAAATATAGACCATTCCCACATCTGCTTGTAAATACACACAACCAGCTGTTCTCTTTTGGCTACTTTATGTTTTCTGCCTGGCTGATGCATGAGGAAAGTAATATAGCAAATGCAGTTTTTTTCCTTTTCCTTCTCTTCCTTCTCTTCCTTCTCTTCCTTCTCTTCCTTCTCTTCCTTCTCTTCCTTCTCTTCCTTCTCTTCCTTCTCTTCCTTCTCTTCCTTCTCTCTTTCTCTCTTTCTCTCTTTCTCTCTTTCTCTCTTTCTCTCTTTCTCTCTTTCTCTCTTTCTCTCTTTCTCTCTTTCTCTTTTCCCTTTTCCCTTTTCCCTTTTCCCTTTTCCCTTTTCCCTTTTCCCTTTTCCCTTTTCCCTTTTCCCTTTTCCCTTTTCCCTTTTCCCTTTTCCCTTTTCCCTTTTCCCTTTTCCCTTTTCCCTTTTCGTCTTTTCCCTTTTCGTCTTTTCCCTTTTCGTCTTTTCCCTTTTCGTCTTTTCCCTTTTCGTCTTTTCCCTTTTCGTCTTTTCCCTTTTCGTCTTTTCCCTTTTCGTCTTTTTTTCTTTTCCTTCCTTCCTCACTTTCCTCACTTTCCTCACTTTCCTCACTTTCCTCACTTTCCTCACTTTCCTCACTTTCCTCACTTTCCTCACTTTCCTCACTTTCCTCACTTTCCTCACTTTCCTCACTTTCCTCACTTTCCTCACTTTCCTCACTTTCCTCACTTTCCTCACTTTCCTCACTTTCCTCACTTTCCTCACTTTCCTCACTTTCCTCTCCTTCCTCTCCTTCCTCTCCTTCCTCTCCTTCCTCTCCTTCCTCTCCTTCCTCTCCTTCCTCTCCTTCCTTCCTAAAATCAGTATTGGTCAACAATTAAATTTTTGTCCATTTTCAATTTTTTCTTAGACTTGGAGAGAGTTGCTGTTTGAAATTTAGTGAGTTAAGAAGTTTTTTTGTTACCTGTGCAGAAATGGTTGAAGTTCTTCAGGAGAGTAAAATATTCTTCAGTTTGCATCTTGGTTCACTGTTAAAGCCCCTTCTGATGTAGCTTCTTGGGAAACCTCTGGCAAAACCACCAAATGGCAGCATCTGCCATTAAAGGCTTTTTGTATAAACTCAAAGCCATTTTGTAGGAAAATCCTTGCAGGGAAAACTGGAAGCTCTCCCATCAGTTGTCTGTAACCAGCTCTATCTGGGTTTAGTTAAAGTGACAGGAATACACCAGGGGCTGCCACAGATGTCACAAATGTGGATGATTTGTGGTAGCCCTGCCTCTGATGAGCACACCAGGCACCTCTGCATTACCTGCACTGCTGCCTTCTTCCTTGCTCCCCAGAATGGCAGCACAGGGAAGGGCTGTGGAGAGTTTGTTCCTCAGGTGGAGCACCCAACAGCACTGCTGCCCAGATGGGTGCCTCAACAGGCAGGACTCTGGGTGAGTAATATCCAAGAAGAATTATTTGAATGCTGTGGTAGAAACAAGCCAGCTTCTTAAGCACATAAACCTCCCATGACTCGTCCTGCTGACCATCAGCCAAGTTCTGGCTATCACCACGTAGAGGTGGGGAGGCCCTGCTGCCTGGGTCAGGTTCAGCCACCCAAAGAACTTGAGGTACCACAGCCAGATTCAGAATGGTGCAAGAAAATCTGTGGCTGTGTGTGTGGATTTGGGCCAAATGCTTGGAATCAACAGGTTCTGACTTGCTGCTGCTGCTATAGAAGGATTTAGCTACTGGTGACATCTTGAATGACACAGCTATGAGTTCTCATGCTTAAATGAACACCAAATGGAAAAAGCTGGTGGAAGGGACTGTGATAGGGTTAAAAAGCTACTTTTTATATTGTTTGGCACCTGGCAGCCCTAGGGTAAGCTCTGTAGGCAAACACTGCACTGAGACAAACACTGAGACTGTCAGTCCATAACCTGACTGACAGCCGTGAACAAATGAGGGAAAAAAAATATTTGGCTCTCCAGAAATAAGCTGTAATCTTGCCTAACAAAAGCTGCCTTGTAGAGTGGCATTCTGGAGCCCACACAGCAAAAGTTTTTTTGCAGGAATTGTTTGGCCTGGTGGTGTCTGTGTGAATGTGAAAATCAGAATTGGAAAAAAAAGGACAAGCAGGCAGAGAAAGGAATGGTGGCTGGAAAATAGTGTGAGGCTAAGTCACAGAGGGCTTTTTTTGGCATAACTGCAGGTTTGTACCTAAGGGTGATAAATGGAGTGGATGGAAGGATGGGGAGGTGATGGCAAGAGAGGGGGGGCTGGTACCAGGAGCTGTGGCAGGGTTGCAGTAAATGTCACATCGAGGTTCCACAGGGCAACCTGGCTCACACGGTGAGGCTGCAGGCAGCCAGGTGCCAGGTAGTCTGGCATCAAAAAGCAAAGTGGAAGTGATGTCTGGAAGCTTTAGTGAGGAGCAAGAGGGGAATCAAGTGTTCAAGAACAGTTCAGAGCAGTTGGTTTGGTGCTTGTGAGGTACATTTTCTGCTTAAGCTGACTGGAAAATGTAGAATTTAGAAATTCCATTTTAGGAGAGCAGGACTGAGTTCTTGCCTTAACAGAATTAGTTAAAAATCTGCTTTTAGCTGTCTATAAAAATCAAGTTTTAGCTGCAGGTGTCAGGAGCTGGGAGCAACACAGCATGTGCTCCAGAAACCCAAAGGACATTTGGATCAAGAGACATTTAAGCTCCCCAGAGGGAGAGTTAAATCCCAGCCAGCTGCCCTCTGGGGCCTTTTTGACAAGGGCTGAGATGTGGCTGGGCATCAAATATGGAAAATATGCCTGCTAAAGGATATAAAGCCCAGATCCACTGCTGAGGAGAACAAAGATGGAAAAAAAAAAAAATAAAAATAGCCCAACTTGGCCCATTTCACTTGTTATAGCTGAGGAACCTCTGCCATAAGCAGCTAAGAGGCATAAGTACGAGTATCCAGCACCCTGTTTGGGCTCTAATCCTGCCTGTGGCTGTTGGGTTTGCTTTCAAGGATCCCAGGATCTGAGCGTTTTGCAGGAGGGGCTGTTCGGAGGGTGGTTCCGATGCTGTCCGCGGAGGATGGGGGGGCTCTGCCCGCCGCCGGTGTTCGGTCTCCACCCAGCGGCCCGGTCCGGTGCTGCAGAACCGCAGGGGAACGGCCCCTGACCCCCCCCCGGCACCCTCGGGTTTGGGCTGAAAAAAGCTGAGCTGACCCTCACCTTGCCCGCTTTTAATTCTTCAAAGTAACTTTAATATTTTCGGCATTTTTTTAAAATTATTATTATTTAGTTTTTACACCCTACAAAATTGTGCAGACTGTTTCTTGCTGCTGGGTATGGTCAAGTCCTGACTGCATTGGTTTAACTGGGCACAGGGATGCACAGATGATGTGACATTTGCTCAGTGAAGGCTCTTTAGTCTCTAATAGAGAGAAAAAGATAATAGCAATGGTATTATAGTATGAAATATAAAGAAAAATGTGTCCTGATGGAGTGTGTCTAAAATGTTTTCAGAAACTTGGCTTAAGGGGAGCTCCCTTGAGCAGGAGTGTGCAAAGATGCCTATAATCTATAGGATTTTCCCTTATAAAGTTGAGAGCTAAAATGTTAGAAAAACCCAAACACCTCTCCTGAAATAAAATTAATGTAGACTTACCTATTATTCAATTAAATATGGCTATACTAGATCCTCACAAAATTAAGATAGACTGAAATACTACGGTGTGGAGCACACAGAAGTAAAGGAGCCTGGATTTTACAAAACAGCCTGAAATAACAGGTGTTATATTGCTTCTCAGTTTAGTCTGAAGTGTGAAATACAGTTAAAAAAAACCAACTACCACAGCCTCTTTATCTTCATGCATGAGTCACAAACTGTGATCAGTACTTGATACAACATCACTCTTATAGTTGAAACTTTCTAAACAGGATGCAAACCCCCCCTAAATCTTCTGAAGATGGTAATCCACAAAATGGCTCAAAAGACATGTGGGTAGGCATGTTTCTAAAAAAATAAGTATCATAAGAAAACAGATGCTGGAAAAATTTAAGAGAACTTTTTGAAATCTGTGTGGCCAGTAGATAGGGAAGAAAGGTATCTGCACACCCTAAAAGAACCTCTTTTCTTCCCCTTTCAAGCCCCTTTATGGGGAGGAAAGGGGAAGAAATCCCATTGCACAATCAGAACTGTGGAATGTGCACAGTTCCAGCAGGGGTGCAGAAAAAAATATTTTTGTTTACATCTCCCTTTCAATGTTTATTGTAGTGTTATGAGTTTTGGTTGGTTGGTTGTGGTTTGGTATTCCCAAACAAACACTAAACAACAAGAACCAACACCAGAAAAACCCAAGTAGTGTGGACTATGAGTCTTCTGCTTAAATTGTTGATCTGGCCTAAAACTTCAGGATATTATTGGAAAGGTTTCTGTTCTGGGGGTAGGACTGGCCAGTGCAGATCAGATGGGCAGTAACAGGGAGAGGTGACAAGTCAAGTGGCAGGGACAAGGCTAAATAGCTCTGTTTTTAAAGGCCAGGGAGGTTTGTGAGATGCAGAGAAAGCAAATAACTCATCCAGAGTTGCACAAGGAATGTGTGGTGAAGGAGAGCTCAAGTCAAAGATAGGTACCTGGTTTAGCAAAACCAAAAAACCTGTTTTTTATATATATATATGTATATATATGATTTTTTTCTCTCTAAAAAGGCTATTTTTAGCTCTGGCCACTCACTGAGACCTCAGCAAAAATAACATTACTTTCACACATGCAATTTCTCTGAGATCACTGAAAAAAAACGTTCGCTATTATTTCCTGCATTTCCCAATGGATTTTTTTACTTTTGTTCACATTTATTTTTCCTTGTCTTCAAGGTATAGCACTTCAGCATTTTGCAGAACCACGTGAGTGCAGCTTCTCTCTGTGTAAAGTTCTGCCCCTTTGCAAGGAACATGAAATTTCAGTTTTTAGTGGCTGGGCTGTTTCCGGCAGCGAGTGTAGTGATTGAAGTTCCTCCTTGCCTGAGCACAGAGCTGACTTCAGCTTGGTGCACCAAGGAAACCCTTCACAGTCTGGGGTGCCTTTCTGCTCTGGGAAATATGCAAAGCCCTGGTGCATGTGAAAACACAGGGCTGCAGTCCCAGCTGCCTCTTGAGGAGAGGAATTATGGAGCAACTGCAGCACAGGTCAGGCAAGGCCCACTCGTGTCAGTGTCAAGGAGTGGTTCCATGAAGAGAGCTTATGTCACAGCTGCTGTGCTGTGCTATGTGAACTTAATAAATTTCATGGATTGGTTCATTGTACCAGGTGAGAGCCTATTTTCTCTTTCTAAGGAAAAGGAAATTTAAGTTCTCAACAGCTCTACTTACTCTGTAGTGACAAGTGTTTCCTAAAGTGAGGATATGCTCTATGTCTTTTTAGTCTTTCTCACTTATCTGCTTTAGCTGTTGCTCATGCTCATCATGGAACCTCCAATTATAAATCTTGAAAGGCCAATGAATGATGTGTTTGTTATTAGTGATCAGTAGAATACTTATAAAAATCACGTCTGTTAAATGCTTAAGATTTGTATTTTTAAATCTCAGTCTCTTATACACAGACTTTAGCATTCTTTAGTCTATTTTTCTGTCTGGATTCCACAGAGATTTGACAAAGCAGCTTCCCTGTATTGTATACAGCAGATTACCCAGCCTTTGGTTCTAGTATATTAGATATATGGCATTCCTTCATGTGAAAAATAGTGATGCCATTCCCTCATTAAAAGTACAATAATTATGTTATCTTTTTACAAGTTTGTTTAGGGAAGGCTTAACTTCCTCATAATCTGGAAATAGTGTGATTTCTCCAATAGAGTGCAACACAATTGTGTAAAGAGAACGGGGACTCCTCTAACCATCACCTGTCAGATTTACAACTTGTTTTATGGAAAATAATTTCTTTCTTCCAGATTGTGATTTATGGATTTATTTACCTAGCTATGAACAGCAAAGCATTGCTTCTAGTAAACTGTTGGGAAATTTGGTTTTTTTCCTCCCATGTGAGCTGTGGTCTGTGTAAATTCTATTTAACATCACTCCTAAACATCAACCATGCTTCCAGTGATCTAATTTCTAAATTAGGATGAAACACTTGTGAGCTTGCTATATTTTACTTGAGTGGCCTGGAAATAATAAATGTTTCAAAACCTTGAATAAACCCCAAAGATGGATTGTTAAATTTGCTGTTAATGCCTAGTGACAGCACACAAACTACTTATATTTACTTTGTAGACCTTTCAGAAATTTCAGACATCCAGACTGTATCTTTAAAAATGGAGTGACAAGTGGGTGTAGGAGTTGAAGCTTTTCCTCTTGCATTCTTCTTAACCACACATACAAGAGGGAAGGAAACAAGCAGGAGTGCATGCTGGTGAAAAACTTCAGTGTGTGAGTTCTACTGTCAAGTAAATTTCCCTGGAGAAGGGCTGAGGACAGGAGAGGATGGAAAAAGGTTTTTGAACAGGAACCAAGGTGCTAGGGGGGGTATTCCCTTGGGACTATTAAGTGTAAGCAGTTATTTGGCTCATTCCAGGCTTAGAACTATTCTTTGGCACCTGCACATGCTAAAAGCTTAAATTTTTCAGGAAATAAAGCTTTCCTACTTTGTTAACATGCTCAGTTTCTTGGGAGTGATGTCCCTTCATGGCTATGTAAGACTTCAAGAGCAGAGGTGAGGGTAGTGTCCAGGCCTTTGAAATATCTGCCATCTATTTTAATTACAAAACTAAAACACTTCTTTAGTTAACTCTGTGACCTCTTGGGCCATGGAGGAGATCTGTGAGTTGCTGCTTATACCACAGTAATTTAGTGTTCACCTGCTAGGGTACAGCTGCACTGCAGAATTCTTGCATCAGTACTTTTGGGTTTGGCTGTCCAAACATATGAGCATCTTGTTAAATGTAAGTTAACAAGACAGTGAAGAAGGGGAGGCTTCAGGATTGGTTTAAAAGTAAACTGGTGGCAGTTACAAAGCTGTGGTTTCCGGGCAGTTTTGCTCAGAGGTTTTGACAGAGTTTGCATCAATCTTCACACAGACAACAAGCTCTTCCATTTAATTGTCTGCTGGAATTGTGGCTTCAGTTTGTTAAAAATGGTGATCAGGCAGATTTCTCCCCCTCTGATCTGCTGCCCTGTTTGCAAGCTGTGCAGATCAATGCTTTGTAATTTGCCTGCAATTGGGCTGCTCGGGTTATTTCAGTCACATT
Source organism: Heliangelus exortis (assembly GCF_036169615.1). NCBI lineage: Eukaryota > Metazoa > Chordata > Aves > Apodiformes > Trochilidae > Heliangelus > Heliangelus exortis. Next base: position 3,542,153 of record NC_092442.1, on the reverse strand, counting down.
CTTGTGTTGTTTTGGACTCTGTTAGTCCAAAACTGAAGTTCCTGTAACACAGTATTTCTGTGTGATGGTGACTGGCAGCCAGACATCCACAGTTACCTCTGTCTCATCTGATCTCTGCAAAATTGTAATGGAAATATGAACAGAATGAGAGATTCTGTTCCCACTGGTGTTGCCCTGGCTCTGGGCTGATTGAGCCACCATGGGCTGGTGAAGACTTGTAGCCATTTGCACCCTGAAAAACCCAACATGCACTAATTTGAGTGGTACATTTCCTGAATACACTGACAGTTCCTCTTAACAGAAGGAATTTCAACTAATCTTAATTTTTTAAGGTCATAAAGGATATTTCCACATTAGCTCTATGAAGGTAGCAATCTCCTGGCTGCAAAACTCTGCCACTGTTTTATTCTACACTGTGTCCATAAAACTTTGAACTGTAAACTGCCTGTGTGCTGAATGGTGCAAATGAAAGGAACAGTTGTGATTGGAATAGGGAAACTGACTCTTGTAAGACCTATATAGTGGAAAATCATGAATTTTATGTATAGTGATAAGAATTTTTAATTCTCTGTATATCTGTGCTTATGGTAAAGTAATGGTTTACATGTAAGCTCACAAGCTACACGTGCTGCAGTTCTTGCAAGCCCTGTTCTTGAAATTAATCTTTGATTTGGCAGATAAATAGGATGAGAAGGAATGAGCAGGGTTTTCTGCTGTCATTCAGTGTTTTAATCTGTTTTAATCTGTTGCAGGAATCCTGTTGGACATACAGGGATACTTCAAGCTTAGTGATGGGGATACAGGCCTACTGCAAACAGGTAATAAAACCTCTTATGTTCAGATAGTTTGCTTTGCCTTGCATCTGTGTGGTCTGTTCCTAAAACACATTCCAGTTAAATATTTCTTCTAGGTGCTGCTTGTGTGTGGCATTGCTCACTTCTACTTGTGGGCAGGCTGACTAAAACCTTGAAGGTCTTTGGTTCAGGGAAGACTGGGGCTGAGTCTTTCATAAACCCCACAAAATGTGACTCAGAAAAGATGAAGGAGTTTCTCAGCAAATGCGTTTCTCAGGAAATATATTTTTGTATAGTTTGGTCTTTGGTTTTTTTTTATTTGTTTTGGGGTTTTTTGTTTGCTTTTTGTTTGTTTGTTTTTTAGAATCTGCATTTCTCTTTTCCTAAATATCAATCTACCTACTGGTTCTACAAATTCACCTTGTCTTAACCTCTGCCCTAAAAAATAACCTGAGTTTGTCTGAGAGGTGATGAGGATGTATTATAAAATTTATTTGGCCAATATTATCTTTACTCCTTGGATTTCCAGTCTTCATCTTGTGTTACATGCTGGCTGCACCCATCTTTGGATACCTCGGGGACAGGTACAACAGGAAAATCATCCTTGGAGCTGGTGTTTTCTTCTGGTCTGCTGTAACATTAGGCAGTTCATTCATCAGTGAATGGGTACGTTGCTTTTTTAGAGGGCACTCTGAAAATAATCTGAATACATCTTGCAGGATAGAGGGCACTCTGAAAATAATCTGCATACATCTTGCAGGAGTCAGTAGAGTCCTGTGATCACATTTGGAAAAGCTGTCAGTGAGCACTCATTCCCCAATCCTGGACTAAACAGGCTTTGTGCAGGAATGCCTTCTGTGGGATTGTCCCCCTGGGCAGGGGAGAATGCCCCTATTGCTGCTGCAATTGATGGGATCTGATTTTTGTACTGAGTATTTGCTGATTATGACCTTAGAGTGTAGCAGCTTGCTTGCCACCCCCTCCTGTGATTCCCTCTGGGTGTCACTCTAAGAGTCACTGCTGTGCAGAAAGGAGAAAGCACAGCAGTGGGGCACAAGGGGAGCAGGTGGGAGTGGGGGAATACAGACCTAAGGCAGTTGAATTCTTATTTACTCTGGTGCATCTGACCCACTAAAATGCATCTCTAATAGGAAACTTTTTTTTTGGGATCACAGTATGTCTTTTTCCTGCAGTATTACTGGATATTCTTTCTTTCACGAGGACTGGTTGGCATTGGCACAGCCAGTTATTCCACAATAGCACCAACCATCATTGCAGACCTGTTTGAGGAAGGAAAAAGGACCACAATGTTATCCATCTTCTATCTCTTCATCCCAGTGGGAAGGTTGGTTCTCTTGTTAGTGAATAACCTGCCTTTTGAAATTGTCTGGCCACACCTGCAATTCAGTAAAACCTCAGCCTTTGGTCAGACATATTTTGATGTTTATCTGCATTGGGTTTTGAAAATCAATTTGTTGCTTGCTTAGCATGTTTAAATACAGCTGGTCAGGCTTATTTCTGTATTTACTTTGGATAAAAATTTGCTTTTTTCCCCCCAAAATATTTAGGGATAATCTAAACTCAGAAAACCATTAGGCTTTGAGTAAAATATTGGATTGTTCTAAAAGTATGTGCATGGGGTAGGTAATTTATTTCTGGGTTTTGAAAGAGAGAAGCTGCCAAATTTGTTTACTAGACAGATATTTCAAGAACCCTCCATTAAATGTCTCCCAAGGAAAAAACTGGCACTTCCCTCTCTTCTTTTAGTTAAATTGATATTGGGACTGAAAAACAGGTTTAGAGGGCTTTTTAAATGGTTTGGAGTAATTTTATTAGAGCAGTAAGACAAGGCTGAGCCCAGAAGGCAGATTAAAACTAAAAGAATTCCTGCAAGTCTTAATTCATATGGCTAATACAGGAAAAAGATGAAACTGCCTTATGGGGTGTCTGCTCTGGGCTTGCAGTCTCATTCTACAGAACGGGACATTGCTGCCACCCTCTCAAGTCTGCTCTGAGGAGATCAGACTCTCTTTTTACTACTGGCTTGCAAGTAGACTCCAGAAGACCACGAGGGCTTTTTCTGTTGAAAACTATGACAGAATACTCCTGGGCTCTCCTCAGCTGGCAAGACATCTCATTTCAGCCAGCAGGAATCCATTGGGACTTACTGATTATTCCTTTCTGTTGCTTCCAGTGGTCTTGGTTATGTCCTAGCAGCTGGCATGGCAGATGTCACAGATGACTGGCACTGGGCATTCAGGGTGAGTTCCTCCCTTTCACTCAGGGGGCTGAGCCAGTCAAATCAGAATCAGCACTGGGGTTTGGGTTACTTGTGTTGGGTGTGTTAAAAGAGGTGAGCAGGAGAACCTTCTGCTGGCTCACTGGTCATGAACTGAGTGTTTAAGAGAACTCTTCTTGCAGAATGAAAGCAGGCAAAGGTGAAATTAATTGTACAGCAGCAAGGGCAGGTGCTGATGTTCCTCTTACCTGAGGACACACTTGGAATGGTTTTCAGTGCACCAAGACCTCCTCAAACAGAGGAAGCTGAAGGCAAAATGATCATTAGACTGGTAGCACCAGTGTAATTCTTCAGGAAAACAGAAAGAAATTGTGTTCTAAAATGCTGCTGGGAACAACTTCTGTTAATTGGGGGTTTCAAGACCTCTTCTGTTCTGGTCATGTCATCATGATACTTCTCTACCCTGAATACCAAGTGCTTTGGAAGTACTTCGTTAGATCTTCCTAGCTTACCTATAAAATTAACTAGCAAGCACAGGACAAGTGGGGCAGAATGTTTCCTGGAGTTACAGATGTGTTATCCAGGTATCACTGAGTCTTGTCTTTGTGACCAGAGTACTATGGTACAGTTTTGTCTTCATATTTTTCTCCAAAATCAGAGGGGAGTGATCAGGTATCTGTATGATAGGAAGCAAGGATCCATTATCCTTCCTCCAAAGTCACTTTCTTTACAAATATGAACAGCAAGTCCCACCTATTTCTCCACATTCTGCAGTTCTTCAACATGTACTTTTAACACCAAATTTGAATTGCTGTGGGGCTTTCACTCAAGGAAAAAAAGATATCCTTGATCTAACCAGCCTTGTGTCTACAGATAACTCCTTGCATGGGAGGTCTGGCACTGGTTCTCCTGATCCTACTGGTCCCTCACAGGACCCAGAGGAGGACAGCAGCCCACAGAGCCCTGAGCATCTCCGGGACAATCCGAGTCAAAGCTGAGAAACCAGGTGTACAGAGAACTGCCAAGACTACTTGGTGTCAAGATGTTGCATCACTTGCCAAGAAGTAAGTGATGTTAGCAGTAAAATTCCCTCCATTTAGGAACAACCATTCCATCATTAGAAATACAGCCAACAAATCCCTGCCAGCTCCTTTGTGTCACACGCTGCATACAAGGTGATTGAAAGACCAGCAACAAAAAAACCTTTCTGTCACTATTCTACAGGAATTTCTTTGCTTCTGCTGCCCTCCCATTTTGAGAGGAGCAGGGGTGGGAGGGAGGCAGTGTTACACTGGCAGTGTGCTCCTATTTAACTTTAATTCTACTTTTTATGAGGTTGCCCCTTTCCCCTTGCTTCAACATGTCAGGAACCTAGCCTGATAAAATGCCTATTTTTAGCTGCATCTTTATCTGTAGTTCTGAGTGCCTGAGGAAGGTTGGTCAGCATGTCTCAGGTAGTCTTAGTGTGGTGTTTGTGAGTGATGTTTGTATATTTGTGGATTTGCCTCTGATACAGGAGGTCAGAGTCTGTGGGACCCCAGTATGGCTTAAATCCTTGTACATGTGTTTCAACCAGCAAACCTGTGGCCGGTCCATGACCTCTTCCTTTTAACCACTCAAATACTCACGTTAACAGCAGCTGGTCAGCAGGACGCGGTAACACACGGGTTGCAGGGGTTGTCTGACCCGATCCCGGTGTCCGGGAAGGGTTGGATGCGGCTTGGGAACAGCAGGTGACGCTGTGCACCGCGCCTCTGCCTGCGGGCTGCTCCCCAGCGCTGGCTTTCCCCTCCTTCCCGGGAGCTTTTCTGTCTTGGGCGTGTTCCTCGTCTAAAAGGTCCAATCTTTTCTAATTGTCGATTAAATCTGCATCCTGTTTGCATCCGGAACAGCAGGTACATGAGAGATGCAGTTTGTTGGATCACAATTTGTAGGCAGTACAGTTTGAAGTGAATAAAAAAATGAACTTTCCCAAATCAAAAAATGAACCTTTCTGACATTTCAATGTTTAGACTGACTTCAAGGTTGCTTTCCTACAAAGACATTCCTTGCAACTTCCAGCAGTGTTGTAAAATTAGATTTTAATTTTCTTTTCCTTTTAGCAGTGGCTTTCTAAAGCATAAGGATATACAGACACACAAACCCAGGTGGTTCTACTTTTAATCAACTCCAAGAGCCCTTTCTCTTTAGAGGATGAAGAATTAGATTCCTGTATTAATAAATCCTCTAGTCTGGTGATCACCTGGTCATTTGCAGCACTTTTTATTTTGTCTCAATATTTCATACCCTGCTACTGATCACAAAGGAGACTTTTTTCTCAATTATTAACTAGAAACAGACCAGTAAAAAGTTAATTTTCCCCTAGTATAGGGCAGGAAAGAGACAATATCTGGACATTTTTTAAAATGCTTTCCCCTTTTTCCTGAAAACTCACTGAGCAGACTGTGAGTCTGATTGTGCTTATCAGGTAGAGCTAAGGAGTGCTTCAGCCACTGCATTTTAACAGTTTGGAAGATCCAGATGTTTCTCATTTTATTGGTTATACAAACAACTTAAACCATCCTGAGGCATTTAGACTTGCACATAAAACGTTTTCATTTAGCTACTAAGGCATTAAATTCTTGCCCACTATTGTTGTAGATCTGCTATTAAAAATTGCACAGCAGTTGTTTTAGCAAAAGTTGGCAACAAAATCTGTAAGAAATTGGGATTTAACATGAAATCAGTAGGTCATACTCTTTGCTCTGCTGAATCCATTTTACTGTTGAAGTTCATAGGTAAAGCTTGATCAAAATTCATCTCTTCAGGGACTGCGTTTTTATTATGTCTGAGTGAATTGTTTTGTTATTGCTTGAAATCAGGCAGGTTTTCCCTTTTTCCTCACAGCCTATTCTTTCTGTCTCTCACTTCTTTTACCTTCCAGCTGGAGTTTTGTCTGGTCATCCCTGGGTCTGACTGCCATGGCCTTTGTTACTGGAGCCCTGGGGACCTGGGTACCTCTGTTTCTTTACAGGGCTGAGGTTGCCCAGGGCACTGAGCCACCCTGCCTCCAAGAATCATGCAACTCATCTAACAGGTGAGGTGTGCACAGCTGGGTGAAACAAAGTCCCAGGTTGTTCCCAAAGGCAGATGTGACAGTGAACACTTGTTGTGAAGGCAATGGGGTGTAAATGTCAGAGCAAATTGCTGGGACACTGCTATTAGTTTGTTAGTTTATCATCACTTGGTGAACTAGAAAGATGCTGCCAGTTCTATTAAGTGGAAAGAAGCAGAAACAGGAACATTTCCAGGGAAAGGAGCAGCTTTAGCAAGTTGACAGTTGACAATGCACCCTAAGATACTTAAAATACCCATTAAAGTATTGTTAGATCCTGTGTTTTGCCACCTTTCCCATTACTTTCTTCTTAGTCTGGTTTTAAAACTCCTGCCACGTTGGCCAGGTCATTGTGAGCCCCAGCACAAAGCAAGCTTGATGATTTTGATCTCCTATCATATCATTACAGCTAAACAGGATAATTTGGTTTTGGGAGTGAGTGCTAGCAGAGCTCAGCCTGCAGAAGCTGTCCAGACCAGTGAAGATACATGAATAAGTATCAAATGTTGGGTGGGCAAGAGGAATTGGCAAAGGGGGAGAACTTTGAAGTGATCATAATACAGCTTTTTGGAGATCACTTCTTCCCCAGCTAGGAAGAGATTTTTTTCTCCTTACAGCTTGTTATCCAGAATAGAAAAATGTATTCAGTGTTCCCCTGGAGTCTTCCTGGCTACCTTCAGTGAGACACTTGTCTTTTATGTACTACCAGTGGCCTCCATCCAAGTGTCCCTGCCTTTCTTCTGGAGGTATCCCAGAACTGGTTTCAGTCTCTGCCTTCATGATAGATTCCCAGGAATTAACTGCTTATTACATTGTCTTTCCAGGTGAAGACAATTAAAGGGAAAAGCAGTAATCATACCTTGTGTGTCCTCTGCTAACTGAGTTCTTTTGCTTTTCTGCACTGGAATAACCAAGTCAACTCAAAAGTGGTGTCTGAGTTGTAGTGTAACCAGGTGGATTGAATTGTCACCCACAGCTGTCCTGCCATGGATGTCACCACAGACACACTATGGATAGAAATAATGCTGAGGAAGGAAGTGAACTTAGGATTCTGGCTCAGGGTGGGAGGGGAAGGGAAGCTGAAAAATTTAAACTCTTCAGCTGCATCTGGTAACAGATGCTGTTTAAATACTTCCTCTGTTAATCTGAAGGGGTTAGCCTGTGTTTTCCTTTCTAATCCACCTTCTGAATTATTATTCCACAGCAGTGTTGCTAGTGCAGAGATGGTCTTCACAAGAAGCAAAATGAAGCACCTGGCAGTTTAACCTCATGTACAATTTCTCACCAGGTGCTTTAAAGACAACCTTGACATGAGCTCTAGTGCCAGGAGCAGCATAAGGCTGCTTTTAGGCTCTTATTCCAGGGGGGATGTAAAGGAGCACAATATAAACAGTTATGTCTGACCTGTAGGTGATGGTGCTGGAAGAACTGAGCTAGACATTCCCAGACCTGCCCAGGGATACTTGAAGGACAAGTTTCCCTCTGGCTGTTCAGCAGTTGCAGGCTCTGTTAAGGATCAAGGCTGTGTCACAGGCTCCCTGGAAACACAAATTCAAATGGCAGCACAACTGACTCAGGTCTCAATCCTGAAATTTTTATTCAGGTCTTTGTGCAGACACTTTTCAACAGATCAGCCAGAGAAGTGAGAATTCTCTCTCTCAGACCCTAAAAGATCCCCTAGCAGCCTTTCCCCAGGACTAGGCTTCTGTCCTTTCCTACTCCTTGTCAATTGAGCTGTGTTTGGGTTTAGTTTGGGCTGTTCCCTGTTCTTTCAGCTGTGTTTCAACAGCACTTCACAACACATGGATCTTCTGAACACAATTCCATGAATGCTTCAATCAACCAATGTCACCTTGGAACTTGCCTCTCCCAGACAAACCTCTAACACTGTCACTATCCAGTTACAGTGAGTGATGGATCAGAATCCTGAAAAACTTACAGGGATAGTACAAAAATCCTGAAAGATTATTACCTTGTATAGCAATACCTTTTTTTTTTTTTTCCTTCTTGCCATATAGAACTGAGTTCTTTCTAGTCAGCCAGAAACAAATTAAAGGGTAGATGCACTGTATTTTAAAGGGATAGCTCATATCCTAGCTGGTTACTTTGCTTTGAAGCCAGAGAAAGCTTAGGAAAATGTACAGAACTCACCATGTAGCAGTCTGAAATATTTAGAAGCACAGAACATAATGCCCTGTCCCCATTTTGCCTCAGGAGGATTATGATGCATTAAACAATCAGTGGCACCCCTGGTCTTCTTGGAAGAGCCTGGCTTTGTCATTAGGATCTCATTTGGGAGAGAGAAAAGCATCTATGGAAGTCCCTTTGGAAGCTGAGTCCTCTAAGCTATTCAAACACCTACTTTTAAAACATGAACTTGTCATTCCTGGAGAACACATTTGCATTTGCAGACACAGAAAGCTGAGTGGCATTTGAAATTCTGTGTTCAGAAAATATTGCATGGACCTCCCCCTAGTTAACTCTTCAGTATTCTTTTCAACTTTTGGAACATGGAAGATGTTTGCCAGAGTCAGAGCAGTGACTCATCTCAGCTGTGCTAACTAGAGGGTTATCATTTAGATGTGTGTAATTCCATGTTACTGGATCTTTTCCAAGACAGCAGATTGTGATACAGAGTTATTCCATCTGTGTTTTAGGGATGACTGAATAGATTGGTTCACAGGGTAACCAAGATGACTGTACCTCCTCTAAGGCACCAGAGATCCAAGCCAGGTCATACTGAGAAGAGTCCTCCTTGAGCCTGGGTGTGTAACACCTGCTCTATAAATGGGAAAATACCTGCTCCCCAGGACAGAGCCTCACTTGCAGGGGCAGAGCTTCAATTGAGGCTTGGGATTAAATCCATTTGGAAGGACTGGGAAGGTTAGATCAAGTGGAATAAAACCCAAGTTCCCCATTAAAGAAAAGTAAATGTATAAGCTGCCCCTGTGCTCAGCCCTGGGGAGGCCACAGCTTGAGTCCTGTGTCCATTTCTGGGCCCCTCAGCTCAGGAAGGAGATTGAGGTGCTGGAGCAGGTCCAGAGAAGAGCAAGGAGGCTGTGAAGGGATCCAGCACAAGTGCTGTGAGGAAGGGCTGAGGGAGCTGGGGGTGTTGAGGCTGGAGAAGAGGAGGCTCAGGGGAGACCTCATCACTCTCTCCAACTCCCTGAAAGGAGGTTGGAGCCAAGGGGGGGTTGGGCTCTTTTCCCAGACAACTCTCAGCAAGACAAGAGGGCACAAGAGGTCTCAAGTTGTGCCAGGGGAGGTTTAGGTTGGACATTAGAAAGAATTTCTTTCTGGAGAGGGTGATCAGACATTGGAATGGGCTGCCCAGGGAAGGGGTGGATTCTCCATCCCTGGAGATATTTCCAAAGAGCCTGGATGTGGCACTCAGTGCCATGGGCTGGGAACCACGGGGGGAGTGGAGCAAGGGTTGGACTTGATGATCTCTGAGGTCCCTTCCAACCCAGCCAATTCTATGATTCTAACACCATTTTTTTCCCCCCAAAGTATGGTCTTACAATGCCCAAGTAACTCCTTTGCTTTGTCACCAGCCTAATATTTGGAGGCATCACCATTGGGACAGGAATCCTGGGTGTCACTGCTGGAGCAGAAGCTGCAAGAAGATTGAGGAAGATAAACAGTAAAGCTGATCCCCTGATCTGTGCCACAAGCATGTTCATTTCTGCTCTTTGTCTCTACGTAGCTCTGGTGATGGCCCAGACAAACATCATTTCCACTTTTGTAAGTGCCAATCTCTCTGTCACTAGCAAAATGTCTTCTGGGATCCTGGGGAAACAGGGAATGAGGAGAGGGAGGAGGAGAGGGGTGGCTTTTGCAGACTTCTCTGCAACATTCCTGACCATTAAGAGGTTTCAGTGAGTTGTGACAAGGTGTCCTGCCAGCCCAGCTGCTGTGATCTGTCCTGGGAGAGCCCCACTCTGCAGCACTTCCCAGTACAAAGGGAAAGCAGGCAGAACATCATAAACTGGGGCTCAGGACCTGCAGAGCCTGCCCACACTAAAGAGAGGAGTGAGCCTGTGTCATTAGCTGCAGGAAACTAAAGTGTCCCTTATCAAAAAAATATAAAAGGAAAGTCTCAATTTTATGTTAATTTTTAATGCTCTGTGACTTACTTAGTATTCTTATTTATTTTTGCTCTCTGAATACTTAAAGATCAGTGTGCTTGTGACTGTACAATACACACAGTTCTTGCTAAGAATAGTTTAGTCATCACCTTCAAAGCCCCAAACCACCAGCAGATCTTCAAAGTCAAGCTTTTGGCAATGCAAACTAAAGTATAAATCACTTAAATTCTGTTCTCAGTAAAGGGAAAAGCAGAAACTTACTGGGCTTGATGAATAGTTACAAAAACTCCCTGTGAGAGAGAACTGAATGTAAACCTTATTTTAACAATAATCTGGTAACAGCTGGGGAAAAACTCCTGGCTTTTTTCTTGTGACTCCATAGCCACAATTACCATGGTTAACATAAATAAGAGGATCCTACTAAAGTTAATTACAGTAATCAACAGTTCCCTGCAAAAGGGCACTTTTGTAGGTCTGCTTTTTTTCTTCTAAGAATAACACTTTTTCAAAGAGGTTTTCCTTTTGACTCCTCAAGAATGTATTCCTCTGGAAAAACACCTTTACACCAAAGGAAAAATCAAATGGATTTACATGTTTGCTGCAAAAAGCAAAATGTAAAATTGAAGATGATTTTTTGATGCAAGAGCAGAGATCTGAGTGCCAAGGAATAAGCATTTCCTTTTTCTACTTCTCAGACCCATTCTGAGGATGTTCTTTAGTTTGGAGGTTTTTTTGTCACTCAGATGGAGAACAACAAGGTCCATTTGCCAGTCTGTGTTAGATGAGTGAATCAATACATTGGCTTTGAATTACCAAAATAGATTTTTATTAGGACTGATAAAAAGCTTTTTTTTCCTCTCCCTTCAAAATGCACTTTTTTTTTTTTTGTGGGAGGAAATTCTGAACTGGGATACAGATAACTCTGTTCCTTCAGTTTCTTCCCAGGGGCAGACCAGTTGGTCTTTTAACTCCAGACTCTGCCACTTTGCCTTTGGTTTGATGTGCTTGATTTCAGGTGTTCCAACATGGAATGTCAGAAAAATCCCATGCAATCTAAGCAGCTGATTCTTGTAACACTTCTCCCCCTACAGCTGCTTAACTCTGCCTTTCTCTGGCACCAGCCATGCCTCTCCTTGCTTTCTAAACCAGATCTGACACCAATCACAGTGATGTGAGCATTGGAGTGGCATCCCAGCTGGTGCAGCTCATGTGAAGGTCCCACTGAAATCTGGTCCCCAATCTTCCATTTGGGCAGAACAGGAGCAGGGAAGTGGCTTCCCAGTCCCTGTTGTTAGCAAACCTGTCTGCATCCCTTCACAGTGTGGAAAATCCTGAAGGAAAAAGCCTCAGTGTGCAATTACAGTAGGTTCTGGATTGTGCCTTCCTCTGTCTTGAGTGGATAGTGACAGGGAATAAAACAGGTTCAATCAGGTATGGCCAGAGCTGGAAGAAGTGTTTGAAAGCACAAGAATTCTCAATTTAACACAAATACAACAGGACTTCCAGGGTTTCTGTTGGGACAGGTGGATGGAGATGCCATGAGATTTCTCTCCTCTTTCTGGACACCCAGAAAGAGTGTCCAGAAGGACACTCTTGATTTCTGGAGTGTCAGATTTTGACACTCCAAAATGTCAAAATCTTGGTGTTCTTGATTTTGAAGACAACCTTGAAAAGATAGAAAAATTACCTGGCTTTGTTATCTCAGAGGAGGCTCTATCTAAATTTGTTCCTGTCTCCAAAGCAAGATGGAAGCTGTGTGCTCTCTACACTTGGGAAAGCCATGACTGAACCAGGGTTCCCATGACTGGGAACTTTGGACAATTTCAGCATCCTGAAAACCTCCATTTAACCACACATTACTCTCTTTTGTAATGCTCTGGTAGGATGCAGTCCTGCTCTGCATTTGGAGGAGGCTCTGCAGCTCTTGTGTCTGGCACACCTGCTGGTGGGGTTCTTTTTAAAAACAGAAATTACTGAAGACCTGTGGCCCAGCCACACTGATTCCCTGTTTTGTCTCTGAGAAATGTGGATGTTTAAAAGCAGGGTGGGTGTTTAGCACTGACATTGGTTTAATCAAAGTCTCTTCAGATTAGCTTTAGGTGTGAATGTAATCAGTCACCTACAGTGCAGTATCCACCTAAAATTTGGGACCTTATTCTGATTGTATCCATTGGAAATGAATTTTAAACTGTCTGGGTTGAATTTTTCTGTGACCCTACAACTGCAGCCCCCACAAGAACCTAGGGAAGAAAAGTTAACAAAGTTGTCTTTAATGTTAATGCAATTCTGTATGAAATAATTACTCTGCAGAGTATGAGGCCTTAACCACTGAATATCACATTTTCTTATCATGGAGGATTTTTCATTATTCCATATTCCTTCCAACTCTAGGTTGAGAGCATGCTTTATTTCCTAAAAATTAATTTTACATTCTTTTCTTGCACTAGGCATGACATGGTTGTGTTCTTAGGGGCTTGTAGACACTAAATAACTTGGGAAAAGCATGAAGAGAAAGGAAAACTGGCAACAATACCTTAAAAGTGTTAAACAGCACCAGGTTCCTGTAAGACAGACCAAGCTCTCACTTGATGTGTGAAGGCAGGGAGTCTTCTGCTCTACTGATGGTCTCCAGGAACAGTTTGGAACCTTCTGCTCTAACTGTTGTCTTGCATCTTGTTAGATCCAAAGCATCAGGCCAGGATTTAAATAAACTCTTTGTTCTTTGTCTCCCTGTTGCACTGTAACCTGCCCTCTCTCTGGCACAACTGACAGAATCCAGGTCATGCAGCAGGATTCAGCTGCACTTCTGCCTTTGCCTCTAATTCCCCTGTGAGCATGGCTTTGACCACAGGCTGCAATTCTAAATTAAGCAATTTAAAGTGAATTTGTGTGGAATCAGGGGGAAAGAACATGATGCCTGATGGGTCTGCATCTTCCACAGGAGAGTTCAGGGAATATTAGTTTGAAATAAGACAGTGAAGGGCCAATCTTTTCTGGGGGCTGCAAGATTGGATGTTGTTAATCTTTTTTTGCCAGGTGGCTGGGCAAAAAGCTGGAGTGCATGAAATGGCCACACAAAGGTGTTTCAGTTGGTGTTTGGCTCAAAGTTCTCTACCAAAAGGTGTGTCACCTGCTTTCCAGCTAACACTGTCATTATTTCTGTAGTCTGCAGGCTGTCACTGCAACAGTCTGGAGCTGGAGAAGAATGATTGCCCTGTCCCTTGCAAGGGCAATTTGTAGCATTGCAAAGACTTTGAGAGTGGGATGGATAAATCCAAAAGCTGAGACATAGTCAAAGAGTATGTGAAATGAGTGCTAATTGGTATAAAACTTCAAGAAAAGTAATTCTGTGTGGAGGAATAGAATCAGCTGCAAATATAAGGTATTTTGAAGGAAAAGATGTCTGGAGACAGTTCTATACTAAATATCTCTGTACTTGAGGAACTTCTTCCCCAGCCTGGTTTGGAGAGGAAACCACATGAAGAGTAGAGGCAAGAAACACACAGGAGGTATCAGAGGGATGGCCAAGAGGTCTGGATTTTTCTTCAGAAAATATAAACTACCCCTCTGAAAACAACTGAGTTTGCCTGTGCCTTTTTTAGGACTGTGATTTCATCAACCAGATACAACATTTGACCATGGCCTCACCAGAGAAGATGCTGTTGTTACAATGGGTGTTGTTTCCCAGGTGTTATCTCTGGCCTGTGTCACTGAACAGATTCTGCCTCTAGGACAGATCCAGCTTTCCAGCACAGCCTTAATGCTTTCCTCAAGCCCTGACTGCTCTGTCCAGCCTGCTCAGATTAATGTGCAGGGCTGGCTGAAAGGGTTAATCATAGCCAAGACCCCAGCTGTAGGAACTGTTGGAGGCCCTACCCCTTTTCCTGATGGCTGAGTCTCCATCTGTGGTGGATCAGGGAATTCCCACAGGGTGCTGAGGCTCCTTGACTCTTGGAGTCCATTTAATTTTGGGTGTTATCTCTCTGAAGGAGCATTTAAGAGCACTTGTACTGGCACAGAGGTGTTCTAGTGCTTTCATTTGGAAACCCAAGATCTTGGAGCACTTTTTAAACCTGTGCTGAATCTTTCTCTTTACAGGCTCTGCTCTTCTCCTTGGGCTCAGCAGTTTATTTTAGGGGGTGGTATGTTTCCTCTTTGGGCTCTTCTGCTGAGGATTTGTGACACAAAGCAACCCACATAGCTTCTCTGGTTCCTTTGCCCCCTTTTAAGATGAAGTTTGTGTTTGTAAGCATAGACAGAGATGTTTAATTTTTAAGTAGATGAATATGTACAACTCTTCCAGAGATAAGTGTAGGCAGTGAGCCTGCCTTCACCCTCACAGTGAAGGTCAACGCAGTGTGTGTATAGTCACTCCTTTCTTCTTTTTTTTTTTTTGACAGATTTTTGTTGCATTTGGAGAACTGTTTTTATCTGTAAACTGGGCTGTTGTGACAGACATATTGCTGGTAAGTGCTTGTGGAACTATCTCCATACTTTGAGTTTTGCAGCTTTTCTCCACGTAATCCTAAGCCTGCATCCTGGTGGCCAGAAAGGGAGGAGATAAATGAACTCTTCCTAAGAACACCCTTATTGCTACCCTGCTAAAATTAGGGGTGTGATCCTGTGCCACAATCTACTGCTCTGCAGAGACCCCAGCAGCCATGTAGAGGGTGGTGCAGCAGTCTGAGCTCATAGTAAGCCCAGAAAAAAGGTGAATTGATTTGTACTCCTGCAGGTGGAACTCTAGTGCTGCTGGCACCCACACTAGTTGGGATTTTCTGTGGTGTTGGATCTCTACCAGCAAATGTTCTGCACCAGAAAGAAGGCAAAGATTTTTCTACTTGTGCTCCAAAGGTTTGAAAAGATGATCCAAATGAGGCAAAGTCAATATTAGTTAATCCTTTACAGTTCATCAGTCTGGGAACTATTAGCAAGTTCCATTCTTCCAGAACACACAGATCCATCCCAGCACTTGCAAGTCAAATTCACACTACACTGCCAAAGGGTTAAAGGCATCTTGGTGATCCCAGAACTGACACCACAAGTGCAAGGAATATTTGTGCCTTGTTTCATCTGACAGCATCTCTGGGGGAGTAAAGAAAACTTGGAGCCTGTGGCTCATGTGGAACCCAGCTGCCTGCAAGGCTCTCATCACTGGTACCATAGGAATGGAATATTTACAGCTGAGGTTGCTGTCACTATGGTGTTAGTTGCTCAGATGAACAGCTTGCTTGCTAACAGCTAACTGAAAACAAGAGGTAGAAAGGCTGAGCAGAGATAAAAGTATCTTTATTACAGTTTTCCATGTGAAAATGTAGCCAAATGCTCAGCACCATCTAGTGACAAAAGGGACCAGCTGTGAAGCACTGGAGAACTTGCCTTCCACTGCCTTTACCTTGCTTGGTGATGTGAGCCTGCTTATCCTCCCACTTCAGAGCCTGAAGAATCTGTCTTTATTTTCTGATGGAGATGAAGGACTGAAACAACTTGTATTTCATTCAGCAAAGCACTGCTGATACTGACTAGTGCCTTGTTCTCAAGTTACTCTTTCATGGTGCTGATCCCTACATGTCAGTTTTCTGCCCTCTGGAATTCTAATTAAAATAAATCTGCAGTCAGTGACAGTGAATTGGGTGCCTGCTTAAAAACCTCAGCCAGCAGCAAGAGGGTTTTGTTTCTTCTTTGACTCTCAAAGAATGGTCAGAAACAGTTACCCTGTGAGACAAGAACTGTAGCCTTGAAGCAGTGAACAGTTGCTAAAAAACTATCAGAGTTCAAAATGAATTTTATTGCCTTCTATTTCAGTTTATTTCCAGTTTATTCCAATCTTATTTGGGAGTTGTGTTTTACCCTGCTGAAAACCCCTGGGTTTAGTGTACTCTGCTATTACATTGACTGAAAGGTACTGTAGATAATGACAGTAATTTATCTTTTTGCATTGTTTCCCATGTGAACTGGTAGGATTTCTGATAATGTGGCTGAATTTGCTAATGCATGTTCTTATTTTGCCATAAAAATGACTTTCCTTTCTTCCCATATGGCACTACTGGCCAGACAATGCAGCTAGGAATTCATTTATCCTGCAACCTGTGGAGCTGAAGAGAAAGGAAGCTGCTGACTGAATGATAAGGACTTTTTTCCTTTGTGGCTCATGCATCAAGATGCATTGCATGTAGCAACCTCTGTGCCTCTTCCTCAGCTGTAAACATGAAGTTATTTACTGTACAACCATAGGCCTGATGTGCAAGGGGAGGAGAGCTCTGGTTGCCTTGCTTCTGGTAGCCTGACTTTACTGGGAGGCAGTACTTGGAGTGTCCCTTATGAAGGATGTTCACCACCTGTGAGGTAATGGGGCTGCCTTTTAGGATTTTTGGCAGCTGATGGGTTAGAACTAGAAGCTAAGGTGGGGTTTGGGAAGGCCACCAACATGTCCCTGTCTTTGAGGTGCCCTGGGAGGCAGAGGAGCATTTACCAACCTCTCTGGTCCCTCTGCTTTATGAGAGCTCTGTCACATAATGTTCAGGAGGCTCTCTCAAACCTCCAAGGACAGCAGAGCTGTGTCTGCCTGGGGCTCCCTGCTTGTCTGTCTGGGAGGTGACAGTGTGCAGGATGTCACCTGTGGGCTTGCCTGCTGTGGGAACAGGGCAGTCCCTGGGGGCCTCCTCTTCCTAGGGAATCCTACAGTGCCTTCAGCTCTTGCATGTGGTTTCCAGTGTGCAGAACAACCTAAGGAATGGCACAGGAAGAGTTTGTATGAGCCTTGGAACTCCAGGAAGCTTCCTTTCCTTCTCCTCCATGTTTCCAGCTTTGTCTCTTGGAGACAGACAGGAAATAAACGTGGTGAGGAAGTGGTGCAGGACACTGACAGAACACAAGTGGTTTTATCTTTTCTCATGCCTGCTATGCCCACAATGTATTAAGTGCATAACAATATTTGATTTGTATTTATTTTTACAGGCTGGCTGTAATTTTTGTTCATTGTCTTGGGAGAAATCTGTTTTCTTTCTCACTTGAGCTCAAATGCTGTGTTAGATGTGAATGGGATTCACAGCCTGACTTCCCAAGGAAGAGCAAGGCTACAGTCTGTCTGCTTTCTCCTTAACTACAAAATCATGGATTTCAACCAAGCTTGATAAAGAGTTTGACACCTCAGGAAGATTCAGGTTCAGGCAAGCCTGGTGAAAATAAAGTGAGATTGCTGAGAAAAATTATCCAAATTGGCAGCTGCCAGAAGGGCTGCATTGTGGGGAGACACTGCAGCACACACAGCTACCAAACATGAGGGAATGTGGCAAAAATAGGTTTGTGAGAGAGGGAATTGCAGCATGAGAAGCAGAGCAATGGCAAAACCTTTGGCAGGATACTAAAACTACAAGAGGTAAACCATGCATTATTCTAATAATGGGTTTTTATCAAAATAATGCTTTTAAAAATAATTTTTAGGTGTCTTGATTCTATATGTGCTCCAGTCTTCATACGAGCTCCTGCAGATGGGCAACTGCAAGAGGGATATTTTTTCTTTCTAAACCAATTTTTTCATGTATATTATTATTTCTTTGAAGGCAGCTGTAGAGCCACAACAGTTTTATACCTTGAATTTGTCTCTCAGTAGACCACCAGTCACCCTATTAATTAGTGTATGAGACACCCTCAGTCATGTTTAGATCAGCTCCCCCAAAAAACCAAGCTGGGTTTAGGGGAGCTGGAGAATATTAAGCATTTTGTCTCTGACATAAGCAAGTGGTTGCAAAACAAAGGGCTGAAGGTCTAAAATAGTGCCTGTCTCATTCTGGCTGTGAACACTTTTTTTGCACAAATGTCTTACTGAGAGAAATAGACACAAATGATACAGAATCCTGCTGTACTTCCTCAGGCACAGTAGTTCTTCAGCAGCACAGACACAAAGCTCTTATTACCCCAAAATTATTATATTTCCTTTGAAAAAGTGGTTGTCATCCACGTGATGCTTTGCTGTGTTCAGGATGTGTGTCACATCTTCTGCAACTTGTTATTTATGCTAAAAGGCTTAAGAATTCAGAGGAATTCTTACTGAAGTAGCTACAGCCCAGGTGCTACCCAGTTACAAGCAGCAAATTTCTGCCATCAGAGCACCAAAGCACCATCAGCCACCTCCTGGTGGCCAGACTGGGTTCCCTGCCTTTTGCCTTCACAGGGCTTGTCAGAGAGATCCTTTATAGCCATGGCAAGAACTTCAGGTTCCCCCCAGCAGTCCAGCCCATCCCAGTATCACAGGAGATTTTTTCAGAGGCTGTGAGTGCTGAATCTCCTTTATTAGTGAGGAAAGCAGTACAGCTGCACGGGTTACAGGCTGGAATTTTTTGCTAGTGGTAAGGCCAGGAGGATCTGTACAGGCTGCTGTGAACCCACAACTGGAAGCAGAGTGCTCCTGTTTTTTCCTACTTCATTGTCATTCCCCCTCCTGTGTCACTTTCATGAATGTTTTGTGTTTCTTTTTTTTTTCTCCCCCTCAACAAAACATCCAGTGTACTCTTTTGTTCACAATAATTTGTCTGCCTCCAAACTTTTAAACAGTGCTTGAATATTAAACTTCTAATTGGTGAGGCTGCACCTGGAGTATTGTGTCCAGTTCTGGGCCCCTCAGTTCAAGAAGGACAGGGAAGTGCTTGAAAGAGTCCAGCGCAGAGCTACTGAGATGATTAAGGGAGTGGAACATTTCCCTTATGAGGAAAGGCTGAGGGAGCTGGGTCTCTTTAGTTTGGAGAAAAGGAGACTGAGGGGTGACCTCATCAATGTTTTCAAATATGTAAGGGGTGAGTGTCAGGGAGATGGAGTTAGGCTTTTCTCAGTGGTGACCAGTGATAGGACAAGGGGTAATGGGTGTAAATTGGAGCATAGGAGGTTCAAGTTGAATATCAGAAAAATTTTTTTTACTGTAAGGGTGACAGAGCCCTGGAACAGGCTGCCCAGGGGGGTTGTGGAGTCTCCTTCACTGGAGACATTCAAAACCCACCTGGACACGTTCCTAGGGGATGTACTCTAGGGGGCCCTGCTCTGGCAGGGGGGGTTGGACTAGATGATCTTTCCAGGTCCCTTCCAACCCCTAGGATTCTATGATTCTATGATATTTCTCTCTCCAGGATGTTATATAAGTAGTTGGCCATTCATGAGCCTGACTTGGTTAATGTTCCTTCTCTCCTGGGCTGTGTTTTGTTTCAGTATGTTGTGACACCCAGACGACAGTCTACAGCTCTTGCCCTGCAGATTCTGGTGAGCCACCTGCTGGGAGATGCAGGCAGCCCATATCTCATTGGGACTGTAAGTGAATTCTCTGCTTACTGAGCTTTCTTTAGGATTCAACCTTTAGAAAGTGACAGACAGACACTCACAGAATTTTTCTGTAGCCAGTTCCAGGTCCAAAATGAGAAGGTACTCGAGGTGACCTTGATCCTAGAATAGAGAAATATATATTTTTAAACATTTTTACTTGCATGCAGCTGTTGGATGCTGCAGGTACGTGGTACACAATCCTGTATATGCAGTTGGGAGTGTGAAAAAATTGATTTTAAGTTTGCAAACCCATACACTTTTGAAGGCATACAATTTTGCAAAGACAGTGTCATGGGTTAGACTTGGATCTAAGACATTTCTGCTAAGTTTTTGAGAAGTTTCATGGAAATCAATCAAATCCCATACAACCTAGGACTGCAATCAGTCAGGGGTCTCTTGAAAATCAGGACAAGAGTGACTGAAATTATCTTAACTTTCCATTCCCATATTGCTTGAGACCCTTCCTACATTCATCTTTGTGTTTATGCTAGGAAGAAATGTTAAGTTCCTGGGTTAAGTGTTGAATCTTTTTGAGTTTCTTGATCTTAGGTGCTTCTGCACAGAGCAGCCTGGTACAGTTTCCTCCTTGCAGTTAATTTGTGTTAATTCCAGTGGGTGGCATCTGTCAGTGTTTCCTTCCTTTGCTGTTTTTGATTGAAAACACAGTAATTGGTAGATAACCAATCACCACTTGGATTTTTCTGCTTTTCAGGACACAGGAGAGTGAGTTGTTGTTGTTGCTTTACAGTTTTGTTTAAATAGAAGTTTATTTTAAGAGGTTCACTTCAGGAATAGCTGTTCTTTCTTAGACAGGGTTAGACAGGGCCAGAAATACCCCAGTGAGCCATCCCTGCTCCTGGACCAGCCAGACAGGGAGCCCCCTGGTCCTCAGCTGGGTGGGAACTGGGGACTCAACGCTGTCACCTGCCACTGGGTGATTCCTCCTGCTCTCTTGGCTTGGCAAATGAAGAGCCCACTTTGCTCAGTGGTGTGTGTGAGGAAACTACTGACTGCCCTTGCAGGGATTTGTTGGGGGAACATCATAACTGAGATCCTTGTGCCATGAAGAATGGCTGAAATGAAATGGAAAAATGGGAGGAAACTTGTGCCTTCTCCCTTTGGCTGCTCCTATCCTGGTCTGTGCTTCCTGCCTGGAAGATGAAAATGTTTCTATCTCTTACCCACTGCTCTTTGCCATCTTTGAGCACAGCCAGAGCTGAGGCTTCCTGCTGGATGTGCTGCTGCATCCTGTGCACAATACTTCCCATGCAGCACCTTGCCTGCAGTTGCCTTAAATAGCAGCTAATTGAAAAGTGTGAAGACAAAAAAAAAAAAAAAGCTTATCCAGATGAGATTAACCTCAGGTAACCTTCCAACTTTGCAAAGAACAGAGACAATAAATCCAGGAATAAAACTGCTGTGTGTCTGAGTGGGTTCCTCTGCCATGAGCACAACACTGTCCTCTGGAATGCTTCTGTGAAGCAGGGTACTGCTGCTGATTAAACATTGAATCTTCTGCATTCATGTCTTGCTATCACTTCCTAACCTGCTTCAGCTCACCCTTGAGCTTCAAAAGTGGCTGGAGAGTCAGGGAATAGTCTTTTTCACAGTCTGTTTTTCTTCCTGCTGCTCCCCAGAGATTTTTTTTTTTACTAAGCAGTTTAAAATTAAATGCATTAGGTTTGTATTTCCAGTGTTTTGCTGGCTCTAGTCCCTAGGTGCCCATTTAGAGTTGATCTTGCTCTTATCTGCCTGAGCTGTCATACATAATCATACTCATCCCAGCAAAGGCTGGAGAGTCTCATATTTGTGTATTTCAAGTCACATATTGTATTGTAAGCATCAGGAAAAAATGTAGGAATAAAAATCACTGAATTCAACATTCATCTTTGTGTTTATGCTAGGAAGAAATTTTAAGTTCCTGGGCTAAGTGTTGAATCTTTTTGAGTTTCTTGAGCTGTTTTTTTTTTTCTGTCTACAAAAAAAAAAAAAAAAAAAATTTAATTCATGTATCACTTAAAGCTTTTACAATGTCATCTTCCAGCCAGTGCTGGAAGCAGCTGCCTGGGAACTTCAGCTTCCCAGCTCCTCAGAACATGGCTCCTCAAATACTCTTTGTCTCAAAAGCAAACTCAACTCTTGCCTCTCAAATTCATTTCCAGCTCTTCCCTTTTTACTGAGTGTTGCTGCTTGTGGCTGTATTGATGCTCACCCCCTCTTTCTGCCCATTTGATGCTGATCAGGGAGGTACAAACTTATCAAATAACATCAAGAAATGAGAGAGGTCACTGCCAAGTGTCTGTCTGGAGGTGAGTTAGAAAATGGTACCATCAGGCAGTGCTTACCAGTCCTTACAAACATTGCTCACAGTATTCCCTGCTCTTGTGACTGGAGGCACCGAAGCTGTAAAGGAGGTTCCTTGACCAAAGGGCAGCAGGGGCACTGGGGACTGGGTTGGAGAAACTCTGCTAACAGTTTTTGTCCCTTTTTGTCCCTTTCTGTCCAGTTTTATTCTTCTCAAGGACCGTGCTGGTCTGGTTAAACCAAGAGAGGGTGATGATGGTATCCCAGCTTGATGACAGCCTTCTTCATTCCCTAGATTTCCAATGCTATCCAGGCCAACAAGGTTCCTTCAGTCCAGTGGAGTTTCTGGAGCATGCAGTACAGCTTCATCCTCTGTGCTTTTGTTGGTGTCCTGGGAGGAGGTTTTTTTCTCCTGACATCTTTCTACATCGAGGAAGATCGGAAGGAAGCAGAACAGCTTTGAGGTTTTTATAGCTCTTTATAACTTTTCAACCTGTACCTGATTGCTTCCCTGGGATATTGGCTCTCTGTAGTTAACCCACAACTGTTTGCAGTATGTTAATACCATGCCAGTTTCCATTAAAAAAAGAAAAAAAAAGGTGAAATCCCAGCAAAGTCTTAGATGAAACAAAGCTCCCATATTGAGCAGAGCACATGAAGATCAGGGAGGTGCTACTAAGGACACCTTCAAACTGCTGCAGGCTGTGGAGGTCATCAAACAGCTTTGCTGTAGGTAGTGTGCCACTTCATGGAAGGTGCAGGTTTTTTCTTCTCTGCCCTTTCTGAGCCCTGGAATCTTAATTTTGGTAATACTTCTCCCTCTTCCCTCAAAGAAGTGTATTTAAAGTGTAGAAGACTTAAAGAAAATCTGTTGAATTGGACAGAACACTGTCCTTAATCACCTAGACTCTTACAGCTTCCTTCTGCTCTGGCTTGGTTCACCAGGTACCAGATGTGAATGCTGCCTTTCAAATGAAGATGAACTCTGGGGCAAGATCTGCAAAGAAGAAGAGAATCCCCTCCCTTTTTTCTTTCCTTTTTGCTTAATGAGATACAGCTAGAGAAAAGGCTGAATAACGGTTCCTCCATATGGCAGAAAATCCTGCACACTGACTTTTGGAGATGATTTTAGCTGTGAGTCAAAAATTGCTGCTGCCTTGGCATATGGCAGCCTCCCCATCTGCAGCAGAGGCACGAGCAGTCTGTGGGGCTGGGGAGCTGCAGAAAGCAGTGTCCAGAGCTGTCACAGGCTGCCTGAAACCCAACAGTGGCATTTAAGGCAGAATATTTTGGGGGAGGTTAGGAAGGGAAGCCTATGGATTTTCAGCAGGGTAAGATCTGCCTGTAGAATTTGGAAAATGTGGATGGCACAAAGAGTTTAAAGTCGTCTGAAATGACCAAGAGAATCAGAAATTATCAAAGGCAGTGTCAGAGTCAGTAGTGATTCAAGTTGTGATCATTTTATATGTAATAAGTTAATGGCCTCCTCATGATCCTTTGAGGTTCTTCAGTGTTTCCTTAGGCTTTGGGTAAGTATCTCCTCTGATGAGTGAACAATGGTAGCTGTATAACCACTGATATCTAACTATCCATTTGAGTTTTTATCTCTGAAGTGAATAAGACTTTGGATGTGGTATCTATTGTCACAGCACAATGCCAGGTGCCAAGCAGGACATGATTTGTGTGACCAACTTCCAGTGTTTGAGGTGGTGTCATTCCCAGCAGCACCATAAAGCCAAAGCCTCAGGAAGGTATTAGCAGGTGAATTGTGAAGTACTCTGAATCCTCTCTGATTCTCCCAGTAAATTGTAAGGATCAAAAAAGCTGTGAATATCTACTGACATTATAAATACCACAATTCAGCAAATGCCAGCTGTTTCTCTCTCTCCCTCATTTAAAAAAAAAAAAAAAAATCTGTTCTGAAACTTGACTTGAACCCAGCTAGTGAGATTTGCCATTATGGGAAATAATAGAGAAACTTTGTTTTGGTGATACTTGGTAAGAGTGTAATTATTGTCTTTAAAATAAAAGTTGGTGTTCTGAAAGACTGAGCTACTTTTTCTGGTTGTAGAAACTATCCAAAGCCATTGGACCAGTGACTTGTTGGAAATCCAGAGAACCAGAACTTGAGAAATCCAGAGTAATCCAGAACTTGTTGTGGTACCAGAGAACTCTCATCCATCAAAGGAGAAAGTTTGATTGCTGCAATCATGGGCAGCTGCAATCCAGATGTTCCCAACACCACAGCTGATTCCTTAAAACTCAGACAGGCCAAGATCTTGAGAATCATTTTTCTTGTTACTCAGCTCTGGGAGGATTTAAGCAGCCTGCAAGTACTTCTCTACTGGTGTGTTCCTGCTTTGCCCTGTAAACAGATGATCTATTCATAACTTTTGTTAAGTCAGCATTACATTCTTAACAAAAATAAACAGGAATGCCAAGAGCCACACACTTGGCATGTGAGCAAGAGATGCCGAATGCTGCTCTGTAGGTGGTACATGAAGTCCATGACAAACTCACTCCTACTCCTGCTCTCATCTCCTTTGTGAAAGGAGCACCTAAAAATTAGCAAGGTTAGGCTGACTTGTTCAGTTCCATCTTTTCAAATGCTTCTCTTTTATTTAAGGAAGAGAATTCTCTTTTATTTAAGGGAAGAGAATTTAAATTTTTGTTAATTTGTATTTATTAATTTATTTTTACCTCTCAGTAAGACTTAACAACCAAGCCAAGATGCTGGGTGCTCTGAGCCTCTCAGGAGCAGGCACTGACCTCAGTGCTGCTGAGAGCTGCTGACACAGAGGCCTTGCCAAGGTGCAGCCCTTGGAAGCTCTTCCTCCAAAGCAGGGAAACAGTTTCCATCAGCTCTTTGGCCCTCAAGTTAAAACTTCCTCACAAGATTGTGGAGAAGGAATTTTTTTACATTTTCTGCATGTCTTGAATTTGCTCCTTAGCTGGTGGCACCGAATCCTGCACAGAGGGGTTAACACAGAAGTTTCTTTGTGCTGGAGGCTGTTGTGCAGCATTGCTATTTAGGACATCACTTTTAGGACATGACACTTTTAGGACATCACTTTTAGGACATGACACTTTTAGGACATCACTTTTAGGACATGACACTTTTAGGACATCACACTTCTTCTGCATCCCACCAAAAAGCTGTAGTAGAGAAAATCAGAGTCCTGTCACACGGCCAATGAAGGAATAGAAGTTTTCTTTAGGCATCAAAAGAAATAAATACCTGTGCTTTTCTATGGTTCCAACTGAGTAGATGTAAGAAAAAAGTAGAGGGCTTAAAGAAGTTATTAATTTTGCTGCTCTGTCTGGATTGGAAAGAGCTGCTGCTGCTGGTTCTTAATTTGTTCTGCAGCATTCAGGCTGCTTGGAATCTGTGTCCCTTGCATTAAACTGGTGACAGTCAAAGAAACTGACACAATTTGTGGTTTTGTAACTGTTTGTATATTCTCCTCCTACCTTTAACATTTCTTATTTGCTCTTTCCAGCCTAAGCACTGGGTAAGAGGCACTCTGGAACAGCACCAAATGGTGTGATCTTATGAATGTGTGATTTTTAAAAAAGGTGTGATTTTATAAATCCATTCAGATGATGATTTTGATCTTTTCCTCCTCTTGCCTCATTTCCCAAAGTAAAGACAGGTGATTGGTGCTGACCTTTAGTGCTGTTTATATGGACTTCTTTTTTTCTATTTATTTTTTAAAAAAACAAATTTTAGAACTCTGCTTGGCATAAAAATTGCCTTCAGAATTGTCACTATTTCTGCTTCTGCTAAATGCTTGTAAAGGCATCAAGTGGGCAGGATATATTTGGGATTCTACAGTGCCAGGGTGTGTAACTGCTTCTCCAGAGAGGTTCCTTCCACCAGTGATGATGTGTGAGATCCCTATCAGCAGAATTTTGTCAAAGACATTTTGTGTAACTTTTTCTCTCCCTGCTTCTCTCCTTCCCAACCATTCTGCACTGCTCTTGGAAGGAGTTCTGCAGCTCCTAAGAGATCTTGTGCTGTGGCTGAAGAGATTCAGATGGCAGACCAGAGCTCTCCAGGCTACAGATGTCTCTGTTCAGTCCAGGCTGCTCTCTCCTAAGAAAATCTTGTGTTTTATTCCTCTTTGCCTTAATCACTTGTGCAGCTGAATTGTCTTTTGCAAAATATTTTACAGAACAGCTGTAATCCTTTAGAATGCTACTGACACAGCCATGAGTGTCAAAAGTGTCATTCAGCTTAGCAAAAAAAGACTCAGGGTCCCTGCTGTCATTCTGAGGGACCTTTGGGGTCCCTGGACCTGCTGGGACTGGATCAGTTATGACAGTACCAACCTGGATGGCTTTTTTTTTTACTGACTCCTTCCTAACTTCTGCTGAAGGAGACTTTGGCACCTCTGTAGGTGGCCTGTGTCAGTGTCATCAAGGGAAAATTGGCATTTCCCCCCCTGTTATTTTATTGCAGAATAAATGGCTGAGCTCTGCCCTGCTCATCTCCCCTGCACTTGTCTTCTGTTCTGCCTCTGTTATCTGGTGACTCCAGCCTCACCCTGTGCCCTTATCCTCAGGTGTCTGTGTCCTTTTAGTTAGAATCTGTAGAAGAATTACCTGATCCCTGTTTGGGAAGTAAGACAAGGAGACACTGTCCACCTGACAGTAGCATAATGTGAGTACAGAAAGGAACCAGAGCTGCCAAATTTATGCTGTAGCACACAGTAGATTTTTCCTACCAGTGGATCCTTCATCTGTTTTTTTACCTTCCCTTTCTCACATTAAAATGCCAATGCCATGCCTGTTGAAATAATCTGTTAAATAACTAAGAAACCCCAAAAATTCTTTATTATGCCAAAACCTGCATGGCAAAAGTTCTCTTCAGAGATTCTTCTGCTGTTCTGCAAATATTGCTCCCTTCCTCAGGCCTCCTTTGAGTAGTGGGTTCCCCTACCCTGCCTGCAGGACTTGACATTTATTGCTGCCTCTCAGGGTGCCTGGGACCTGGAGAGAAGCCACCTCCTCCCTTGAGACAGGCCAAAAATAAGAATTAAAAAAAAAAAAAAAAAATGCAATGAAAAAACAATGTCTGTGAATCCCTGCCAAGTTGTGCTGGCATTGAAGTAGCCAGAACTGGCTCAATTCCATTCCAAGAGAGTCACTGGGTTCACCTCAGTGCTATAATTATCTTCATTGTAATCAAATAAAGCTTTGGGAAGGTTCTTAGAAAGCTTTTTGTTTGTAGAGGAAACAAAGGTTGCTATGAAAAGACTCTTGATCCTCCTGTTGTACAGCTGACCAAAATTGCATTGATCTTGCTTGTCTAATTTAATGTTTGCATAACAGGTTTGTTATTAGTATGGAAATTGACTGCACAGCCTGCAGTAATGAAATGGCTGTAATTTACAGAGATAAATGTTAGTGCCATCAAACCCCCCTGCAGAAAGGTCACTTGTGAATGCACCTTTCAGAGTACCCAGCCTGGGAAGGTGCCTGAATCCTGGCAGACCTCACCCCACCACTGGAGCTGGAGCAGGGCTCAGGGAAGGTGCTGTCTCCATAAAATCTGTACAAGGGTCTGTGGAATAAACCAATCCAACCAGTACAGGACCTGGCTCATCTTGCAGTCACAAGATTTTACTTTATCTGCTCATAAACCTGGGTGGGTTTTTTCCTGCAGTAACATTTTTATGAAGAATGCTTTTAAATGGGATTGAAATGTCACTGAGTGCATCTGTGTACTGGGCAGCAGGCTTGCAGCTGATATAAAAAGGGTGAGTGGAGCCTTTTTTGAAAGCCCTGACTTCATGGTAGCTGTTTAATTCCATCATCATGGACACCAGGCAGGGACATGACTCCTTCCTTCCTCCAGTTTTTTTTTTTTTCCTAGAGCTCTGCATCCCTCTGTTCCTAAGGAAGGCACTCTGAGCAGCTGTGTGTTCAACACTCAAGAAAATCAAACCATCTACTTAAAGACTTAATTATGGGTTTAGCAGCCTAATCTCAGACATCTAATTTTTTGAAATCTTGGTTGTAGGCTTTTTCTTTTTTTTTCTTCCAGGAATATCTCTATCCTGCTAAATGAAAACATCACTTAAAGCCATGCAGGTCTGTGAGTTCTCCTTAATCCTCAGTCTGGTAGATGCTGCAACTATTAACTTCTTCATAGCTTTTCTCCTTTATAGTTTGAATTTTCAGTGAATGAACTTCTTCCCTGTGGATATTGCCAACCCACCCTGGAGGAGCTGTCACTGGAACTTGTAAGAGCTGGGAGCAGACAGAGCAGTAATAAAAGAGGACATGAAGTGAAAAAGGACACCCCGGAAAATTTCCTCAGGAAAACCAGGTGAAAAGAATATTCTTCAGCTCATTGGGATAACTGGGTGGAAATTACATGGAACAGAATAAAATGTGGGTCACAGACTCCTCAGCTCTGATTTTTAGGGGAATTGCAGGAAGAGAGCCTGGTGGTGTGATGGAAGAGAGGAGAGGTTTGTGGGGATGAGCAGAGAGGTGGAGAGGGGACTGAGGGTTGAGCAACCCAGTTCTTTTCATAGCAAACACATGAACTTGGTTTTCCTGCTAGGAATGACTGGAGATGTTTCACCCAGAGGATGGTTAATGGCAGCTGGAAAGTTTTTAAGCAATATCTTATCCTAGATATTTTTACCTTCACCTCCTGATTTTTACCACAAAAGCCCTTGCAAGCCAGCAGTCTCCCACAGTCATCCCTCCAATTAATCTGAGGAATTTAGGACAGTTCAATGGGAATTGCATGGTAAGGTCCTTTGTAAGGGAATTATTTCTCCTTGGCCCTTTGTTTGCTTGGAAGTCCTGGAAGAAAGAGCTGCTTGCCTGATCTGTAAGGTGAGGAGGCACAGCTCCCATGGAAAATTGGAGTTCTATTTTCAGAATAGTTTTAATTGGGCATCAGAGCTGCAGATTTCCAACCTATTAACGTGGTCACAGTGTGTGGGCTGATCCTGCTCTAGCAGCATGGGATCCAAGGGGATTCATCAGCATCTCCACCACGTGCCTGCCAGTGGGAGAGCACCAGGAGTGAGGCAGATGCAGTTATTTCCATACCAGCTGCTTTCTCCTGTAAGCTGAGTTCATGTTGTTAAACACTCTCATCTTGTCCTAGGGCTCTGTGTCTCCTGTTTCAGGGCCATGGCTGATGTGCTTCACTTTATCAGAGGCTCAAAGTGCCACAGGAAAAGGTGGGGCTGACAGAAAGAACCAGACTGGAGCACGGACATTGGTGGCTTTGAAGGAAGTCAGAAATCTGTGGCTGGGGGAGAAGAACATTTTCCTGCTTACTGGGGTTCCCTGGACTTGCCAATTTTAATAAGTAACCTTTCTCTTTTTTTTTTTTTTTTTTTTTTTTTTTTTTTTTTTTTTTTGTAAGGCCAAGAGATGGGAGGAAAGGGGAAAGATTTGGATTTTCTGGTTCCACAAAAAGCAAATGTTTAACAAAAAACGTAGAGCTTGTGTAAGTGCTGAGACAGGGAGCTTGTAACTGCCTGGAGAAGAGATGTGGCCACAGGACTGCTCTGCTCCTACAACTGATTGGCTTTTTTGTGACCCCAACAATTCCACAGCAGACTTTCAGCCTGCCCTCAGCCTGCACTGTACCAGGAAGTACATTTTGCTTCTTGCTTTTGACTGGCCTGAAAACCAAGCTGAGCTGCCTGCTTGAAGGTGCCTGGTGTGAGAAGCATCTGCCCTCCAATGATGGTGCAAAAGGATGCAGATGCCTCCTCTTCCTCCTTGTAGTGGTTTATTTCCAATGGCCATGGAAAGCCAATGGTAAAACTCATTTGTTCCAAGGCAGCATTCATCAGAGGAGCTGCAATATCTGATTTCCAACAAGTACCTGCATGTGTCAGACACTTTGGATGTGCTGAAGGTAAGGAGATTGCCTCAGTTCCTTTGAGCTGGTTGTATTTTTTGCCCTGTCCTACCCCCCAGACACCAAAGGCAAGGGATCACGTAGGATAATGTTATTTTTTTTTTTATCTTCAGGCTTCTTTCCAGTCTGAGATCCCTCACTCTTCTGCCATCAGCTGGGGAAAGGCAAAGGTGCTTGACAAAAGCACAGCTGTGAGGAGGTATCTTTGCTTTTTCTCTCTCCAGCCTTGTAGCCATGGCTACTAGGAAATGGGTTCCAGTAGCCAGGGAGTGCTGTGAGCCCTGAGGCTCAGCCCTGCCAGCAGCTGAGTCTGGATAAAAAACAAGCACCCAGCAAAGAGGTGAAGTCAGGGGGAGAGAGGGCAGCCAGGTGTGTGGGGGAAGCAGTGGAGTAGGGAGGCAGGAGGCAGCTGGCAGTGTAGGAAGAAGTGAGTAGGAATGGCAACTAAGAGGAGGAGAGAATGAGGAATATCCTCATCTGTGCACTGATATCCTGCTTTCAGCAACACTGACATGAGGGTTTCAAAGAAATGTCCAAATCAATTTGTTTCTTTAAGGGATTTATTTTCATTCCTTATTAAAACAGGAGACACAGGTACATTTTCTCCTCTAGCCACTGTTTTAGTAGGGTTACCTCCAGCATCACCCCAGGGGCTCTTTAATTCTTCACTCCAAATCTTCTCTGTGAAGTTGTCTCAGCAGATCCAATCAGGAATATTTCAGTGCTCAACAGTAGAGGGGAAATGACTTTTTCTGATGAGGGGAAAGCAGAGTGAATAACTTGATCCTTTTCCCCAACACCATCTGCAATCAGTTTTCTGCTGCAAATGAAGTCAATGTTTTCCTGGGTCAGAGGTGGCTAATTATTCACAGCACTTTCATTTCCAGCAATAAAGTCATCAGATCTCTGCCAATCTTCATTCTGTTTCATGTTTGCTTTGCTCTGCACTGCTCTTAGGTTTGCAAGTGTAGCTGCTCTCCAACCTTGTCCTGTTTGTTGCTTTTCCCTGCCAGGAGCTCTCCCAGCTTCTGAAGAGACCAACAAGAGGACTGGTGGAATTTTCTCCCACCTATGAGATGATCTCTGCTCAGAAAAGAATAAAAAGAGGAAGGAGGGAAGAACAGAACACTCAGTTTATGTGTAACCAGCTAAAAAAAAACCCAACTGAGGAGTATTTCAGGAAGATGAATCAATGTGGGGTTTAATGGCAATTTTTTTTTTTTTTTGTAATGGCAATAGAACAGAGAAGTGTTTTAGTGAAGGTGCAGCTGGGATTTCAACTTGAGTCCCTGGTAGTGTTTAGTGCTTCCCTCTGAGGAGTGTCCTGAGCTCACATTGCTGCAGCAACCAGGGATGGCTTCACAGTCTCCTTGCAGTTTTGCCCATGGATTTACAGCACTGTTCCTGCCCCTTCAGTGCAGCAAATTGCTGTGGGGATGGAAACCCAAAGGAGCCATGATCCAACCTTGCATTTTCATGTGTTAGTAAGGTGCTCTTTGCACAGATCTGTTTAGAAGGATTTTAAGAGGGCTCCAAAGTAGATGCTGATAATTAAAATGCTAATTAAAAATGTTCCCAATGGTATTCACTGATAGTGTTGCCAGAGCAGGTGAGATTTCAATTATCTTTTCAAACTAGAAAATCATCCTGCAGTGAGTTCAGATGGAATACCTAAGCCATGGTTATTTCATAGCACTTTGGTTCTGACTTCCCTCCAGATTTCTTCAGGTTCTCTTTATCCTCTTAAAAAAAAAATAAAAAAGAAGTATTTTAAAAATAAAAAGAAGTATTAAAAATTAAAAAGAAGTATTAAAATGTGACTCATTTTTGAAATGGTGTAGTAAGTCTGGAGACAATTTAGGTCTGTTTATCACATCAAGGTGTTATTGGCTTTTACTGGTTGAGTTGTAATTCTACAGGTACATAAAACACTGCCACCTGATGCTGGACACATCTCCACAAAATACAGTACCAGGAGGATAGTTGGACTTGAGCCAGTGGAATAATTGGGGCAGTAAGAGACATCTCCACCCTCTCACCCCAGATACAGCAAGTGACAAATACTCAAATCCCAAAATTATTCAGAAGAGGCAGTTCCTGAATGGTTGTGAGCACAGGAGAAAAGAGAAGAGTGAAATGACTGCATTTATGCCGTGCTTCATGGAGAAAGATTTTCTAAAATTTGGCTGTTTTTCCTCAACAAAGCTGCTGTGGTTTCCAGGCTTTATCCCCCTCCTCCTTAGCAACAGAGAGGATGCAATCCTAGTTGACTCTGAAGTTCAAATCCAAGCTGTTTATTTTTGCACAATTGGCTTGTGGAACTTTGTTATCCAAAAATCTTGTAAGATTTCTGGAAGCTTTATGTTTTTTTTTTGAAGTATCCCAAGCTGGTTCCTGGTGGAGGCAAGATACTCGTTTTTCCCTGGCTCATCTGAGAAAATTCCTCCTGTGTGTCTCCTGGTTGAAGATGCTGCCAAAATTCCCATGGAAGGAAGGGGTTTTGTTAATATCTGCAAAAAATGCTGACCCAGAAGGATGATGGACAGTTTGGGGCTGCCACAGAATTGTTTCCTGTTGTCATGCTCTGGCTGGACAAGGTGCAAGATCTCACTTTAAAGGAATCTGACACAGCAGGAATTATTGATTTGACCACTGGAAAACTCCCAGAATCATTAAGGTTGGAAAAGACCTCTAAGATATCAAGTCCAACTATCAACCCAACACCTCCAGCCAACACATCCTGAAGTGCCACATCCAGACATTTTTTTTGCACAATCTTTAGGAGCTACCTAAGGAAATGCTGAGTTTTCCAAAATCTTTTCTATCTTCAGCTGAAATGGTTACACTTTTTGGGCAGTGTTCCTGCAGGGCTGCACACAGCAGTTTGGAAAATCTGGTCATTTATTAATTGGTGGGGGAGGCAGAGTCTTGACCCTTCCTTCCCACCAGTTGGAGCTTGAGAAAAGCATTCTCCTCCTTGAGTTTTCCATGGTGCTCAGAAGGGCCATCTGTCCTTCCTGCCACAGCAGAAGGGACACAGGGAACACAGAGAAGTGTCTCTTGGCCAGACACAGCTTCTAAAAAATCTAATCTAGTGAAAATCAGCTTTAGAAGTATTTTTGTAGAGCTTTAGTGGCAACAAGCCCACTTTCTGTATTACAGGATAAAATACACATTAAAGGATATACGTGTTGATTATTTTTGAAAATAAACACAGTGACCTGGAGTAGAAAGGGAATTACTTAAAGTGGAAAGATGAAATATGAGTGAAGATTCATTTCCATAGGTGCCTGGCGTGTCAGGAATAAACAATTGGGCAGGCAGGGAGCTTGCCAGCCCCCAGAGGGTGTTCACTGAACACATGGGCTCAAAAAATAAAAGCCTTGATCTGCTCTGTGCTGAAAAGGCTCCTTTGCCAAAGAGGCAGAGGAAAAAGATAGCCACCTGCTTTTAAAGAGAAGAGAAGACACTGAGCTGGCTTTATAGCTGCACCCTCCTGGCAAGCAGAGGGTGTGTTGTTGAGTCAATCTGTCTGTCTGTGCCTGTCTGTCCCCAGGGTAGGAATCACCTGGGTGAGTCCTGGTGAAGCTCCTGTGCTGGCAGCTCCAAAGCCTGGCAGTGCAGTTGTTACTTCTCCCTGAAGCACTGCCAGGCACTGCAGTTCAAGATTCCATTTCCTTACATCTCACCTCCCCAAAATTCCATGGAAATCACTACTGGCACATCGTGTTTGTAGAGCAGGAACCAGATGAGGGACATGAAGCTGCTGTTCCTAACACCCAGGCCCAACCCCTTCAGAGTCCTCCTCTGACCTAGCAGAAGGAATGGGCATTCAGCATTGATCTCTGTGCAGGAAAACTGCTGAACCAGAAGTGCAGCTTTTAATGTGTAAATTTTATATTTTATATTTTTTATATTTATAATTTTTATATATTATAAATATATATAAATATATATTTATATTTATATATAATTTTATATATATATTTATATATATAAATATATATATAATATATATAATATATATTATATATATAATATATTTATATTTATAATTTTTATATTTATTTTATTTTTATTTATATTTATATTTTATTTTTATATTTATTATATATAATATATTTATTATATATAATATATTATATATAAATATATATATAATATATTTATATTTATAATTTTTTTATATTTTATATTTTTATGCTTGCAAACTGTACCTCGGGCTATGGACTTTGCTCACTCTGCACCCTTCTGAATCACTTTATGTTGAACTTGAATTATTTGGATTAAAATGTTAACAACCCCCAACCTTGTCAAACCTTTGCTTTGTGAGTGCTTTACAAGGCACGAGGTGCTCAGCCAGCTTTTGTTTCTAGATTACAGACACCCCAAATGTTACAGGTGACCTGAATTCTGCTGATTCCTCCCTTAACAGCAACCATGTGTTCTCACTCATTTTTAATTAGACCACTACAAACTTACCTCAAGCTTCCCCCACATGCAAAGAGCTTTCTAAGTCTGGTAAGAACTCAGGGATTTTTAGGTGGATTTCTCAGTTATTTTTTTGTGTTTCTGTTACCTCTAAAAGTAGATGTTTTATTGTAAATGGCAACTCAGCTCAAGCTGCTTTGTTTAGGAGGCATTCCTGGCTGGTTTCTCCAGCGACAGGAATGTGTTTAGAGCAAAAACCCAGGAAGAACTAAGACAGATTTCTGCATCCATTGAAAAATCCAGAGTCAAAGAGCTTCAAGGTGTCAGCCAGCTGTGTGTGACAGAAGGTGTAAGAACTGTTATGGAACAGTGAACAGTCCTGGAAGGTAAGGAAAATAAAGCATCCTTTGGGGAATGTGTCCCTTTAGCTACAAGAAGGCTGCTGACTGCAGCAGAGACTCTGAGCCTTGATGTTGGGAAGCTTTGGTTTGTTACCTGTGCTGTGAATGAGCTGCTGGCCCGTGGCTACTGCATCTTTAGTACAAAAACTGAATTTCAAATGTACAACTGACCTGGGAGGGCAGTGACCTCACGGGGGCTTGTGCAAGAAGAGTGAGTGCACTGGTTGTACTGGTGTAACCTCCATTGCCCCAGGAGTGTTACTGGTTTCTGTTGCTCCTCTGCTGGGTGCTCTTGTTCCTTGCAGGGGTCTTGGAGGAGCTTTCTTTAGACAGGAGGGTTTGGGGTCAGGCTCTTGGTTATGTTCTCTTTAATGCCTCGTGAGCAGAAGGAAGAGGAAAATGCAGATGCCCCTTGGGTGGGCACACACTCAGTTTGCCATTTTTAGCTAAAAGAATAAACTCTGGGCAGAGCATTTTTTGTCACTTATTTCACCCGACACCAGTGAGCAGGCTGGCTGAGTGTGCCTTGGGTTCTGCAGAACCTGTGCCTGACCCATTCCCCTGCAGTGTCCCTGACCTTGAGGAGCAGCTGCTCCAGGCCTCTCTCTGCCCCTGGCACACGAGTGTGTTCCTGCCAGACACAGCTCAGTGCTGCTGATGCTGAGCAGACAAACCCTGATGTCAGATGTGAACTTACAGTGCCTGGGCAAAACCAGGAGACCTAAAAACGTGTGGAGAGACAGCAACTGTGTCGTGTCTGAGTCATGAAAATTATGTTGGATCACTTTTTTTTTTTGCTAATGCCAGACTGTTTCCTATTTTTTTTTTCTCTTAAATGCCATGACTGCCTATAGCTTTCCATTACCTTGGTGAAGTGTATCTGTTGCTTTAGTAAACAGCTTTGTGGATGCCACTATAAGTTTTTCTTTCCTTGATGCTCATCCTTCTCATCTTTTAATGTTGTCATACAACTCCTAGGTGCTAGCCTAAATATTTCCACATATACCTTTCAAACCCTTCTCATTCTCCCTTGATAACCAATCCCTCCAGCCCTTTTAATTATATTTACAGTTTGTGTGTTCTGCTGCTGTAGAGCTGTCAGAGTTTTCAGTGGCAGCTTCCTTGGGTTGCAGCTCCCAGCACAGAGCTGCCAGTTTCCCATCTGCCAGGGAGCTTTCCTGTCACAAGCAGATCACTGTCATCAGCTGCCTCCAAAAAGGAGGCTCTTGCCTGAAATCCTTGTTTCCCTGACAAGCCTGTTTTCTGTGACATCTTGTTTAACTTGTGCTCTGACATTAGCTAAATGAGAAAGTATTGTGGAGCTGCAAGCATTGCACACTGGTACTGAGCTCAGTTTCCTCCCCAAAGTATTTTTCTGGTATCTGCAGAGCTGGTTTGGGCATCTTTCTCAGGGAATAATTTATTTTTTTTTTTTTCATGTGATTTACTAGGGACTTGCTCTGAGCATAATTCTCTGTAAAGAAGCACACTAGACCACTCATCTCTAAAAAGGGGGAAAAAAAATTACATTTCCATTCTAGGCTTTGGTTAAAAGGTGCAGAAATTGTTCTGTGGCATGTGTAAGATTTTGTTGGCAACACTGCCAAGGAGAATTGGATTAACCTCTTGGTTTAATTTTGTTGTAATCATCCAATCTCTCTGAAAGGTTGCACTGTAGCTTCTTTCTTTTGTGGATTTGTTCTCTCTGCAGAAGCTTCTCTTGACACAGTAAATTAGCAGTGCTGAACTAATTGCACTGCTTAGTTAAATAAAGGTTTTGTTCATCAGGGAACTGAGATCACATGAAAAAAACTGATTTCTACCCAGAGCTCCTGTGACAAACCATCAGATGCTACTGCACGAGGCCACTTCCAAAGCAGTCCAGAAAATCCCATTGTCTGACATCACCTTGAAATGTTATTTCCTGGAAAACATCTGAGCAATGTAAAAAAATAAATAGATTTAAAATTATATTTCAAAGTTCTGTGGTGATATTCCAAAGCTCTGCTCAGGAAGGGAAGAGCTGACATTCTTGAGTGCAGCTCAGCAAGCTGAGCTTGTGGATTTGTCTTTTGGCTTTCACCAAAAATGTTTGCCTAAAGGTTTTATTATATTTTTAAAAAAGTTTCTGAGATGAACCCGGGGATAAAAGTCTCAGCCTCTGCCTAAAGTGGATCCAGTATCAAATCTATGGTCAAAAAGAGAAATAGAAATTTGAATCAAGATTTTCTCTCTGAAGTGGCTACTTTGGGTTGAGGCTGCTTTGCTGGCACTGCAAAGCCTTGGGTTTATTTCAGGCCAGGATGGATGCAAACGTGCAAATCTTGACACTTGTGATGCTGAATTCCTACAGAGGTGATGGCACTGAGTCCCTGCTCCTAGGCAAAGGTACTGACTGCTGGAGTGGTCTTTAAGAAGGTAAAAAACCAGATGGTCCCATTGGTGATGTACAGAGAACCAGCAGCACCAGGTTTACCACACTGCCCCTGCACCAGGAGGTATCTAAATAGTAACCAAGAGACTTTCTGCTCTGTGGGCTGTGTGTAGTGCAGTGTCTGGAGACTGAATGCTGTCTGATACAACATTCCTTGCACCAGGAGTTGGCTGGATCTCCAGTTGATGTTAAATGCCTGGAAGGAATCCTTCTGAGCACCAGTGGCTTGAATTCTGCCAGGCCTGGCACACTTGTGACATTTTTCATACAGGTAATAATAACAGCAGTTTAGGAGAGAGGGCTTTACACATTATGTCTGCTCCTCTGGTTGTGGTTTGGAGGAAAAACACCCCTTTTCCTGGGGCTGCATTACCTAATGCTGCAGGTTTTCTTCTCTTAAACATCTGAACTTCAATAGCTTCAGAGGCCTGATCTGTTTTGCTGTTTCCAAGCCTCCTGATATCTGCTCCCTGTGTTTCCCCAGGAAGGTGCAAGAGTTCTGTTAGCAGGAGTGCAGCAGTTGTACTTGGCATCCATCTTATGAAGATGTCTTTTTCCACAAGTATGTGCCAGGTATTTTTAATGGTGTGGCATATGGAATACTGAGCTGTCTGGAAAATGACCTTTAAGGGATCTCCTCCTGCAAATCCTCTGCAGGGTGGTGTATTTTTGGGGAATTTGATTCCATTGTAAGAATTAACCATCTAGATTTGCTGTTAATTTGTCATGCTAACAGTGGTAATTGCCAAGTAACACTTCCTCTGACACAGAACAAGTATTTTCTTTAATCCTTATGACTTCCAGTGTGCTGGAACATCTAGAAATGCCTGAGCTGTCCTCCCAGGACTGTGTGTGAGCCTCCTGGGTTTGCAGGAGATTTGCTGCTGAATGTCAGGAACCTTCCCAAGCCAAGTTTCTCTCTTTGGGTGCCCCTTGCTCCCCAGCAGATGGTACCTGTTGCCTGGACTGCTGGGCTCAGGCCTCTCCCAAGTGCTTGTGCAGCTCGTGGCTGCATTCAGAGGGAGGGAGACCAAGTGCTGTCCTGAAGGGAACAGAATAAACCAGAAATGAAGCAGAAGGCACAGCAGGAAGTGGGCTGAAAGCTCAAGATGTACCAGTGAGCTTTGGAGGGCTGCCTGCTGCCTCCTGAGCAGCCAATCCAGCCCTAGGAGCAAGGGCCCCTCTCCCCTTCTCCAGAGCACTGGGTATTTACATCTTCCTCAAACACATTTAAA
The DNA here is from genome assembly GCF_036169615.1 of Heliangelus exortis. Classification (NCBI taxonomy): domain Eukaryota; kingdom Metazoa; phylum Chordata; class Aves; order Apodiformes; family Trochilidae; genus Heliangelus; species Heliangelus exortis. The sequence goes on along the minus strand of NC_092442.1, from coordinate 3,503,924 downwards.
GAACCAATTCAGATGAAAATCCCTCCTGATGTGCTCAGCTGAGCCTGCTTCTGCTCCCTCCTCTGCAGCACACTGGTGGGAGCTCACATTCTATCACTGTCAGCCACCAAACCAATCTGTTGTACACCTCTCTCATTCCTCCATCTTGCCTTGCAAACAGAGGGAAGATGTGGCCTGGTACAAGTTAAATTCACTGTCACTTCTGGTGAGATGTGGGATCTGTCTGAGGTGTTCAACAGCTGAGAAAAGTGCTTCAGTCATCAGTGGTAACACCTGAGGGGCTGGGGGTGTTTAGGCACTCATTAGGTGATGTATTTGTTGTCACATAAAGCAGAGTGCTGGATCCAGTCTGGGATCAGTGTGGATTTGTCTTTTGGATTTAACCAAAAGTGTTTGCTTCAAGGTTGGACAGTGTGTGCTTCTGTGAAGCTGGTGAAATCAAGGGGCTGCTGTTCTGGAAGAGAGAAGCAACTACCTTGAGAGAGCAAATCCTTCTAGTACCTGGCAGTGTCCTGCTGCTGGCTCAGCAGCCCTGCTGGAATCCAAAGATTGAGAAGGTCATGGAAAGTGCAGGGAAGTCTTTATCAGGTCAGGCATCCACCCCAAACACTGTTTGCCTGCTCTGCAGTTCCTGTGTGGAAGCTGAATGGATCAGAGGCACTGGATGCCCTTCACTGACATCAGATTTACTGGAGAAAACAAACACCATGCTGACTGTAAAGCTGGTTTGCCCACGTGCTGCTTTCTGCTACTCCAACTGCAGCAGAAATTGAAGTGTCTCATTTTAATTGTTTTCCAGTATTGATAGGTTGGGTTTGACCTTTCCCAAGCCACAGTTCTAGTGGCCAATTCCTCTTTTCAGTAGTCCTGTTGCCAGCATCAGTGCCTGTTGTTCCCTGCCTGCAAACTGAGGCACTCCAAAAGGGACACCCTAGAGCAGCAGTTTTGAGAGGCAAAACCTTTCTATAATTGGTACCAAATCCCTTATGCTGTCTGAGCAGGTTCACAGTGCTGTTTTTATGTCTGGAACCCACTCCTTTCCTCTTTACTCCTCCCCTTGTTCCCCCCAGACAAACCATCCCTCAACCTGTCCATTGCTGCTTTGTGCATATTCCTGCTGTGTCTCAGAATCCTGATCCAGCTGCCTCCAAAACATTTGGAGGAGCAAACGTTTTGCTGTGTTGGAAAATGGAATTCAGAGTTGTGTTTTATCAGGTGCTCTGCAGTCACTGATTGCAGTTGGATCATATGGAATCAGACCTTTGACTGTACTGGGATGGAACTGCCAACATCTGGGCTGAGATTTGAGTCATTCTGGCAGCAGAGAGCACAAATAACCAAGAGATGCATGGATCACAATGCCACATCCCTTATTTCTTTTGTAAATCAGGCAAAAGAAACCTTTTGTCCCCACTTTCTAAAAAGGAAAGATGTGCTGGAGTTAAATCCTAAATAGCACTGTGGCAAATGAATTAAGTGATTTTATTTCACTGTTATTGTGGTCATTTTTTTTTTTTTTAGCCACAACAATCTGGAGAGGTTCTGCCTTCTCTGTTGCAGACAAAATGTGTCAGACAAGTTTATTCATGCTAATGCCAGCCATCCATCTCTGCTCACCAGCAAAGTGCTCTCCTTGCACAGTTTTAATTTAAACCCAGGAAAAAAGCCTTTCCCTCCTGAATGGTGTCAAAGGCCTCTCCACCCCTGTTTGTATTTCTTTGTCCTCATCTTTCACTCTCTGGTAGCACAAGTGCATCAATTTTTGCTTTGAGTTTCAATGATTTTGACCTATGAATGGCAGGGGAAACCTGAGCCTCAGTTGCAAAACATATCCTGTTAATTCATTTTTTTTCCATTCAAACAGCAAAAATTGTCTCTTTTACCCTACAGGCAGATGAGACCACAAATGTAGCAATGTTGCACTTTTTCAAATTTATTCAGTTTTTTCTTTTTCCTGATTTCATAATTTTTGCTGATTAGTTTGGTTAAGGCTTGAAACCTTGGCAAATTTGAGTTGCAGTGGGTTTTGGTGAAGACTGAGATGGCAGTTCAGAAGTTAAAACTTTAGACTGATTTTGGCACTGATTTATCTGAGTGAGTGAGAGTCAAATTAACCTTTGCTCCCCAGCTGGGGCTCGGGGTGGTGCAGCCATGGGGAAGCAGTTTTATCACAGTTTGCAAATGCCTGAGATGTGGAGAATGTGAATGTGAGCAGAGTGTTGCTTGGTCCCCAGCTCTTGCCTGTTGCATTGCCTGTGTGGCTGCTCAGTCAGGACACAGAATATAAAAGCAATTCTTCTCAGACACACAAAAGGCTTCTGCTGTGATTGTTCTGAAGGGAAAGTTGGTTTTTTTCTGTCTCCTTATGATATCAGCATTCCCAAATGCTCCACTGATATGCAGAGGGGGAAGAGAAAATTTTCAAGATCTGCCTTTTAATTGTGGTGCTGATGAGCTGCTCCTTGGCCACAGGTAAGGAAGGTGGCATCACAGCAACTGAGTGCAAGCAACAGCAGCACAGATTAGGAAGGCAAAGTAAAATATTTCACTTGAGCTAGAGAGATGTTCTTTGGGCAAAAGATAAGGGTTTTTTTCTAGAAAAAAAATTGTCCAGAATTTCTAGAAAAACTTGTTTGCTCGTTTACCCCAAAGCAAAGCTGTTCCTCCCCACCCTGAAATGTTTCTCTCCCACCCCCTCAATTCATATCAATGTGCACTTCATAGAATCACAGAATTGGCTGGGTTGGAAGGGACCTCAGAGCTCATCAAGTCCAACCCTTGATCCACTCCCCCCGTGGTTCCCAGCCCATGGCACTCAGTGCCACATCCAGGCTCTTTTGAAATATCTCCAGGGATGGAGAATCCACCCCTTCCCTGGGCAGCCCATTCCAATGGCTGAGCACCCTCTCCCTAAAGAAATTCTTTCTCATGTCCAACCTAAACCTCCCCTGGCACAACTTGAGACCTCTTGTGCCCTCTTGTCTTGCTGAGAGTTGCCTGGGAAAAGAGCCCAACCCCCCCTGGCTCCAACCTCCTTTCAGGGAGTTGGAGAGAGTGATGAGGTCTCCCCTGAGCCTCCTCTTCTCCAGCCTCAACACCCCCAGCTCCCTCAGCCCTTCCTCACAGGACTTGTGCTGGATCCCTTCCCAGCCTCCTTGCTCTTCTCTGGACCTGCTCCAGCACCTCAATCTCCTTCCTGAGCTGAGGGGCCCAGAACTGGACACAGGACTCAAGCTGTGGCCTCCCCAGGGCTGAGCACAGGGGCAGAATCCCTTCCCTGGACCTGCTGGCCACGCTGTTCCTGAGCCAGCCCAGGATGCCATTGGCCTTCTTGGCCACCTGGGCACACTGCTGGCTCCTCTTCAGCTTCCTGGCAATCCAAACTCCAAGGTCCCTCTCTGTCTGGCTGCTCTCCAGCCACTCTGTGCCCAACCTGTAGCACTGCAGTCACTTCTGTTACTGAAGATATAAATGCTTTACTTGGGCATCTTTGGGGCAATCAGTTCAGAATTCAGAAGTGAATCAGTTTTCATCTCATGCAGAGAAATGAAACTGACCCTGTGGCAGTGCTGTGAAACAAGGGTTTATGATCTGTCAGCCCTGCTACCTGGGCCCATGTTCAGTTCTGCCTGCAGACTGTGGCAGCCCTGCTTCTCCCTGAGGTTTTCCTTTGTCTCTCCAGGATCAGGAAAAAAAGCAGAGCTCACTTTCCTTTTTATTTACTAATGCATAATTGGAGGATGCAATCACTCTTCTGAATATTGTGGTCTTGTGGAAGCTTTAGTTATGTAATTACAGGATTGTTATTTACCAAGATCTCAGCAGTCCTAATTTTTTTCCACCTCAAGGTAATTTTACTAATCATTCTTGTCCTGGATTGTTGCCATAGTTTGGGTGGATTTGCTTTTCTCCTATAATTTCTGCATTTACCTGGAGGAGGAAGTGTTGTCAAAGGAGTCAGGCTAACCCTGAGACATTTATTTCACAGGTTGCTGTGTTTGGAAGGTGCAATTGTGCTGAATTAAAATAAAACCATTGCAGTTTTGGGAAACAGAGGTTGAGTGCTCAGCCCAGATACCAAAGAGTCTCTCCAGCCTTGTCTAGACTGCCTGGAAGAGGCAGTGGCTGCACTGGATTGCTAAAATTCATTGGCAGAGGTAGAGAATACTTTAAAGCTGTGTTAAAATGCACTTTTCTGTGCTAATGTCAACAGTCCAGCACACACATTCCCAGTCTAGACAAGCAAATGTCCACAGATTTATGTGCCAGAGGCAGTGGGTGAGCTGTGAAAGGCTGGTGTGTGTGTGTGTGACTCTTTTTCACCTCAAAAAGGAGAGTTTTAATCCTAACTAAGTGTAGAAATCCTAGCAGAAGTAACACTTTATGAAACTTGGCCGCAGATAGCAGCAGGGAGAGGAGGAGTGGAGGTTTATATTTTGGTTTTAAATGGCTCTGTTGAGCTATGTTCAGCCTGCACCTTTTCTCCAATCCAAACTGGCCCAAAAATAAAAGAGGGACCACAACAATGCTAAGGAATAGTCTCCATGAGCTGTCTAGACTACCCTGGAAGATGTATTTAAATCCTATTAGTTAAAATGACTTAATTATCATATTAAAAAGGTGAAGCAAGGAAAATGTATTCTGTGGCTGTAGCCTGAGAAAGCTGGAGTGCTTCCTGGCACTGGGGAATTTCAGGGCTCTGCCTCTGTGCTGGAATGGCCAACACTTTGTCCAGAGACTGAAGCAGCCCAGCATCTGGATTTCACCCCATCTTGGAGCAATCAAAGGGTACAGGAGCAGAGTGTGCATGTAGCTCTTGCTTCTGAGCATCAGTAAATGAAGCAGAAAGCTTGGTTCATTCCCTGCTATTGCAGGTTGTGAGGTCAACTGGCATTTCATAGCTTTAGTGGGTTGTGAGCTTGCTTAATATGTCAGAATTGGTGGAACAGACTGTGTTTAAAATGCAAATAATCCATTTTCATGTGAAATCTGTGTGGTATTTGAGCAGTGTCCAAATTAATGCATGGCATATTTGAGTACTGACTAATTAGAGTTAACAAATCAGTAAGAAATTGGGCACTGGTGAGAACTAAACCTATTAAAGAAACAGAACAGCAGTTCATTAAAAGAAAAAAAAAATAGTAAAAAAGCTCTGGCATTTTATGCAGTGTTTTCCATTCACAGAGATTTTTTTGAAATGCTGATTAAAAATGCAGTGACCTCTGGGATAAACCTTGGCTGTGTGATGCAGAGCAGCAAGGTAAAGTCTGAGTGAGAAAGCACCAGAATTAAAGTCTTGCCTGATAAAGCACAAAGCTGAGGTCCACCATTGCTGAAGGATTTGTTTTTCAGGCAGTAGCAAGGGAAATGAAGTAATTAATGACAGAGACTGGACTATTTATATCCACAGTGACCCTGTGGATCCATCCAGGACATAGTGGATATCTGATTGCAGGCTATATTAGGTTGTCTTAAACATCTAAAAGATGTGGTCCAAGGAGTTTCTGCTCTGTTTTCTCAGTGATTTTGAAATGCTTCATAGGAAGTGCCCTGGGAGCCAGGATAAAGTCTCATAGGGAGAGATAAAGACTTCAGTAAAGCCTCATTTTCTGATATTAAGTAATGTGGGTTTGACAGTTTCTGCCAGAAATGTAACCTGGACAGGATGTGTCTGAGTCTGTTTTACTTGAGCTTCTTACCAGCAGTCCTGTAGGAAGGGTTCTCTCTTTACTCCAAATTTTGAAAAGGAATCATAGAATCATAGAACTGGCTGGGTTGGAAGGGACCTCAGAGCTCATCAAGTGCAACCCTTGATCCACTCCCCCCGTGGTTCCCAGCCCATGGCACTGAGTGCCACATCCAGGCTCTTTTGAAATATCTCCAGGGATGGAGAATCCACCCCTTCCCTGGGCAGCCCATTCCAATGGCTGAGCACCCTCTCCAGAAAGAAATTCTTTCTAATGTCCAACCTAAACCTCCCCTGGCACAACTTGAGACCTCTTGTGCCCTCTTGTCTTGCTGAGAGTTGCCTGGGAAAAGAGCCCAACCCCCCCTGGCTCCAACCTCCTTTCAGGGAGTTGTAGAGAGTGATGAGGTCTCCCCTGAGCCTCCTCTTCTCCAGCCTCAACACCCCCAGCTCCCTCAGCCCTTCCTCACAGGACTTGTGCTGGATCCCTTCACAGCCTCCTTGCTCTTCTCTGGACCTACTCCAGCACCTCAATCTCCTTCCTGAGCTGAGGGGCCCAGAACTGGACACAGGACTCGAGGTGTGGCCTCACCAGGGCTGAGCACAGGGACAGAACTGAAATGTTTCAGAGGTTTTCTTGCTGTGTCCCATGTGCCTGGCACTTGGGCAAGAGGAAGACACCCAAAGTGTGCCAGGGGACAGGGAACTGGATGTGTGACTTTAGGCAGAAAACAAAGATCTGTGGTCTGGCCATAGGTGAGCTGAATGGCCAATGATGATGGCAGAAGGCACCTGAAGATCTGAAGGAGGAAAGAATACACAAGCAGTAAGAATTTTCATAAGGATGCTAAGCTGAGGCATGCAGTGTTTCCTTGTACTACAAACCCTGGAGATCACAGGATTGGAGATCAGAGAACTGAAGAGGCTGTGATGGGACAAGAGCGATAGGAGCTGCTGTGCTTTTATTCCCTGCAGTTTCCAGAATGCATCCCATGGGCTCCAGCCATGTCTCTCTCTGGGGATTTCTTGCTCAGGCAGTCTGACTGCAGCCAGGTTTTGGTCAGCAGTGAAGTTGCCTCATTTTGTGCCACTGCCCTGAATTGCAAGATCTGTGAGCAGCCAAGTTGTTCCCTTCCAGCTGCTTCTCACCTGCCACGAGGGAACACTTGGCCACCAGGAGCATTACTGAGCATTTGAGAACACCTGCAGTGTGGCTGGAGTTGCAGTTGGAAGTTAAGTTTTTCCTGCTGCAGAAATTAACTCCCTCCCATGATGTTCATTTGTAATTTAGTCCTTTCTGCCTCCTAATAGGATCACACCACTAGGTGGATCATTCAGCTGGTGTCATGACACAAGTATTTCAGACTTCTGCTGACTGAGCATCACTGTGATCCATGTCTGAGGAGCAAACCTCTGAGTCCTGACCAAGGCCTCTGACCTCCTTGTGATGAGGAAGTTGTGACTTGCCACAAAGCATTAGAATGAGATGGGAGCAAAGCTTTTGTAATGTGTTAAGGGCAATTCCTTGAATTATGCTTCCTGCTTTAATTCTGTTTGCTGTTGTTCTGAATGTTGGCAATCCTGCTGGATCCTAATGGGTGGATGCAAGGCAGGAGACAGCTGGGTGTATCACACTGAAGTGAAACAGTTCCAGCAGAGTCACAGGGATGTTATCCTAAAGGATATCTGGGATTTCTCTATACATGAAGTTGCAAGAGTCTCCCCTGGTCTTGGGGGGATGCAGCTGGACAGGTATAAGGGGTATTTGCATCACTGCAGATCATCCCAGGGTGGCAGGGGAACACAGCCCATCCTCTGCCTGCACCCCAAGCAGGATTTCTCCAAGAGGCTGCTGTGCCCTGGTGATGTTCTTCCTACACCTTACGTAGCATCTTCTGAAGCATAAGAAGAGAGGCAAGTGATGGGATCTCAAGCAAAGGCCAGAACTGTCAGCAGAATGTTTCTCTGTGAGGTATCCCTAAGGGCTGAACAGACCTGCTCAGCTCTTCTGCAAGAGATGAATTTTGCCCCAATGAAAAGAACTGTGGCAGAACCTGGGCATTCTTCTGGTTGTCTCGTGAGGAATTTATTGTGCCTCTGTAGGTTTTCCTTAATGCCTGTGAAATCCTTTGCCACCCTGATTTCCTTAGTGAAGTTAGATGGTGAAAGAAGTGTTTTATTTCCCACCCAACCAAGCTGCCTTTTGGCTTCAGCACAGTGAGTTTAGCTCTACAAGTGCCCTGGAAGACCCTTTGCTACTGGACTGTAACATCAGAGACTCATCTCACACTAAAGCACCCCAGGTTTTCTTGAAACTGAAGCATTTCTGATGGAAAGCAGAAGGTGTGTGCAATAAGAAGACATAAAATATCAATTATATTTCTGTTCTTGACTGTGTCCCAGCAGGCTAAACACAATATATTACCAACCTGAACTGGAATCATAAAGTCAGTAATTGTCTTTAAGGGGTCAAGACACTGAAGCAGCATTTGCAGTAAGTTCTTTCATAAACAAAGCCCTATTACAAGCCTTTTATATGTCTACAAAGTGTTACCTATATATTACAAAGTGTTCCTTTAACAACCAGTCTTGTTACCAATATGCAAAGTCATTTTTCTGCTGTCCAGCTAAGGATGCTCATCTCAGATGTATTTTCATTTGCTCTTAATATAAATGAGCCTATTTCAAGAGGATAATCAGGTGGGGTTTGCTTGCTTCTTGCACAGAACTGTCTCAGTGCAGTGAGTTTTGGAACCCAGACTTGGAAAAGGAAATGTCTGTGTTGTATTTATGTACCTGGCACTACAGATGAGATGCTACATGATGTGAAGATGGGAATTTTCAGTTTTGTCCTGGGCAAACATGGCTCAAGAGCATGTGTCAGTTCCATGGTGGGACCCCAGATGCCTTCATGATAGTGAGATACTTCAGGATTAGGCAGGGCAGAGTAGTTGGAGCATGAAAAATATGGCTTTACAAATTCAAATTATGTAAGAGAAGCAGGACAGATAACAGTCAAGGTCATGAAGCTGCAATGGAGGAATTTCATATATTATGCATGGAAATAGCTTGTAATTGTTTTGTTTGTAACCATTTGTATGCAAATCAAAACCAGTAAAAACTTGCTCGTTTCTAGAACTTGGCTTTGGAAATGCAGAGATACAGTGGGGAAAAAATAATTCTGAATAAAAGCAGGTGCAATGCTACATCATCCCTCATCTTGCATCTCCCCACAAACTCACTGGGGTGTGAAGGGGAGCCACTGGAGGACCTTTATGTGACCTCTTTGATGGACAAACACCCACTTATGGTGGGTTCCACCCATGCCATTAGTTGCTTTGAAGTTGTAGCTTCCTATGGAGGACACCTTTCAGCACTGATGGCAGAACATTGATTTTGAGTGAACAAACACTGTGTGTTATTGACTGCTTTCCCAGCCCTGTGGGGTGGCTCTCATCTGACAAAAAGACACAGCAAGTTTGCACAGGTTCCAGGCTGCCTCTATAAACAGAGACATTTGATCCACACTTCTCCTGATACTAAGAAACCACGGGACTAAAGATGTATCATCCAAGCAGCATGCACGTAAATATTTTAGTAAATAGTTGTTGCCATAAAGGAACATAATTTTCTCTATCTGCACAATATTAGTTGCAAAATTCTGTCCATGTGTATAGCAAGTCAAAGCATATGTGTTGTATACCCATAGGATTTTGGTAAAAATGTGGACAAAATGTACAATCCTTAATGTTAAATAGATATTAAATCTCTTGGAAAATGTGTGACACATCTTCCTGGAGACATTCCTGCTTAGTTTTTAATCAATCCTGCTTCCTGTCACAGGGAGCTTACTCAGGCTACACCTGGGGCTACTTAATTTCCCAGTTTGTTCAGTTGCACTGTAAATCTGAGCTATTTTCTTGTAACTTGTTCCATGGTAATGTACTTCCTGCTGCTACAATGGCTCATAGACCCTGGATAAAATCCTCTCTGTGGCTTCAGGAATCAGTCTCATTGCTCAGACTTGTGCTTAGAAGACTTAACTGGGCAGCAGACATTGTAGCTGATAGTGAGCCCTCATCTAAACCTCCACTTGAGTCAGTACTGATGAACACCAGGCACTTTTCTCATTTATATAATGCAGGTTGTGGCTCTGGATTCAGATGCTTAGGGATAGCAGGGCCAAGAAATAAAATAACCTTTTATTGGTGAGGGAGTTTGGCATCTACAAAAAAAACTTGGCACCAGCAGGGGTAAAAATCCTTGGAAACACTGATTCCAATGGTAGCAGGATTTCTTGAGCTAACAGGAAACACTCTGGCTCTCCTTCCCCAGTGCTGCTCAGTGTCCAGTTTAGAGCACGAGGCTTTCAACAGTTCCTGTGAGCTGAATGTTCCATTTCTTTCCCATTGTTTCAGAGCTGCAGGAGCAGTAGATCTGCTGTGCCACAGGTGGTTTGGTCACTGAAGGTTTATACAGAGGGCTGGGATGGATTTTTGGGTTGGGCCCTGGGCTGCCTTACAGCCCTTGAAGTCTCTTTAACAGCAGCACAGCATCAGTGGGTTTGGCTGCAGGTTTGACATGCTGCCAGAAAGTGAGGTAAGGTGTCAGTCTGGGTGTTTGTACCCTGGGACTTAGCTGGAATGAATAACAGCTGAAAGGAGCTTATTGGGATAGTAAAGTCAGTATGGAATTTGTCTCCATGCTTTAAAGCATGGCAGCCACTTTACAGGGCTCTCAGTGATAATAATGAGAACAGTTCAGCCTCAGATCTGCAGAGGAATCAGAGCAAGAGGTTCTTCTCTTGGCAATTTTTTTAGCAGGAGAGATGAACAAAGTGAGGAGGCATCCCAGTCTAGAAGAAATATCCAAGCTGTTGTCAGTGAGGCAAGTGCTAACTGTGGTGTGAAGGGCAATGATCTCCTCTGGAGATGGATGTACTTCAGGCAGAGGTAATACTTGCTCAGCCTGAGTGTCCAAGAGCCATGCAAAGCTGATTTACTGTAAGCAGAAGTTATTTCACATAAATCTTCTAGTGTCAAATGCTCTTGCAGCTTTCTTTTCCTCTCTGGTGCTTGGATTTAAGGATGAAAATGGGCGGAGGTACTGGGTCTGCATGTGCTTTGGAGCTGGACAACCTGCACAACTCTGTTCCTGTTGGACTGGTGGCTTTGGGGGGGACAAGGCAGTCAGCCCTTTTACACACCTAACACCACACCAGGTCTGGATTTTACCTGGTATCTTACAGGATTTTCTTTTGCCCTCATCTAGTCAGTCCTCGGGATGTAAAACTGCACGGGTACCATGCAACAAAATGACCTTCTGACTATTTAAAGTATCTTTTTTTTTTTTTTTCTAAACTGAAACTTCAGTTTAGGTAGAGTCTAGTGTCAATTTGCAGCTTTCTCTGCATCAAGTTTTGCCTTGCAGTAGAGATGGCAAAGCAGGCAGAGTGAATCAAAGCAGCCACTTCTCCCTGTGACTGACACTTATGCAGATATTTATGGACTGGGGCTGTATTGTCCAAAATAACCAGGTGGAGTTACAGAAAAATGTCACATTGCCTTGTGAGTGGTGTTCATTCACTCAGATGTTCTACTAGTCCCACAAACACTGACCTGTTTTCAACAGGTTTTGTAACTCCATATATTATTGATGTTTAATTCTTCATACTGTAAAACTGACACTGCTCATAAATCATAAATGGACCCTGACAGCTCTTTCTACTGAGAAAGAGCCAAGTCAGCTTCAGCTGGCTCCTTTCCCCTCCTCCTGCAAGGACAGCTCTTCTGGAGTGTGCTTCCTGAGGATGTGAGAGTGATCAAAAGCTGCCATTCTGCCCCGAAGTGTTTAGGAAAAGAAGCCTAAGCTTCACTCTGAGTGGGCAGAAGCCTCTTGGTCTTAGGTGAGAGATGGTGCACAGTGCTAGGAGAACAACATGGCAGAGATGGGCTGGACTTTGATGGGAACTCAGGTGTGCCCCAGAAGGCAAAAGCATCAGGGAGAGAGGATGGTGTGTGCTGAGGGCTTCAGTTCTGCTTAAATCTTTTCAATCAGCATAGAAGAAGCTAAACAATAATAGTTTTAGTCCCTTACAAGCAGGGATTAAAAAGGGAGCTGATGTGAAATGCCAGGAGCTTGTGGCCCTCAGCAGCTGCTTGTCAGACTTGATTTAGGAAGTGCCTAGGAGTGGTGAATCCCACTTGGGTTGTGTGGGGACTGAAATGGCATCAGGCTTTGTACAAAGGTAATTGGAGTGATGGAACACTTTGATCTGCATCTGCTGCTACTTCAAGTGCATTGACCTTCACCTGGTAAAAAACCAAAACATGGAAATCTATGTCATGGTGAAGCATTTTGTAAGTCCCATTGCGTGGCAACCATGGAACTGAGGGATGTCTGGAGTTAGAGCCTGCACCATTGCTTCATAAAGCTCATTTCAAGCAACAGAGGATAAGCTCAGAAGCAATCCTAGGACTTGAATGGGAACAGATGTGCTGGGAGACACCTAATATGATCAATATCTGTCAGCAGAACACTTGTCATGGAGCTGCCAGGAGTGAAACAGCTGAGGACTGGAGTGCTGTGCAGAAGGAAGCCCTTGTGAAGCTCTACAGACTGCAGTGCTTTCCTGCCAGAGCAGGATGAATTGGGAGGGAGATGTATTTATATCCCTTAATATTTTATTTAGCACACATACATATTTTAGCAAAGCCCTGATCAGCTCCCACAGCAGGGGTTCTGTGAATCTTCCTATTGTGCCTGTGTGTGGCTCCCTTGCTAACCCCTCTGCTTATTGTGTAGCCAAAAAGCAAACCCTGGCTTCCCTTTTCACCTCTCTGCTCACTCACTTCTGCTGAGCACAGGGTTGTGCTGCTAACCATGGACCCACACTGAGTCTCAGCAGAGGTTCTGGACCTGTAGCCTGCCAGGCAGCTTCTCCTCCCTGACCTTTCCTTGCAGCTCAGTGAAGCAGCCAGACCACTGCCCACTCCTCTTTTCCATTAGAATAGCAAAAAGACAACAATTCTCCTCATACTGTTCCTTGTTCCCTGTCCCAGGTGTAGGATTTATCTGTTGTCCCAGTGCACTCTGCCTTCCCCCTTCCCTTTGCCTAATTAAATATCACTTATTACACTTGCAGGTTTTTCTTAAGAAAGATGAGTAAGTGGCTGTGTAGGTTGTGCTGTTCTCTTTATATCAATTTATATTTCATATCAATTTCTATAATTTATATTCTTTTTATATCAAAACTGCATCAATGTCAGGACTTAATGCTAAGAGGCTGGGCAGTGCTGAGGGATCTGGAAATCCAGAATGTGTCCATTATTGTCATTATTGACAATAATTGGCATTATTGTCTCCTATAAAAGACAGTTGCATCCTGACTTCTACAAGTTAATTCAGAGCCCTGCAATATTAGCTGGGATTTTTGGAGTTAAATGCATGCACTTCACAGCTTGGAATTGGCTTTGATAAGTAGCTTCTCATTGTAAGCAGTTTTTCTTAAAAAGCACACAAAAAAAAGTCCATAATGAATGGTAAACTTTTAACTTTCTGCATCACTGTGTGAAAGCTTCATGTGGTTTGAGCTGTCGTATCTGTGACTAAGTATGTGAAGGCTATCAAAACAAAATGCCAGGAGAAATCTGCTGCTCTGCCACCAGCCCTGTGCAGACTTTGTTTGCAGAGTAAAGCTCTGCAATGGCAATATTTCTGTTTATCACTACGGGGTGAGGGCATGCTCAGAGCTTCAAGTGGAGGGAAACTAGAGTTGCAATGGGAGCTGTTTTCAACCAGTAAATGCAGCTATACCTTTTTCTTGGTGGTTTTTGTTTGGTTGGTTTTTTCTTGGATTTTTTTTTCCTTGTTTTTTTTTTTCCTTGTTTTTTTTTTTCCTTGGTTTTTTTTTTCCCTCGGTTTTTTTTCCCTCGGTTTTTTTTCCCTCGGTTTTTTTTTCCCTCGGTTTTTTTTCCCTCGGTTTTTTTTCCCTCGGTTTTTTTTCCCTCGGTTTTTTTTCCCTCGGTTTTTTTTCCCTCGGTTTTTTTTCCCTCGGTTTTTTTTCCCTCGGTTTTTTTTCCCTCGGTTTTTTTTCCTCGGTTTTTTTTTCCTCGGTTTTTTTTTCCTCGGTTTTTTTTTCCTCGGTTTTTTTTTCCTCGGTTTTTTTTTCCTCGGTTTTTTTTTCCTCGGGTTTTTTTTCCTCGGGTTTTTTTTCCTCGGGTTTTTTTTTTTTGCTTGGGTTTTTTTTTTCTTGGGTTTTTTTTCTCGGGGTTTTTTGTATTTTCTCTTGGGTTTTTTTCTCTTGTTTTTTTTTTTCTTTTTCTTTTTTTTTCTTGTTTTTTTCCCTTTTTCTTTTTTTTTCTTGGTGGTTTTCCTTTTTCTTGGTGGTTTTCCTTTTTCCTTTTTTTCCCAAAACGTAGCAGCTCCAGTTGGCTGTATGCACGTTTTTGGTTTTTGAAGGGTGAAGCTGCCTGTTGGAGAATAATCAGCAGCTTCTGCACAACTGAAAACACTGCAGTAACCCCAAGGTCTTGCAGCAGTTCCATCAAATCTGAACCTGAGAGGCATTTCTTGCTCTGGCTTGGAGCATCCTTCCCCCTGTGAGCAGATGGAGCAGCTTGGTACAAGGTGTGCCAGCTGAGTCCCAGACACTCAGTGTGCCTGCTCTGCTCTATTAACTCTCTGGCACTAAGATGGCATTTAGGAAGAAGTTTCTCATATATTTATTTTTCAAATAGTTCACCCTTTGCAACTCTTACTGGTCCTGGCCTAATGCTTTCCTGGGGTCTTTTTCTTCCAGTCAGCACAAAGATTTCAGCAGCTTTGGGGACTCCATACAAAGAGTTAAAAACAAACATGCACTGCCTGCAATGTCACCCTGGGTGGCTGGTGTTCCATCTGTGACTGGGATTTCCCAGCCTTTTTTCTTTTTTTTTTTTTTCCACTCGTGTGGATCCAATAGCCTGGTTTCACCTCACACTTTTTTCCAATTAAGACTTTTTCTGCTGGGATAATTTGGTCTGGAAAAGTGTTCCTCTCTGGGTCCTCTATAGTGGAGAAATCAGTGCCATGAGCTTGATTTCTGTCTCAAAGGTAAGAAAGAAAAATGTCTTTAGGCTTCTTCTGTCATAGAATCCTAGAATCCTAGGGGTTGGAAGGGACCTGGAAAGATCATCTAGTCCAACCCCCCCTGCCAGAGCAGGGCCCCCTAGAGTACATCCCCTAGGAACGTGTCCAGGGGGGTTTTGAATGTCTCCAGTGAAGGAGACTCCACAACCCCCCTGGGCAGCCTGTTCCAGGGCTCTGTCACCCTTACAGTAAAAAAATTTTTTCTGATATTCAACTTGAACCTCCTATGCTCCAATTTACACCCATTACCCCTTGTCCTATCACTGGTCACCACTGAGAAAAGCCTAACTCCATCTCCCTGACACTCACCCCTTACATATTTGAAAACATTGATGAGGTCACCCCTCAGTCTCCTTTTCTCCAAACTAAAGAGACCCAGCTCCCTCAGCCTTTCCTCATAAGGGAGATGTTCCACTCCCTTAATCATCTCAGTAGCTCTGCGCTGGACTCTTTCAAGCACTTCCCTGTCCTTCTTGAACTGAGGGGCCCAGAACTGGACACAATACTCCAGGTGCAGCCTCACCAATGCAGAATAGAGGGGGAGGAGAACCTCTCTTGACCTACTAACCACACCCTTTCTAATGCACCCCAGGATGCCATTGGCCTTCTTGGCCACAAGGGCACTTGAGGATTGACACAATTCTCTGCATGTCCCTGGAAATGTGAAGAAGTTCCACTTGCTGTGGAAAGGTTGTGGACCATGGCTGTCAGCAACAAATTTGAGAGGCAATAAAAAAACTACTTCATGAGCATGGAAACTGAGATGTGTGCTGCCATTTAGAAAAATCCCCAGGGAGCCTGTCTGGCTGTAAAGAATGAGCCCAGTGCAAGGCTTTTTGCAGATGTGATGATTGGATCAGAGTCTGGGTCTCTATGGTAATTTGTTGCAGTGCAACATTCCTGGCACCATGAACTGATCAAATTCTGTGGACTTGGGAAAGTGAAATATCTGCTGGCTAGTTAAGTGTGGACAGATCCACACTGAATCTCCTGCAAAAGCTATTGCTGAAGTGATGCTAAAATTTTTTTTTTTTGGTGTGGGTGGTGTAGTATTCAAGGTTAAACTAATTAATTTTTTCAGGTTAGGAAGAAATGTTGTTCCATTAGGTGGTACTGTTGGAGCCTGTCTCCCAGGGGTGTTTCCCAGGACTGTCAGGGCACTCAGTCAACAGTGTCCTCTCAGGGACCAAACCCCTGATTTTTTCTGTGGTTTTTATGGTAGTTGTGGCCTTGTCAAATTTTGGGCCTGCCTTGGAGAGGGGTCTGTGGATCCCTCTGGATTGAATTCTGGTGTGTGGCTGCCCTCCTGGCAGGGGGCTGGATTCAGGCAGCTGGGCCATATGGCAGCTGCTAAACTGTGAGTGGGTTTTAGAGAGGTGACATTTCTATCCAGCCCTTACTCAAACCAGGGATAGGTAAGAAAAACCTATACAGAACTTGATGTTACTCTGAACCCATGTAAATAATTTTACTTGCCTCAAAGCACAAATTTAGCAGACATTAAAACTGCAAGCATATGAAAATCTCAGCCCTAAGAGTGAGTCTTCTACCTTTCAAAAGGTTCATGTGGCCAAGAACAGCCCTGCAATAACAAAGCAGAGCAGGAATAAAATGTTTCAGGAAGAGCAAGTGACTATCAGGGTTTCTGCACGTGATGCAAAGAGAGGGTTGTCTGAGGGGGAATGGGGACTGAGGGGTATTTGGTAATTTTTGTACATCTGGATTTAAAAGCTGGGGAAAGGAAGTGACAGGATGCTCAAAACCATGGAGCAGATCTGAACAATGTCAGCTGGAAGTGCCTGGATCTGGCTGTGTTTGCCCTATTGCAGCTGAGGATCAAGTTGTGTGGAAGAAACTCAAGCTTTTAGGAGAGCAGGATTGCTCTTACCCATCTGAATGGGTTAGGTAGGAGTTGAAAATAGCAATCAGTCTCTTCTGAGAGCAGTCATGGATCAAGGCAGACTAATTAAAAACTGCTGGGAAGGTAATAGTTTAAAGAGATTTTTCTGTAGCAGGATTTTTGTAGAAAAGCTTGGAATACTTTGTATTCTCCTGTGCACCCAAACCCTCTGCCTGTAGCTTGGCTCAGGTATTTTTTTCACATATCTGGTGTTAAATTGTACCTGCCAAGTCCTGAATGACACTTGGATGTGCTGCAGGTGACAACTGTGCAGCTCAAAGCAAACTGAATGGCTGTTGCATCCACTTCCACCCATGCATCTTTTATTCTGATATCAGATAATAAAGTTTATAGTGGAAGGTAATTTCTCCTTGCTCTAAGGAACATGGTGTGATGCCAGGAACAGAGCTTAAAAAAAGTGGTTGCAAAGAAAGTTAGGTAAAAATCTTTGCCCTCTTTCTGTTCATGAACAGATCCTCATTCCTGCAAATGGTTTTATTCTTAGCACTACTGACAAGTGCATGCAAAGGCTCCTGCTGCTCTCCTAATGTTTTAGGCATTGCCTGTAAGGGCCCTGCAGGTATTCTGGTTTTTGGCTGAAACTCCAGACTTAAAGCTGGGAAGGAGAGTGGGTCCTTGGAGTTAAAAATAACAGGTCAGACCTCTTTTGCCTCTTGCTGAGCAATAAAACTTCTTTTCCAGGCTCCTTTGCCCACTTTTCTCTTGCTTTTTACTGCATCCTTTGTATGTGGAGTTTTAGGAATCCATTTCTAAGTCAATAGCAAATTATGAACCACTGACCACCTGGAACTATTCCTGGTTAGAAAAAGCAGTAATTTAATTTCTGCTGTAACCTTTCCCATGTCCCTGTTGTTCCTCTTGCCAGGATTGCTCAGCTGATGGAGCAGCAGGAGCAAAGAGCAGGCTCTGCTGGTGCTGGTGGAAAGCAAGGAAAAAAAAAGAGAACTTGGGCAAGAACATGACTTGTGACTTGATCCCAAAAGATTAGCAATGAAGCCTGTTCATCCTGCTTCTTCTAGAAGGCTCTGTGTTGGCTCTGCCTCATCTGTTGAGGTGGTTGGGAATATCTAAAATAGCTGGAGGGTAACTTGGTTCTCAGAAGAATGGGTCTTAAATGGAGAGAAAACTTGGAGATGCTGCTGTAAATGCATTACCCTTACAATAACTTGTGGTATGTTGAGAGAAATTAATCAGTGTGCAGCTTGCTCTGCTTTTGTGTACCTGAAGTAGTACCACACTCCTGTTGCATATTCTAAAAAGACCTCATTTTCTCAAAATTCAGCTCTGAGTTTTGCTGAACTTCTTTTTTTAGGGTGGAAAGCACTTCTAATTTGAAAACAATTCATAATGAGACACTTATTTTACAAGTTTTGTAATGTGTGCTACTGAAATTTTGGTTTGGTTTAGTTTTCTGCTGTAAAATAGTAACCACAAAAGCTGGGTCATCTCTCAGCAATCTTAGTTTTGTTAACTAAAAGAGAAGGTAACTCTCTATAACCCAACAACCTCCTCATTGTGGCACTAGCCTGAGGAGAAGATACAGTGTCCAGAGGCTGATGTAGGTGGATATAAGTTCAAATATATATATATATGTATATATTTATGTGTGTGTATATATATGCATATATATAGGGCAGCTCTATAAAAACCCTACACCTTCCTTCATCTAAACAACCACAGCAGTCACAGAGGGAGCAATCCCAGGAGAGAAAAAGCATTTAGCAGTGCATACAGCAGCAGCTATAGAGCACTTGCCTTGCCAACTTCCCATGAGAAGAGGACAAGTATCCCCTTTACCCTGCAATGGGGCTGCCAAGGCAACCAGATAGGAAATGATGTATTTTATCAAAGGTACAGAAATTTAGTACCCAAAGCAGGCTCCTGGACTACTTGTCCCTTGTTCTGGAAGGGACCTCATACAGTATGACTGCTGAGGCAGCATCACCAGTGGGAGCTGTTCCAATATTCCTGCTAAATCCATTGAGCAAGGTGTTCCCCTGCTCCTCTCAGTGCAGGCTGTCAGGGTCAGCAGCAGGGGTGAGGCTTTAGGACTGAAAGTCCCTCAGCATCAATGAGTGAGATACATGGAGACAGCAGGCAGAAAATTCCATTTGGAAACATTTTGGGTATTCATTATTTAGCATATAGGGTGAGGTGTGCATTGGATCTGTGACAGAGCAGTGGTAGGCACTCCCTGAATGTCCTGAAGAGCAATGCAATAGGAGAATGATGCAGGTAAAAGCAGGTTTTGACTGTTTATAAGGTATCTGGATAGGTGATCTTTTGGCTCTGTTTGGGCTGTTTGTAGTGGCAAATGTATAAGAGATAGCTTAGATAACTTCTAGATAGATAGATAGATAACTTCTGTTACTTTCCTTTTTTTTTTTTTTTTTTTTTTTCTTTCTTTGTGAGGCTTTGGCCCAAATTATGATGGCAAATTCAATTAGATGGGGGCAAATTTTCCTTTTAGAAATGTCTGTGTTCCTTTAGTAGCTGCTGGCATAGCCATATTTGTATCAGATGGCACTTAGAGTTAAGGCCCAATGACCTTGTAGTTGCCTTTACAAGCAGTGCATTATTGCATCCAAGAAACTGAATATCAGCCATGTTCTGGTTCAAGTCTTACTTCATCATAAAGGATCCAGACTTCATCAAGTGTCCTGCACACTTAACAGAGCAGCCAACAGCACTTTGTGTGTCTGTGGCACCCACCCCTAGACAGCTCAAAACTAAAGCATGATTATTTTATCCATTTACCCACCCAAACATACCCTATAGACAATCACTTCTGGGTTACAGGCACATGATTTCATTGATTACTTCTATGCTGGTGCATTTCTCTGAGGAGACTGCCCAAAGTTCTGATGTCCCTGTGTTACCTGGGTTTGTGGTTATCTTCCCACTCCCCTGTTTAGTCTGCAAGAGGAACAGAGCTATTGCTTAGAAATCTGCACATGCCTGAGCTTAGGAAGGGCTAAAGGAAGCTTACTATGATCTCTGAAAATCCTTCTTTGCTTTCAGCCTTACAAATAGTAAAAACAAACCAGGGCTTGTGCAGTTCAAACTCTACAAGTTCCAAATGTCATCTGGAGGCTGTTAGGACTCAGGTTCTGTTTGTACACTTGTTTTTCCTAGAGACAGACTGCATTTTCCTGGGCCAGAACCAGCACAGTCACTTCTGGCTCCAGCTTAGCCTGGCATCTGCTTTGGACATAGCCTAAACCACTAGAGGTCAGGGGAGGAATGAACAGGGATCCTCTCTGGAAGAAAAAAAAATAAGAGGTAAGGGCAGAATTTTGTAGGGAAAGTTTTTTTTTTTCTTTTCCATGCCTGTATCATCTAGGTGAATTTTGATAGCCTTTTTTTTTAGAATTTTCCCTGAGGAAAGCACAGGAGTATTACTGGAATTTGTCTTTATTCAGTCCTTGGCTCTGCTGCAGACCTACAGGGAGACCTTTAGCAAGTCACCCATCTGTCACCTGGGGATTGCTACTGCACCTTGTGTGTTCTTGATGCACAGGAAGCAGCAGTGAATGTTTTTCACCATATCTGGGAGAAGAATGGGATCCCCCCCCCCCATCCACCAGGGCTGACTGAAATGTGGATAACTCACAATATCTCTTATCTCCAATCATTTCCTTCACCTAGAAATATTTGCAAACTCAGCTGGTTTGAGGTTCACCTGCAGGGTGAAGGCTATCAGACAGAGATGAAAGACATCTACAAGATGGTCTCACTTTTTTTTTTTTTTTTTCTATTTTTGATTTTCATCTGGAGCACGTTGGTTGTATGCAAAGAAGTCTGTCTGCTCTTGCCAGATTGGCTCCCACGGGGGGGGGGGGGGAGAGAGGGGAGTGGGAAACTTGGTCCTCATGCAACCGTGCCCACAAGTGAACTGAAGGTGGCAGAGGGCCATCCACCAGGAGATGGAGCTGCCTCCTCTCTGAAGGAGCAGCCACGGGGATGAGGTTCCAGGAGGATGCAGGGCCTGGGCAATGTGCTGTCCCACCCCTCCCTGCAGAAGGACAGTTTGTCACCTGCTTCTTCACTTGAAGGCTGGAAGAAGGCCAAGGGTGAAGGGGAGCAGCAGATATGAACAGAACTTCCACTGGCCTTTTCCAAGGCTGAGATAGGTGTTTACCCTTTATTTATTTATTTAGGGAGCTGGGGGTGTTGAGGCTGGAGAAGAGGAGGCTCAGGGGAGACCTCATCACTCTCTCCAACTCCCTGAAAGGAGGTTGGAGCCAGGGGGGGGTTGGGCTCTTTTCCCAGGCAACTCTCAGCAAGACAAGAGGGCACAAGAGGTCTCAAGTTGTGCCAGGGGAGGTTTAGGTTGGACATTAGAAAGAATTTCTTTACTGAGAGGGTGATCAGACATTGGAATGGGCTGCCCAGGGAAGGGGTGGATTCTCCATCCCTGGAGATCTTTAAAAAGAGCCTGGATGTGGCACTCAGTGCCATGGGCTGGGAACCACGGGGGGAGTGGATCCAGGGTTGGACTTGATGAGCTCTGAGGTCCCTTCCAACCCAGCCAGTTCTATGATTCTGTGATTCTATGATCCTTAGAGGGGATTCCCACCAAGAAATATCCTTGCAAGAAACTGGGACTGATAGAGGAAACTCCTAACTTGTGCTCCTGGTTGAGCACAGCCATGCAGGGCACTTCCCCATGCAGGCATGTTCTGTACCTGCTGCTGACCTCCCACCCTGAGCAACCTGCATCTCTGGCTCAGGAACAGGGCACATGCTCCCACTGCCTGCTAGGGGCTGTGCAATGAAGGGGGAGGAAGTACCAGAGGGGATTTTAGGGTGAGTCATGTGTGCTGAGGATTTGGGATTTCTACTGCATCTGGCTGCTCACTCTATTCTGCAAGAAACAGAGTATTTCCTTCTTTCCACAAAGCTGTTTGTTTATAATACTCAAAGCTTTGTCGTCGTCCCCTCTACCCCCCCTCTTCTTCCTGCTTCGTAGTAAGAGGATTGTGACCTGTACCCTGGAGGTGGAGGAAAATATTTGACATATTTTTCCTCATCACTGCACCTCTGCTGTAACTCTCAGTCCTGTTCTCTTGGGAGCAATGAGCCCCATCTGAGCTGCCTAGAGGAGCACTTGTGAACAGGACCTTTTGGGCTGCTGTGTAAGGGAAGGACTCTGGCTGTTGTGGTGCCAATGGCAAACACACTTCTGAAGTAAACACACTACCAAAAGATGTAGTTGCTACTCAGAGGAGTATTAGGCACGTGTGCATGATTGCAGCCACAGCTTCAGTGTAAGTGCTGCTCATCCTCCATCTGCTCCAAGGAAGATCTAGGAAAGAGGCCAGGAAAATAGAGTAGTAAATAATGTTCCTCTTGCACCTGCCATCAGAGACTTGCAAAGTGCTCCTGCTGCCACCAGGAAATGGGAGAAGATTCTTGCACTTTTTGGTAATGTGCATACTGGGAGGTTGGGGGAGAGGACTAAGCCTGGGCAGCACAGACCTGGTGGACTCTTAACTCTGTTTCCAGGCTTGCAGTATGAACTCAGCTACTGGGGGAGCATAGAAAATTAGATGGAAGCCTCAACACAGCAATGTCAAGAAACTGGAAGTGCTACCAGATTGCTCAGTGAGACAAAAAGTTCCACAGTGACAGAAATGTTCAGGCTTCTGGCCTTGTTATACCACAGACACCCAAGGACCAGGCTGCTGCCCCTTCCCTGCTGTGCCAAAGTGGTGGCACTCCTCAGTTAGGACCCCAGAGAAGCTGCCAGAGGCAATTCCTCAGAGGTTACTGCTTCACCCAAAACTTTGGGAGACTCTTCTAAGGATTCTCTTATCAAATATCTAATTTTCAAATGGTTTAACGAAAACTCTGGGGTACTTCTGTGCTCCTGTATGTAAATCTACAGCTCTAAAATTCTTGGCCCTTGCAACAAGTACTGTGGAAGCTGCAGGCTTTGACTCACAGCATTTTGATCCAAGAGATCAAAATCTCCCTGCAGAGCAGAGTGAGTAGTTGTAGTGTCATGAGAAGCACACTGCACCCAAAGGCAAAGGACTTGGGCCCCCTCCTCTGTGGAGGCCCTGCCTTTCCCCTCACATGGAAATAAGAAAGAAACCAGAACAATAAAAGATGTTGGTGTGAAAAGCCTTGACTAAAGCAGTGTTGCACCCCAAGATGTAGGGAGCACGGGCTGCAGACAAGCCCATTAGGTTCTGGGCTTTCCTTTTAGGTTGACTGTGAACAAACATGCATTCTGCTGCCTTATGTGTGCACAGGTTGCATCCTTTCAGCCAGCCTCCTTTTTTTTTACCCCATTTCCACCAAACTGAATCCTACTTTCTCATCTCTTCAGGGAGATAAGCAATGGAATAAGCACTCCTCAGTGCCAGCAATGGAGTGTGTCAGAACTCTGCTTATTTATCTGGTACAATTTTTCCCCAATACTGTGCCAAAACCACACCTCTCTGGTGAGCTGGTTAAATGGAGCAGGGCATTCCTGTAGCTTGGAGTCAGCCTGGGGTTTGTCTCCTATCAAACTTGTTTTTCTCACCTTCTCAGTGATAAGTGACACAAGCAAATCTGCTCCAACCTCTGTGATCCCAACAAGCTGTAAGTCAACTCTACCACGTTTGTGTGGGAGGAGGATGTTGCCAAGTGCTAGGAAGGAAAGCTGCCTTTTAAGAAGTCAGTTACTTAATTATGTTATTTTTATGGCATGCTTCTCCATGGGCTGGATGTGGAGGAGGGCAAGGCTATTCCCATGTGAGAAACTTCATTGTGTTTCACCACCCACTCCTCAGGGAGTTCACTCCACCAAAAATGAAGGGAAACCCAAATGCTAAAAATATTTTTAAGCAAAAGAGAGCCTACAGCACATTGATGTGGTATCAAGGGCCAGCTGCTTTGTGGTGACAAAAGTGCTGTGGCTTGAGTATTGTGAAGGACTTTAGCAGTTCAACAAGTTGTGGTTTCTTCAGAAAGATCTGGCAGGGTTTTGTTTTGTTTTGTTTTCAACAGTAATATTTCCAAGGCCTTGATTTGCTTTTATAAGCAAAAGCTGAAGATTCAAGGGTATCACTGAGCCTGTTTTCCATAATGGTAGGAAATGGTTTGTGGATGGGATCAACAGTGATAATAAAATAAGCTTTTGCAGCCATTATCTCCTTGCTGATTTCTGGCAGTGGTGCAGTCTGATGCTCGTGCAAACAAAACTAATGGCAGGAGCTGTGTTGTTTTGTTTTTTTTTTTTTAGCATAAAAGGTTGACTTTATGGTGTGTTGCAAAGTCTTCAACCTTCCTTGCAACCCAGATGTTGCATAAATTACTTCTCTGAAATCTACCTGCAATATCCAGAAAATTCTAAGTATGACAACTGCTCCCCTTTCTGTCATGTGCTAATGACAGGACAGGCTGTAAGGAATCCAGAAGGGACAACATGGGTAAAGGGGTCTAACAGGTTGGTGCTAGAAGGCTTCTCTCTTTTTTTTTTTTTTCTTAATCATATCTGCATAAAATCTTTGTAGTGTTATTAAAGAGAGACATATTACTGGGAACTAGCATATGAAGACACACCTCCCAGATAATAGACTGGAGAGCAAATACTATTAAGTGCAAGATCAGATAGTCCTGGATATAATATCTAGGAGATTTTTCTCATCAAAATGTGCCTGAATCAACAAGAAATAATATGATTTCAAATATGACACTTGCAAGCATTAAGGATATGATAAAGAAGTTGCTAAAAAACATTATCCTAGCTTGGGTGATCATAAATTGGTTCTATTTAAACTAAGTGAAAGAGCAAGCAAAAGAAGGTTTGCAGTTCAGATTTTCAGTTTCAAAGGGAAAACTGATTAGGGAAACCAAAATACTTGAATATGGAAAAGATCTGGAATTTTTTTGTTGTCTGTTGTACAAATATTGCCAGGATTTTCCCTGGGTACAGGACTCCCCACTTCAGCATACTGAAAAAACTGGAATATAGAAGCAGAAAGTCTGAACAAATCTGTCCTTTGAGAATAGAACCATATAGGAGGAGAAGAGGCAGCACTGAAATGAGGATACTGAGTAATGATATTCCTAACAATATGTGTGGAATTGTTCACTATTTGTAGTGGATTACTTTGATGGAGATTTTTAAAATAAAGTGGAATTGAAATGGAAAAAATGCAGCAATACAAAATGCCCAATTCTGAACCTAGGATTGACAAGGGTTACTGCTGTACACAACATCAAAGCACATCTCAATCAGATGAGGGGGAACAATAGACATAAGGGCCAGCCAAAGGATGGCTCTGGCCAGCTAGATGGGGAAAAATGCAATTGTACTGTAAAAAGCAAGAAAGGAATCTCATCTAGAATTTTGCATCAGTTTCTTTAGCTCTGAAACAAGTGCAGGAAAATGTTATCTGTTTTCCATTTATACTGGGAACTGATTTCATGAGAGAAGGGAAGAGTCTCTGCCTTGTGAGGGGCAAGATTCCATCTACAAATACACTACAGGAATGAAAACAACAGGAAGAGAAAAATATTTAAACCAAAGGATAGCATTAGTCAAAGAGCAAATAGGTATGACTGGGCAAGGAATGAACTTAGTCTGGAAACAAGATAAAAATTTATAATCCTGAGAGCTGGGAAGGCTTTTAAAGTCTCCAAATTGGAGCCATGGGGGGAAGAAACTTATTTGAGAAAACTGAAGTCTGGAGGGCCTTTCCAGCCCCATGTTTATGGAAAGGATAATGCAGATTTAACTGAATGAGTTGACATAAGAATCACCAGGTGCCATCAGGATATGATAATTTTTTCGAAGTGGCTGGAAACTGAATGATTTTTTTAGAAGAAGCCTTAAGGTGCAGTCTGGCTATTTCTGCCAATCTGTACCAACTGTCACTCACCTCAGGTTTTTGGGATAACTGGGCAACTTTCTGGCCAATAAACATTTTGCTTCAACACTTTCAGATGTGTCAGTGAATCAATGTTTAATGTATGTATCCTGAAAGGACATGTGCCAGCCTCTGCCTTTACATTCTCTTCCCCTCAGAGCAGAAAACATTTCCCTGGCTCTCCAGCCAGGCTCTAATTCAATTAAAGGAGCTGCTGGTGGCATTTTGTGTAGCTTATGAATGGCAGGAAAACCTGAATTACAGTTGCATTCAACCAGATCCTTTCCTGCAAGACATGGCCCTCATTTGGAGGGGGTTTCATTTTTATTGTCCCTTACAGTGATACTGATGAATGTGTGGAATTCATAAAATAAGGCATGGGATACATCTGTGTGAGACTTGCTGTTGGAGTCATTTTAGGAAATGATGCAGGTTGAAGACCTTACAGTATTCTTAAAATAAATAAAAAATACTGGGGGAGTAAAAAATACTGCAACCAAAGTGTTTCCTAGTGAATTGGGATATGGCAAGAACTGAACATTTGGAGGCTTTACTATCTCAGCTGTAGCTGGAATTTGGTGCTTTGTAGGTGTCCAGGCAGATAGCAGCAGAGTGCCAAGAGTTTCCAGAGGAACACTTGTAGGCAGAGCATTACCTTGTTCCTTTTTCCTTGGCTTGTGTGGTTATTCAATTGGATGCAAGAGCAGCTGCAGGTTGGTCTTGCTGCAGGTTGCATTTCAGGATAAAGTTGGAGGTGATCAGCTCTGGCAGCTCAAATGAGCTGTAATTATGCTGATGTATGTTTCCTGAAAGAATTAGCTGGTTAAGAGCTAATTGAAAACAGTAGTTCCAAGAAGTTTCTTGGATTCCTGAGACTTAAACACTTAAGACATGCCCTCTAGCTTTGTTCTGACTTTGTAATTCTCTCTTATTTAGCAAATACCAGACTTGCCCTCTTGCCATGTATTATTTGTGGTTCATTATGTTTTGCAGCAAGGAGCATAAACTACATAAGTGATAAGAGCAGTGGTCATTCAGGCTCTTCAAGAGCACCAGTTGCCACTTCAGTTAAAGCCTTTCTTTTTTTTTCCCCTTTTGTGTTTGCTCAGAAATAAAAAAAAGCATTTGAACAAACAGAGATGCTTGCCCCAAGTTTTTTTTTTCCTATTTATAGATATGTGTGTGTATGTATATATATGCATTTATATGCATATGTGTATTTACATTTGACTTTGACTATATTTAAAAATAGATTATCAGAGCAGATGGGTCCTTTTCTGGATATTTAATTGCAAAGCCTGCGTATTCTGGCTGTAGACTTCTGTAAATTATTTCCTGTTTGAACTACACAGGTTTTACAGAAATACCTAATTTTGACTTGAATAAGTCTTGGTAAAGCAGAACTACTACAATTGCTGCTGAGTTGGTCCAGCTAATTATTAATAAACATGTATGTTGTTTGGGGTTTGTATCTAGGTAGCTTTGCACTCGAGCTGCTAGAGTTTTGTCACACAAATGACTCCAACAACTGAATTGGTTTTCCTATCTATGCACAAAAACCTGTGTTCTTGGCCTAAAACTCTGAACCCATTTGTGCTTCTTGAACGTGGTGGTGTAAAACATCACTCCCAGCCCCTTCATCTTTCTTACAGCTGTTTCCTGAGTGCTCTTCTGCTTATCAACAGCATTCTTGAGTGGTAGACAACAAAACTGTTCTTGCTGTGTCAGAAGTAGATGTGACACCACAATTGAAAGGTGATATCCCTTGCTTCCTACCCCAGGTTCCTGCAGTGCTTGTAGTCCTTTTCCCTACAGCACTGCTCTGGGAACTCACAGGTATCACTGTCAGACTGCTGCTCTTTCCAAAGTGACTGCTTTCCAGAGTAAAATCGTTTGTCCTCTAAGACCTATTGTCTATGTTCCTAGGCATGAAAATGTGTTATTACAACTTGCTCAGCAATCCAGATCATTCCAACAATAAACTTTTATAAATAAATTTATTTATAAATAAATTTATTTATTAAATGCTATAGCATGGAGTATAGCATTCCATATGCTTTGCTTATATTCCATATAAGCAAAATTGATTGCTTTCTTCCTTGTCACTAATGATGTATTAAACCAAGCAGAACTAAAATACCTTCAGAATTATGCTTAGTTATATATCCCCACTTATATTTTGTCAGTTCTTATATAGCCAGGTTTAATTAAGTTCCTGTGTCATGGTAAGAACTGTTGTGGAGCCCTGACCAGCACATCACAGGACACCAAGAAACTCAGTGGGCAAAAGTCCATTACATCAACCTTGCACACCCTTTCAGCAGGCAAGCAAACTAATAATCCCATTAAAATAAAATTCAAATTAATTTGGCAAGTTCTACTTGCTAATAAACTTTTGTTCCTTGGTACTAAGTATATGATCCCTCTGTTTCTCTATTGATGGAGCCCCACCTTAACCTTTAAATTATTTTACTTGGGAGAGATGCCAGGCTGGCATTTATGTTTCTAAACCACTGGCACAACACAAGCATCCTTCCAGGCTCCTGGAAATTCTCCCTGTGAACAGTTATCAGCATGTCCCATGTCAGCAGATCAGGAGAGAGCCCTCATCCAGCTCTTAACAATCTCTGAAGTTCTTAGATGTGTCTCTGCCTTGGTAGCTTCAAGACTGCAGCACAATCTGTTGCTGACAGCTCTACCCCTTTATCTGGTGATGAGGTAGTATGTTGTCAAGACTACTCTTACAGTAAAGGAGACTTAAAAATGAAAATATTGCTTACAGAATATTCAGTGTCCTTTTGCTTCATGGTCAATTTGTTTCTAGTTTCTAATTTATCAAAAATTGTCCTTTTTATGGTAATATTATGTTTTCATAGGCTTCTCCTCAATAACTGAGTGGATTCCTACATTGTTATCAGTTGTTTAACTTTCCTCTTGGCTAATTAGAATCATGATTATTTCTGTTTTGTGAAACAGACCCAAGCACTGTGTGATGGTCTGGAAATCACTCACAGACTATGTTCTGTTTGCATACAAGAAAGATGACCCATGTGTAAGCACTCCTACACAAATCACAACTAACAATTAACTATGTGATTATTTCCCTTTCCCATTGGAAAAGAAGCCTAATTTGAAATTCCTCTGATTAGGACACAAGATTGCTTGAACTAAGAAACAGGAATTGATACAGGATTGCAGGTATTTGTCCCTTTACTCTGCATCTGTCTTGCTGAGTTCTTGTCTCCCTTAGCTTTCCATTCCATAAAAGACAAGCTTAACTTCAAATCTGCCTGCCCTCTACTCCTCCTCTTGCTTTACCTCTGCAGTGGACTCAGAACCTCCTTCTTTCTCTTTCTTTTAAGACATGAATGATCTCAAGTAATTTGGATGTTCTTCAAATTGCTTTAAAATGCTCTGATCTTGTCTACATTCACACTGTGATCCCCTCAGAAGATCTCACTACTAGCACCTGTAACCACCATTACCTTGGGTATAAACC
Source organism: Heliangelus exortis (assembly GCF_036169615.1). Lineage (NCBI taxonomy): Eukaryota > Metazoa > Chordata > Aves > Apodiformes > Trochilidae > Heliangelus > Heliangelus exortis. The sequence continues at coordinate 3,474,822 of NC_092442.1, read as the reverse complement.
TAGCTCAGCTTTCTAATCTTGAAGAAGTGGTTTGAAGAATGGCTTTGCCTTTTTAATTTATTTTTTATTTAATGCTCATAGTGTAGAATTTGCTCTTTGACCACTGTTCTTGGGCTCTTTACAAGCTGGGCAGGGCAAGCCACTAATGAAGCAACCCCTGCATGCTCTCTTTTGTTTGATCAAGTGAACCAGTCACCAGTGTGGACTTTGTAGCTTGAAACTGCTGAACAACAGCTGGTTCCTTCCCTCCTATGTACCTGGCTGTCAAATCCCAGGTAATTGTAGGCAGCCATTTGGCCCAAGGATGTAATTGCAGTTGGTCCAGAGGAGTGCATCCCCAATATCCTATTATAACCCAACTGGCTTCACTGTAAATGCTGACAAGGCAGGAAAATAACTGAGTGTGAAATAAAACAAACCCCTCATCTGAAAGCACAGATTGGTCCTTCAGGTGCTAAGGCTATAGGTGTTTTAACTATATTATTTTGCAAATGCTTCAGCCTGCTGGGAGTACTATAGATTCAAGTGACTCTGATGCATTAACATAAACCACATGGGATTATGAGACTGGGATTGTAATTTTGGGGACAATGTCTAGGATAATTGGGTGCTCAGCCCTAATTACACTTGCTAATATGAAGCTGGACTTCTCAAAGTTGCTCGAGGAAATTTGGTCTTGAAATGAGTTAACTCAACCTGACAGAGACAATCATGCAGTTAGAGCTGTACAGTTTCAGCCTGCTCTACTTTGTGTGACCTCATCTTTTATCTGTCCTCGTGTGGGCAAAACCAAACAGTGGAACCATTTCTGTTACTGTTGTTTTTTTAAGGATCCCCTTCTCATGGCTTAAGCCCTTTTGCAAGATGCCAGGAAACTGTTTATAAATTGGTAACTGCTGGCTCTATCTTTATTGTTTTGGGATTCCTCTGCTGCCACACAGACCTGGCAATCCTTTCCTGAAATGCTGGGGTAGTGCAAGAATGCTATTTCTGTAACTACCCATTCCACACTGGATACTTAATTGCTAGTTAATCAGACCTCAAGTATTCGGCTGTTCTGAGAAGTGGGACACTCATACGCATGTTATCATCTGCAGAATCTGACTCCTCTAGTGGGAGGAGGCAGTAGTTCAGGCTCAACATGCTTCATTCAAACACAGAATAAAACTTGCCAAAAATGTGGCAGACTCTCTAGTAATTGTAGTCCCCACTGGGACCTGAGGCGAGACCACAAACTCCATTTATTTGGAGCACTGAGACTTCCCTGAATGAAGGTCAGGACTTTTGGACAGGGATCACAACAGTCCTGAACATCCACGGCCATGTGCTAGGAAGTAGCCAGGGACAGAGGTGGTGGTTGCCTGCTGTACCACTGCCTCTGGAGCAGTCTGCTATGCCTGTGGATTTTTGGCTTGGAGTTTACGTGTGGTTTTTGTTTTTTTTTTTTTTTTTTTTCTTGTTGGGTGTGGGGAGAGTAGGGAGTTTTTGGGTTGTTTAGAGGGGCTGCTTTTTCTTTTTGTTTGTTTTTTTGTTTTGCTTTTTGGTTCTTTGGGTTGGTCTGTGTGTTTTTGTTTAGTTTTGCTTGGCAGGAGAGGCAGGAAGGCTGGAACACTATGCAAATGTAACTGAAACATTCACAAATATTCAGGCACTTATGTAGGATTGTAGGGGAAGGTGAGAGCAGCTGCTTGTACTGTTGCAAAAGATAAATGTTTTAATGGTAATATAGCTTCTGCATCCAATTTGTCATTTCTAGCACTACAGCACAAGGGTTAGAAAGGCACTGGGCCTTGGGATGCCAACTTTTGTGCATGGCTTTTTTCTTCCAATTCCCTGCCTCTGCCTCCAGCATGTTTCAGTTGAATTCAAGGAATTAAATCATCACTTTGCTTTCAACATTGAGATTAAGCCTAATTTGCCTTTTAAAACTCCTGTGCATCTTGGGACACCATTAATATCTTCTCTGCTTTAATGGAATTGGTCAGAAGGTGATGTGGTTTGGCTGTGTTGTTCTGTGCACATGGGACCCTGCACAGGCTTCAGTGCACCAGTGCCCAAGGCTCTCTGTGGTGAGATGAGTGAGTGTGGAGGGAAAAGGATGATAACCAGGGGGTTATTCACATCCCTGAGTGTTGAACACACACCTTAACTCACTAAATTAAGAAGCTGGTTTTGAGAGAGTAGCTGCTGAAAGGCATGGAGGTATCTGCTAATGTGTATCCCCCACTGGTGCTTTGGAAAGCCTGCTGGATGCTCAGCTTGTTCAGCACCTCACACTCTGGATGAGGTTGTAAAGGCTGTTGAGTAACATCAATTGTTACTTATAGGTTAATTCAGCTAAGAAGTATCTGAAGAAAAAATAAGAGTGGGGGTAATGGGAAGGTAGGTGTGTAATTGCACAATTGTGATTCTTGTGCTTGCAGAGCTGCATTCTGCTGCAATCCAAGAAGGATTGGGGCTAGAGAGAGTTCTGTCATTGTCCTGAGCTTTGCTCTTGCAGCCCTGATGACCATGAGATGACCTTTCTTAAAATTTGGTCAGGTCAAGGCTTCTATCTGGATCATCTAAAATCTGGGGCGTGGGATCCTGTGGTTTTGTGTTCTGTGGAGCTTTGTTTTTCTTAAATGAGGCACTCTGTGTGTGTCCATCCCCTGGGTTTGAGCCCTGATTTTGCACCAGATTAAGCAAAATATGGGAAAAAGACAAAAGTTGGTTTTGAGTCATGATTATTTACAGTTTAATATGTTAGGCTATTGTCAGCAGTTACTAGTTACTGTGGTGGCTGGACTGGTATACATTTTGGTAAAAAGTTACTTCAAGGAGATCCTGGTCCTTTTGACAGTTGTGTATTGGAGATCATTGTGACTTTTTGAAGTACAAAAAGTGATTTTTTTTTTCCCCCCATATTTTTTATTAACTGAAGAGGGAATCTCAATTCTAAGCAAGCCAGGCTAGAGATAGAAAGACAAATGTGATTTTGTCTCCTCAAAGATAAATACTAGCTGTTGTCAAACAGAAGAGCTTTTGCTCACACTGGCTATCTCTAGAACTCTGGGGAAAAAATCAGGAAGTGCAGACTAGGATAAAATAAATGTTTTCAAGCTTCTTGAAATACTAACAAAACAATGAAAGGAAGAAATAAAAATCCCTGAAGGGATCAGTTGTGTTTGACTGCACTGGGAGAGAGCAGAGCTACTAATGAGTAAACTTGTTTTTTCCCCATGTTGAACTCTCTGCAAGCAGCTTTCAGCAGAGCATGGTGAAGGCCTGGTGCAGGGTTTTGTTTGGTCTCATCTGGACACCATATCTGTGTTTGAGGCCAAGACAGTAGTGTGGGCTGAGGTGTTTTTAGAGATATGCCCAGGGCTATGTTACCTCTCTGTGGTAAGGCTGCTGATTCTCTTATCCTTTGCTAATATCTGTAAGCTGGAACCTACAGAAACTGTTCAGAGCTCATTCTAGAGCAGAGATGACAAGAATAATCAGGAAGAAGCAGAAGGATGAGCTTCCTACCTCTTGGTAGTATTCCCAGCATGAGGAGCTTCCTTGTTTTTAGACAGAACACAGCATGGCCAGTATCTAGGAAGCTGCTGTCCAGCTTTATCCCAAGGGCTATGAGAACACTACTGGTTTGCAGTCACCATTTCAAGATGAGGTTGGTGCAATGTGCTTTCCTAGGGGCTCTGCTCAGATCAATCTGGTGACTGAAATTGGTGCAGGTGTTGTGTGTTTGGGAAGAATTGCAAGAACCTGTATCTTCAAGGTTAGGACTTTAACCCATATAGTCTGACCTCCTATATCATCAAATTACAGACAGTTTTCTCTCTGCATGGAGTGCAACAGCTCATATTTGAGTTCAACAATGCACTTTCCAGAAAGGCAATCAACCTGGATCAAAAGACATAAGGGGATAGAGAATAAACCCCATCTTTAGCATCTTGTTTCAGAGGATAATCGCTCTGTAACAAATGTGAACCAGATGATTCATTAGGATATTTCTTACTCCAACTCCCAACCATTGTTCTGGCTCTTGCTGTGCCTTTTCCCACTTGATTAGAGCTCTTAGAACTGGCAGTTTTCTCCCCATGACAGAACTTGCACACTGTAATCAAATCACCTTTCAACAACCTGTAACTGCAAAACCCAGCAATGTCTCTAACCTGAATCCACTCTGTTCTTCTTAAGAGGTAGCAAGCAGTGATTTTAGCAGTTCTGTCAAATGAATCATCCTGTCAGTAAAGCAAAGTCCACCACATTTTTTCCAGTTCCCTCTGCTTTTCCTTTACATAAAACTCATGATATGGATGCACTGGCATCTGCTCTGTGAGTTTCCACATACAGTTGAAGGTGTTAAGGTTGACTGTAAGGGCATGTCCATGTAGTTAGCTACACAAGCAATGCCCCTTTGGGCTGTATCTGTAGATTTCTCTAAGCTGAAGCTTCCTACCCTGTCAGAAATAAAAGGATGCTCTTATAAGGCCCTTTAGCTTGGTCCTGTATTGCTCTGTGTTTGACCAACAGACCTTTAGTATAACCTTTACCATATAGTCACTCATATCTGAACTACAGATGCTGCTATGGAGTAAAAAAAATTTTTCCCTAGACTTTGACAAGTCAACCAGAACAGTACTTTTATGTTACTAAAGCAGTGTTTTTCCTGTTATTAGCTCTGAGACCTATTCTCAACATAAAAAACGTCACTTACCACTAGCTGGGAGTGTTGTGTGTCACCAGAGCCTGTCCTTGCTCCTCTCCTGGGTTGCTCTAAGAGCAGGGAATCAGGAGCTGACTCACCAGAGTGCCCTTTTCACCTGCAGCATCCTGGGGCTTCCTTTTGCAGTATCTCACCAGATTACTGGCATTGTCCAGCCCTGGTGTCATCCGTGTGAGTTCTGTGGGAAGGGTGTGACAACAATCAGGTATGCTGAGCACACACACACCACATTGTTCCCTGAGCAGCTCTGGTTTCCTGAGGTAGGTGACAGAGGTTTTGTTTAAATGTGTATCCTGGAGACAAAGGCTTTAATTATGATTTGGTTTCATAGGTTCTCAACCTGAGAGAAATCTGAAATGGAAACTTACTCTTGTTGCACAGATGCACATTAGCTCTGTAGCAGGCATTTTATTTCTCTGGTTCTAGCTAGCTTTTGTAGTTTTACTACAGGTAGGACAGGCTGGAGCCGCTCTGGTTGTGAATACTTTTATCTCTTTGAAGATTCCTCCTTTTGAAATGAAATTTCTCTTGGCTGTTCTTAGCTCAAAGGTGGAACTTGCTGGAGAGAGGGAAGAAACTGTTTCCAGGGGAGAGAACTTCGGAGTTATTTTACTTCCTTTGAAGACACACGTTGCTCCTGAAGCAACTATGGTGCGACAGGAAAATCCTCTGGGGCCTGGCGGGAAGGGGTGAGGTTGGTCACACATTCCAGCCTCACAACCCTGACCCTTCCCTGGCACTTGGGCAGCTCTGGAAGTTTCTGCAGGTTGAAAGTAGCCAAGGAGCTTTTCTTCTTCTTCTTTTACAGTTTGTTATTAAACCAGATCAGACGGTGGGCGTGTGTGGCTCATGAGGAGTTCACTCTTGGGGACGAGCCAGCACTGGTATCACCTCAACCCCTCTGGTTTGGTTGCGGTTTTTTGGGGGTTTTTTGGTTTCTTTGGTGGGTTGTTGTTTTTTTTTTCGCCAGCTAACTATACCATTCCGCCAATCACCGTCTTCTGCGCCACTGCAGAGCAATAAAACCCCACGTAAAGGGACCCGAACTGAACCGAACCCCCGGGACCTGCCGCGCTGCCGCCTGAGGGGAGCCCGGGGCGGGCTGAGGAGACCCCGTACCCGCTGGGCGGGACGCGCCGGGGTGCGCGCGGCCGCTGAGGCGGGAAGCGGGCGGAGGCTGAGGGGTGGGCGGAGCCCGAGGAGGACCCCGCCCCGCCCCGCCGGGAGCTGTCAGAGGCGGCGGGCGGGCGGCTGTGGCGGTCGCGGGATGCGGCGGTGAGGGAGAGAGACGGGGAGGGAGACCGGCGGTCAGTCCGGACCGGTTCCTGCATCCCATGATGTGCCTAGAAAGCGACGGCTCCTCCGGTAGCAGCCCAGGTTGTGGCGGGCGTCTTCGAGCCGGTGACGAAGAGGAGGAAGAAGACGGCGAACGGGGCTGCTGCGGCCGGGGCGCTGAGGGCGAGGTGCAGACCCTGTCAGGCAGGATGAACCCGCCGGCCGCCGGCAAGCACCCTGAGAGACCGACCGCCCGCCACAAGGCACCGAACCTCGGCCGGGCCAGGGTGGCAGCCGCCGGCATCCTCAGCGTGGGCAACGTGCTCAACTACCTGGACCGGTACACGGTGGCAGGTGAGGGCAGCTCCTCCGGCCTCCCCCTCCGCTCCGGCCTCCCCTCATGAGGGGCTCGCCGCGGCGGGAAGCAGCCTGGACCCCCCTCTCTCCCCCCCCGCGTCGCCTCAGCCCCCACAGCCCGGTTGGGGCGGTCCGGTTGTCGGGGTTCGGTTGTCTGGAGTTAGCAGGGGGGTGTGTGTGCGCCCATTGTGCGGACCCTCCGGTATTGTTCTCGAGTTTGTCTGAATTTGATGGCAAATGGCAGGAGGTGTCCTTTGTTTGGCTGGGCGGGCTCGGCGGCGGGGGAGATGTTTGGGGTTGGGGGGGTGTTTTCGGGAAGGAGCGATGCCGGCAAAAGGCGGAGGGGAGTTGGGGGGGTTGTGTGGGCTGCAGGGAGCGGGGTTATTGGGTTATTGATCCCAGGGGCACGGTGCCTGCCCGGGCTGACAGGTGCAGCCGCTGTCAGAGCCCTCAGCCCGCTGTGACCCTAGGGAGGGGATGATGGTTCCTTGGGGGGAGCCGATCACCTTCGCTGTTGTTCCTCAGCAGCCTGGAAAAGCCGGGCTTGTCCTTCAGCCCTCTGCCAAGGAGGGTCCCTGCTCCTCTGCAGAACTCGGGAGTAGGTGACAGCAGTTTCTGCGGTGCAGCAGGAGGAGCAGCCAAGCAGCTGCATCGCACTTTGCCGAGAGTCTCTCTCTTTTTCCTGAGGAAAAGGTTTGGAAATCGCCCGTTCCCGGACGGATGCGTTTCACCTGCACTGTGTGCCTCGGTGATTGCTGCTGCTGCGGAGCTTAACTCCGAAAGAAATATGCGTTAGGATGTTTACAGTAGGGAAGAATGATGATTGCTGAACTTTTTCTAATTAGAAATGAAGTAGGCTTGTTGGTATTCAACTGTCTCATGTAATTAAAATATAATACATATTCTGTGTTTGGCAATACTGATACTTTTATCTTGATCTTCAGAGCTTATAAAGGGGTTTGTGGATGTGTAAATTTTGCTCTATGCATATACATGTTTTAATCACTAGGACTCAATGTGGGGTTAAACAAATCAGATATTTGTTTATACTACATTAAAATAATATATGTTTTTAGGGCAGTAATAGAGTGCAAGGGACATAAATCTAGTCACTGTTGTCAGAATAAGTTAGGTTGGCTTTGTTTTGTCTAGGGAAGGGAGATGGGGGAGGATGAGAACAAAAATTTATCTGACAGTGTTGTGGCCTTTTTATTATAATTTTTTGACAGAGGTTCTTCCTTCAGGAAATGTAAAAACTAATCTTAGGAAGTAGTGAGTACTTGGTTGGTAGTCAGTGTGTTACAGGAGGAAGCTTGAAGATAAAATATTGTTCTGTTATTTCTGAAGGAAATCGTAGTTTGCTCCCTCGCCCTCAAATAGGAATCTTGCTAGTAAAGAGATTTATCACAAAGCATCATTTTCTGTGAACATGTAGAAAGTTTCTTTTTCAGGAAACCATCCCTCTCCCTCATTCACGCTCAGTCTATTTAGTTAACATTTTTTAAAAAAAAAAAAAAAAAAAAATCTAGTTCACCTATTTGCTCTAATGCTTTCAGCCAGATCTTTGTCATCAGCTTTTTTTCTGGCTGCAAGAACAGAAGGCTCTGGCAAAGGAAAGCAGAAGCATCTTCATTTCTGGGAAGGCTGGGAAGTGGCTGACCAGAGAATAAAAATGCCTGCCTGCACTGATGTAGTGTTGCCAGTTCTAGGGCTGTGATTGCCTGTACTTCTAGGACAAGCTCTGGTTTTGCAGTGCCCAGTAACTGCCCTGTGGCACTCAGCTTTCAGCCTGATATCAAAGGTTTAAGATTTCAGACATCAGACTTTCAGTTGGAGACAGAATCAAATTTTGTCTTCTGTCAATTGGTATTTATTTTCAAACTGGTGTTTTATAAAGTGCAAATCCAAAACAAGGACTAATTTAAATCTGGTCTAATAGAAGAGTTGTGGCAATAGAAATTATGTGTTTTGAGCTCAAAACTGACTTTGTAATAATGTCTTCTCTAAAAGCAGTCTTTGCATTTGTATTTTGAATCTTAGTGCATACCACAAGCTTATGTGACATTCACTTGCATGTGAATCAAGCTCACACTTTGAATATTCATCTCATGTCTCAAGACAGGTAATAATTAGTGCATACAGCTCTTCAGACCTTCAAAGAACATTTCAAATATGAATTGTTGCAGCAACATAATAAGAGTTTAACACTAGCCATGTTATGGCAGGGGAAGTAGCATCAGGAGTTATTATTCACCTAAGGCCAGTTTACTGATGTGAGAACTGGAATTAATTTCTGGTTCCAGCTCTTTTTGAAACAAGTGTTAGAGGAGCAGCAACACCAATGGGAACTGGTTCCTGAGGATTTGTGTCTCTAGGGTGATTCCTCCTGTGGCTTCTCTGACGTCAAATAGGAGTTGACCTTTGTCATTAACCTTTCTCTTGTCTCATAAGAGTGTCTCCTACCCAACCATTTTTTAATTATTTTGGTGGCTTTTTTTTTTTTTTTTTTTTTTTTTTTAAATGAAAGTGTTGGGAGCTTTGAGATTTCTTCCTGCTTCAAATTTAGTCAAAAGCAGGTCAATGGACTCCAAAGTGATTAGTAGGCAACTGAGAGGCAAAAGGAAACAGAGAAGCTAGTTTGGGGGTACAATGCTACATCTAGTATTTTACTTGAAAACTTGGTTTCAGCCATTTTGATCTAATAGTTATGTACAAGGATATATTTAGTATATTTTGTCAGTAGGAAAAAAAAAAATCCTATATGGAGCTCTGGGTATCTTCCAGTATTTTCTAACATAACCACACAGGGACTAGGTAACATGTATTCAGTCAACACATCTTACTGGGTAGAAAACAACCTCTAACCTGATTTCTCCTATAGTACAGCTTGTTCTAAAGGTAAAAAAACCCAAAAAACCAAATGCTTTTGCATTGCTAAAGTAAATAGCAAACCTGACATGTTTTGGTGTTGATGCTCTGGATACAAAGACTGTGTATGTTGAGTTGTTCTTTTTTTCAGGTGCAAGGAACAAGGAAGTAGCTCCCTGTTCCCCTAGTTCTGGTTTAATGACTTCTCAGTGTAGACTAAATGAATTCAGGATGGCATTTGGCCATCTGGTATTTGGAATTTCTCAGATACAAGACATGGACATCTGCACACCTGACAGAAAGTTGCAGTTCTGGGAATACACGATGACACTGGGCCTCCACTGAGGACCAGCATGCTTCTTGTGGTTTAAGATTAAGTTTCTTCCAATATTTAAGAAATAAAAAGCCTGTGCAGCACTAGTGGTTCTGTCAATAATGTCTGTGTGTTTACACAGAGTTGGAAATTTTCAGTATGTATGGGGGATGTTAAAGAACAATGATATTTGAGAGAAGCTGTCCCAGACAAAAAAGTCTGTTCCACAGGAAAGATTTAATGCTCTTTACTGAATGTCAGTGACTTGAAGGGAAGTGATCCTCTGCAATTTTTTTAATAGGTTTTTGATCATTCCAGAAACAGTTGCCTGTGGAAAAAGCATTCTATGCAGACCTGTGATATTTTACTGCTGTCAGGAAAGCAAAGAACAAGGAAAGGGGGAAACGAGCAGTAACAAAATAGTTGTAGAGTCCCTGTAAAACATGAGCATTTCAGCCATGTGGTGATGCTGTACTGGGCAATACCTTCCTCCTTAATGAAGTTTTGGGAAAAGTCATCTTGCCTTCAGAAGCTTGGAATGTGGTTTCACAATTATGCCAGGGATGACCTTTTATATGCCTGCTGTTGATGATGAAAACAGTCTTGCTTCATCAGGGTGTCACCTCCACCTTCTAATTCAGACTCTACTTCCTGGCATTTCTGTAGTGCCTTTAATTTAAAGGTAATGATTTAATTAAGCTGGAGAACTACCCAGCAAAGTAAACGAGACTTAGTATCCCACTACAGAGAGGGAAACAGAGTTGTAGAGTGTCAGGGATTTGCCTGTGGTGATGTAGTTAGTGGCAGAGTCTTGGCTGGTATTTGTTCATCCTTGAGGTTCTCTCTCTCTGTGACACAGTATGCCATGGGCTTGGGTCTGCTGTTTTTGTCCTGTAAATGTCTGTAACTTGCTAATAACCATATTTGTGTTAATTAGCCTCTCATTACAACACGTAGTTGTAAATCAAATACCATTCTTTGAAGATACCTACATGCAAATGATTATTGAAAGTTGAAAGTCGAGTTTAAAACTATGTAGTACAAGCTGTAACTGAAGGGTTAGGAAAGGTTCAGCACTAACTCAAGTGACATTCAAGAGTCTGCAAGCCAAAACTGGTGGGTTTTTTTGTTTTCCTTGAGAGCTTATTTGTGACAGTAATATGTTTACCTCATAGCACCGTTCATACTTGAATGATCTTCATGCAGTCTGAGATCCCATATGTAATGGAGTAAAGAGAGCCACTTATCCCCTTTCTTACAAGGCTGTGCACAGTGCTTACTGTTTCAAGGAAGAAATCCTTAAGTGGTAGCACAAAGTCTTAATTTTTTTTTTTTGTCTCTTGTTGAGCTAATCTTAACCTGGGACCCAGCTGTGGAAGGGCTGCAATGTTGGGAAATATTAGAAAATAATATTGACAGACCCTACTCGAGCCAGCAGTGCTACTGACTTACATGGGTGAGGATTTGCAAAGGGATGACAATGTTTGGCTTGGAGAATAGGTACCTGTTACTGGTTCAGGATTCAAGTGGTCCTGCACTGTGAGCAGGAGCTAGAACTGAACCCCGTGCACTTCAGGGCATAGGAAGCACTCTGCAGCACAGGAACAAGAACTGTGTAGCAGCATCTAGTTCTTAATACCATGTTTTCCCTGTGTGATGGGCTTTATTGCACACTCAGCTGCTTCTTCTCTGCTGGTTCTTACACGAGTTGGCAGAATTTCTTCCAGAGTATTTTACATTTCAAGTGAAGCCTTATTATGTTTAATCATAGTATTTTTCTTCCTTGTGATGTAGCTTTGCCAGATAGTAACAACTATCTTTGTTATTATGTGCAGATTTTCCTTGACTCCAAGATTCTCTTTCATGCATATTGATTAATTTTATCCCCAAAGCATCCAAGTCATCACAGTCAGTGAATATGGCCTTTATTACATGGAGTTAAGATCCTCATAAATGTTGAGTGTGTTTTTAGGAATAATGTGATGCTCTTACGAGTCCCTTGATCTCTGGGACTGTCAATAGCAGAAACTATGTGGAAAAGCTTCTCTGGTGAGAAGTGTGGGAATTCTGTAAACATTCCTCCAGGACTTTTCAAGTACCATGTCAAGCTGGAATAGAGTTGAATTCCATCAGACAACTTGGTTTTTAGTTGTTGTTATTTATTGTACAATTATTCTTTAGTGCCTCTGCTAGACTGGAGAGCAGCAGCAAATAAGCTGCCCATTAGGTAACAGGGGGGGCTGCTAAGTTCAGTAGGTGCTGTGAAAAGCTGGGAGCTTTCCCTTGGAAATTAAATCCCTGTTGCTTTCAGGTGCTGAGGAACTTGTGATTGAAAGATGATGTTACAGTGCAGCTTCTACTGAATCAGGAGGTGCTCTCAAGGTACTTTATAATCCATGTATATCAAGAGATAACAGAGAGCTGCAAGGCATGGATGGGAGAGGCTGAAGGAGACAAGAGGCAGTCTTGGTTGGCATAAGGGGCCCTGGGAGATGAGCAGATACGACTTGTTTGGTAGGCAGCATAGCCTAAGAGGGAGGAGGGATCTGAAGGAAGGCAGTGATGGCTTTCAGCAAGTGATTACAGACAGTAACTTGTAAACATGATGAGCATCACAGGAGAGAGCATGAAGATTTGTGTTGGAAGTGAATGAGGGAGGGAGGATAGCAGCCTTCTGCTGGTTGTGAGCATTTTCTGGTAATTGGCACTGTGGATGTAGAGTGATGAGTGTTCCAGGAAAAAAAAAATGGGTTCTAGGAAGGACCTGTGAAGTGCCTGAGGGCACCATGGAACTTAATGGGAGTTGAGCAAAATGTGCTTGGGCTCAGAGCCCAGAGAGGTGTAAGTGAAGTGCACAACTCCTGGTGTTTTTCAAAGAAGTTTGGGCACAGAACTTGGGATGGATCTCTCTTGAAAATTCCATTTTTGGTGAACTGGTCTGAAAGTCAAGGAGCAAATCTGAGACAGGTATAGGCAAAATAATAACAAAAAAACACAACCAAAGCAAAAAAACACCAAACAAAAAAACCCAACAAGCCCCTCAAAACCAAATCCTTAGTTCTGAGCTCTTACCTGCTAGAACCTCCCTCTGGATTTGGTGCTGTTAAAATAGTTCACCACACTATTCATGGGCTGGATGAATGCTTTACTTAGAATTGGCATGCACAGGAGGCATTTCATACACCTTTTTTCTTTTTTTTTTTTTTTGACACATCTGTTTTCATTGTTATTTTGTGGGTGTTTCTGTTTTATGTAACCCTGCTATTTCTGTAGAATTGCAGGGAAAGGAAGTGAAAGGGAGGGAACACTAATTTCCATGCATCTGGTTTTACAGCAGTATAAATAACCAGGAAAGTGACAAGGTGAGAGATCCTGCATGAATGAAGGGATGGAGAGCCCTTCAATTTTGAGGTCATTCCTTTGGACCTCTTGCCAGCCAGGAGTGGCTGAAGGTTTCCTTTGGAGGGCTCCTGGGTGAACTGAGTTCAGGAGCCTCTGGTGGTCTTTTTCCACTCTTGATGATACAGTGTGTTACATGAAAGCCTCCACACAAGGCTTATCTCTCCACCAACTTATCTCTCAAAAAATAAAATGCCAGAGTAAGGCAGGAGTTTTGTCAGGCTGATCCTTCTAGACAGCAATGAAGGACAGCATGAGAGCAATGTGGCTGCTCCCACCTGTTCTGTATTTCTGCTTTTGAGGGAATAAAGATCAATCATTCTTCTCCAGAACTGTTGATCTTCTACCATAACTGAAATCACAGAACAATTTTAGCCAAAGGGAGAGAAATACAGAAGGAAAAACTCAGCTCTATGCCTTGCCAGACCTGAATTCAGCCTTTGGCAGTATGAATATACCAGGGTTCTGTTGCTGGTGAATGTGGTGAACACTATCATCTCCTACAGACTCTAAAGAATACCTTTCCTATGCTTTTCTAAATACCTTTTCTATGCATCTGCTGGTGGGCAGCAACTGAGCAGAACAGCAGAGGGAAAAGATCATGGTTTATATAGAGAGGAGCTGCAGGGACAGCTTGGAGCTTGGCTTGCAGAGTGAGAGAACCAAGTGCTGGAATGAAAATCTTTTCAGCCTTGGCATGTGATGATTTTTTCCATTTATTTATTTATTTTAAAGCTGCTTTGAACCAAAACTGCAGTAATCCACCTTACTCCTTCGGGTTTCTACCAACAAGTCTGTAAATAACAGAACACAGTTAATTATTTGTTTCATAGAATCCTATTTTTTTGATTTGTATTAGAAACATGTCCTTATTGTCTTAGAACATGATCTCTGTTTTCTTGGCAACATGGAAAACAACAAGTGGGTGAACTGAGAGAGTCAACAGCTCTCTGTTGGTGTGGAGCCTGCAGGTCTTGAATTAAACCTATACAAAGCTGAGCATTAATTCAAATGGCTCTCCTGCCACCTGATGATCTGCTCTGTCTGCATATTCTCATTTCAGACTAGTGATCTTTTGGGAGAGTACACCCACACAGCAGTGCAGATCTGAAAGAGGGGGTGTCTTGCCCTGTTGATTTGCAGTTTTTACATCTTTCTGCCTGTCAGATGTGTATTTCATTATTTTTGCCTGGGTTGTACGTATGGACCTTGGAGTTCTGCAGTTCATGCTGGCTTATACAGTTGCTTTAGCACAGGTTTTGCTACCAGGTATGCAGCATGGGAGGTTTACAAACCACTGGGTGCTCTTGCTGCATTTTCAGTGAGACTTTTCATTTGAACATATGAGGTTATGACAGGATTTTTCTAAAAAAATTTTTTTTTTCATAAGATACTGGATTCTCATTTTCACGTTGCCTTTAGTGATGGGTGATTTTTCTCCAACAGGTTTGTGCTTTTATCCCAGCTAGACCCACTGCACATTGGCTGTCTCAAGCAGTACAAGTTAAATAATTTGATGTGACAACAGCTGACTGAGTCACTCTCCTGTCCAGGCTGTAGGAATTGAGCAGGTTGGAATACAAAAGGTTGGTTATGGGACACTGAATCAGGGCTGCTTGAGCACTTTGGGGCAGGGACTAATTTTGTGCAGTTCCAGGCATCCTGTCAGTTCTAAATAATAATATAGGGTTGCATTACTATTAATAAGTGCTGAGTGGGTAAGTTAGGAAACAAACTATGCAATAAGGAGAAATTATTTCTAATGCACCAGTGTGGCTCATGGTGTGGTCATTGCATATGTTTGTGTGTTAAGCTATTAGTACCCAAACACTGCTGCAGCTGATACTAATGCTAAAACATTTCTAATAGTCTTGTTATTTCCGTCTAGCAGCCCGAAATGCTGACTAACTTTCAGGATGACAATCTTTTATATATTCAGGAAACAAAATACCCAAGGGCCACCAGTGACTGATGGCTCCAGTGCTCTGATTAAATCTGACAGTTCCTGATCAGCTCCGTCTTGGCTGTGTTAGTTCCTTTGCTGATGGGGAAGAGAAGGGGGAGACAAAAAGAAATGTGATATGATAGGATTAGGAGATGAGACTTTTTTTTTTCCCCTTTGCAGTTTTTGAAGAATTTGTTATTCAGAAAAAACAAACAAGGTATCTGAGGAATAGCACTTGGGAGGGCAAACGTTGATTTCCTTATAATGACTTTCCTATAACAAGATATGGAAAATATTAAGGTGTTGCTTTCTGGTCATTGATTTTTGACTATACCAACAATATGTTGAGAGGTTCCTGAGCTAAAAAGTGTGTAGTATGTGTTATTCCCAACTGGTACTAAGGAAAGGGAGATAATTTTCTCTTTTTCTACACAGGAGGAATCCTGGGGGTTTTCTTCATCTTGTGCTTGTGTGCAAACTAAACAATTACCCAATCCCTAATTAAAAACCTTCAGTCACTGGTCAGAATGTGAGGTTGTTGGGTGCTAAATCTAGCCAAAGGTTGGGCACTCACCCATTAATACTCCACACGGTGACTTTATCTTCAGTTGTTCCCTCCCTGCCTTCCTCCCCAACAGCATTTTATAGCTGCTGAAGGAATTGCCAACTTTTTCATTTACCTCTGTGTTAATTTAATCTACTTTTTATGTGTATACAGGTGCTGGATGCTGATGAGCAGTTAGCAATGCTTCCCTAGCATGTACTGCTGGCTCTGGGGGGTACTTTGAACTATAGAGAAGTATCCAAAAAGCAATAAAATTAATGACTTTGCTTCTCTCTCCTGTTTCATTATAGCAAGGCCTATGTAGAACTGCTAAAAATTTAGGGTCACTTGCTATTTCATGAGTAAAACATGTTTTTGTTTGGTTTTTTTTTTTTTAGGTTGTCATAATTTGCACCTCTTACATGTTGGCAAATTCCAGCTTATCATAAAAAGGATATTGCTTGCAGTTGTTTTGTAAGCTTAGAGGGGTTTTGGAAGCAAGTACACTGCATTTTATATGCTTTAAGACCCATCAAATTGGGTAGACCTTTCACTGCTGAAGCAAGTTTTTGGTCTTAAGTTGTTGGGGTGGATGGAGGGCATTGGGTCCTTTGTGTCATGTCATGATTCAGGAAAGCTCTTACAAGGTAAAACACTTTTCCAAGGTGGGTTAAAATTAAAATTACCTTGTCCTTAAAGGTGTGCTAAGGTGCATGTGATATGATGACACATTTTTGGCAGCTGTTCAAGGTGTGGTGGGTGTACCTGGAGGTGTTACAAAGCTACCAGAATTCTTAAGTTTCTGGACTGTGGATGGAGAGGGATTGCAACAGCAGTTGAAGAAGAGAGACATAAATTACTGTTGCTCTGCATTTCATTGTTCTTGTTAAACTTCTTTTCTCATTTGGAAGTGACTCAAAATTAGTAATTCTTCTGTAGTCATGTTCAAAAATATGCAATGGTATGAATGTCAGACTGCATCATTGCAAGCTTATGTTTGCCCCACAAATGTACATTTAAATTACTTCCATTACTGAAAGACACTTAGCAACAATAAATTAGTAGTAGAACTAATGCTTGAATAAATACACAGGTTATGTGAGTGGCTGGATAGAGGTTTCTATCAGTAAGCACAAGCAATACAGTCTGAAGCAGGGTTTAACCTTCATTTAAATGTTTAGTCAACCTTTATTATACCATCCCTTCTCACTTCTGTGTGAATAGAAAATAAATTAATCATCATTTAGGAATTGCTGACCTTTGTAACCTGACAATGTTTGGTTTCATTCACTCCAAGACTTGTGCAACATTTTCAGGGTTTTCTTTTGTTCTGCAGGAGTAAGGTTTGATTTTTTTTTTTTTTATTTTTTTTAAATCAATGTAATTGAGATAATACAGAAGATCAGTTTGCAGCTTCTATTTGAACATTTGGACTCCAGCTGCCTCTGCTAGTATTGAATTGTAAAGCCAGGAGGCCTAAAATACAGATCTTATGGTCATGCAGAAAGTTCTGTTTCAAAAAATAGAAAGTTTAGAAGTATGGTGTTTCTAAAATATGTCTGCTTCTTTATAATTACCCACTTCAGATGTATTAATGCATGTGATTTTGAAAGTATAATTTAGACTCTGGCAGGTAGTGTCATGACAATTTTAAGGTAGGTTTTAAATAAAATTATACCTAAATATCTCAATGAGAGCAGTTTTCTTCTTAAGTGGTGTTCCTGGGTTTATTCTGGAGGACCCAATCCTAGACTCTGATTGTTTGTTTGTTTTTTTCCTTTTTAACTAGAATGTAGCAGAGGCTGAGTTCTGTCTTTTAAAGAAACAGTCCTAGGGTACATCTAGCAGATTTCAGGTGTAGGGGGAAGCAAGGGCACACTCTGGGTACTTTTAAGTTACAAGTTATGGTTAGAAAAGAGTCTCTTGCAGCTCTTAAAATCAAATAGTAAAAAACTTTGGTAGTAAGCTGAAAGAGGGAGAGTGCAGCACCTGCAGATGTTCTGCTCAAGGTGTGTGCTCACACCGAGCTCCTGCTCTGCCCTCTGTGACTTAACAGGTTAGTTTCCCTTTAAATCTGGGATGGTGTCTTTCCAGTTAAAATTGCTATGTGGTATGTGGTTTGCTGAGGGGAAAGCAAGTCCTTTTTTGTCTCCTGAAGGATCATGCCATGTCAGCTCTCTGATCCCCCTGTCATTTTCCTGGGGACCCCTGGTCAGTGCCCTGGCTGCTGAGACTGCAGCTGCCCTTTAAGTCCAGGATGGGTCCTTAGGGGGGTCCTCAGTCTTTCTCTTTCTATCATCCCCTCCCTCCTCCAGGCTCTCACTTGTGTGCAATCAAATTAAACAGTGGCACAGGCCCCAGTGGAGAAGAGCTCCTCTGTTAGAAAGCTGTCCCTCTAGAATGTGCACCCAGCTTTCATCGTTTGCACCTGCCATTGCTGGCTGCTGCTCTGACCTCGGGTGCCAGCAGCCCGTGCTGAGAAGTGTTCCCTGTTTCTTCTATCTCAGTTAATAGTTTTAAGGACACTTAATTCCTTGCCAGTCCTCTGAAGCTTGTCTTTGTCCATAAACACTCTGCATTCTATTTTTACAGGGTCCAGTTGAGGAGTGCTTTCAGTCCATACAACGACAGCTAGAAAGGGCAGTGTTAGGAGGTTTCTGTTCAGTGTATAAAGGCAGCAACCCAAATTCACCAGCAATTGGTGTCAAGCAGTAACTGTGCAAGGGTGCTGGCTCATTCAAGACAGTAGCCATCACTTATGGAACACTGCTGGCTTCTATTTGAAACCCACTGGAGGTTAGTGAAACCTCTCTCTCCTCTTTCTATTCACATCTTCTGGGCACTGTGCCTTCTCTGGGCTGCAGAGCTGCTGCCTCTGCCTCATGCAGGACCCTGTGTGCCAGACACACCTGCAGGGGCAGCTGCACTTTGGGGAGGAGTGAGGTGCAGCAGCCCCACCAGTATGGAATGGCCACTGGGCTGTCAGTCTTGCCTGCTCTGCACAAGCTCTTCCCTCATGCTTTTCGTGGAGTCAAGGCAATGCTTTTTCAGTGTGAGGAATGTGAAACCACAGTCTCCATTGGTACCTTCAGGATATTTCCTTCCACCATGAAGCCATAGATATCTTCCACTTCAAAGTATTCACTTAGTTCAACCCAGAATTGATTCCCCACAGACTTTGTTTCAACTCTTTCTGCCACTGAAAATCATTGCAACAGCATTGACCAAGTGGAGCTTTCAAAGAACCCTGCTAAGAGTAGAGCAGCAAGCAGTGGTTTCCTTGAGGGTTTGTTGCTGCAGCCCCCTCATTGTGCATCATTTTCAAGTGATGTTTTCATTTGGGTGGTGGGTGTTGCCTGTACCCAGGGAAGGGTGGGATCTCTCTTGGAGAACATTGGTGGAACTCAGCAGGGTGCAGCCTGCCTCCTTGCCTCTGCTAAGGCACTGTTCCAAACATTAATCTCTTTAGCTGTGAAATATCTCCTAGTGGTGATTGCTAAATCTAGTTATGTACATGCAAGCTCAAACAATGGAAAATATATGAAATATGAGCCCTTTGTGCTGGGGTGGGAACATTCACCTTGCTTTGGTGAGGAATGTTCACCTCACGCTTCCGAACATTGTGTTCAGCAGATGAGCTGTTTCCTCCTCATTTTGGTTTCTCCTTTGGAGACAGGGCTGAGAGGTCATGCTTGGATGGGCTGTTAGAGTAATTATCAAAAAGAACAGGTTTTATAGAGGCTGTTGTGTGATTTTATTCTCATTGGTGGAGGGGACTTGGTTCTTGTTCAGTCTCTTGACATGTAGACTAGCAAGAGTCCCACTGGGAAAGAGCTCCCTTTTGACTCTAGCAGTGTCCCCAGTGGGAGAGAAGACTGAAGAATGAAAGGGAACCTCAAAAAAAAAAAAAAAAATGTATTCTACAAAGTATGGACAGCCTGCATCTGCCAGCCTTCTGTCAGACAGCATATTTGTAAAGATCATGGAAATTTTCATGTTGCTACTGAGTTCTGGGTGACACTCTCACTGTTAAATTGCTGAGAGAAACCTCCTTTTACCAGGCTGGGGCATATTTTCACACATCCTAAGGTAATGAGAGTAAATTGTGGGGCAAACTTTGTTCCTAAACAGTTGCTCTCAGCCCAATTCCATGGAAATTTTAACAACACAACAAAGACAAAACCTTAAAAACAGAAAAAGGCCCTTAAAAATAGAGCTGAGGTTAAAAGGAGACTCTGTCTAATTCTGTTAGCATTGTGGTCCTAATTTGTCGCTTCTGGTGACTTGAATTCCTCACAAATTGTTGGTTTGTCTGCAGATCTGTAATTCCTGCATGCTGCAATTTTGCCCTTTAGAAATGTTGGCTGCTGGCAGCTTTCTGAGCTGGAATTTTGAACGTTTTAAACTTCTGTTTGAGGAGAATCTAGGTGGAGATGCTTGCCTCTCGGGGACAGCTGAGCAGCTCTGTCTTCTGCTGTGGTAGAAAGGCCTCAGAAGTCAGTGGTGGTGAGCAGGGTGCTGGGATGCAGCTCTTGGATTCCCTGTGGGCTGGAAAAGAGAAGTTTCTATTCTTTGGCAGTGGTGTAAGCATCCAGCAGAAGGATGTGGTAGAGAACCAGGCTGTCTTCTTCTAGAACACTTCAAAAAGTGAGATCAAGATCTACTCTGGGAAGAACTCTGAGAGGTTTGCTGTGCAAAAACTAAGAATCTCCTAAATAATGTGGTTTCCCTTTAGTTCTGGGAAGGGTCAGCTCTTGCTGTTAGCCTTTAGCTGGTTTGAAATCACTAGCTACATGCTTGGAGTTTCAGCTAGCACCCAGCCCCTCATTTTGGGCCATATGTTTAATTGCTATGTCATAAACTGAAAGAATATACTGTATATTACAAAGTCTGAAAACTTGAAATGCTGAGATGAAAGAAGAGATGCACTTTCATCTGGTTTTTGTAATTTCATTTGGGTTTCATCTTGGCATTTTTTTTGTTGTGTTTTGTTGTTCTGTTTTTGTTTTTTTTTCTTTTAAGGAGCCCTGAAAAATTAAACACCATTCTTTGTTGTTTGCTTTTTATATCAATTTAATCCTTTTGGCATCTTCTGCTGTTTTTATAGCTGTTACTATCCTCACTGCCTTAGTATGGACTTCTGGAGTAAGAGGACATAACAAGTAAATGCAGTTAACCAAATATTCCAATCTCCAAGGGGCTGTGTAGCCTAACCTGGGGATGGAGCTCAGTCCTGATACTTCAAGCTCCAGAGATTTTTTTACTTCTCTGCTCAGCTCGAAAATGAGGTAGAGCTTTGATACTTAGAGAAGTAGCCCTGGATGCTGCTTAAATCTGGGGAAATGCCTGGGGAGGGCTTTTTGGTTGTACCCTAATTATGTATTAATTCCCTTTACAGTTAGGAATTGCAATTAAGGGCTCTGAGATGGCCTCTGTGCAAATGAGGAACTGTCGGGAGAAGGGAGCTCTCTGCTTATCACATGGATCAGCTCTGCCATTCCTTCAGGCACCACTTTCTCAGGCCCTTCCTGATCTCTAATAGGGACCTCTCTGCTGTTGGCAACCTTCAGCCAAAAATGCTGAGCACCTCAGTCTTTGCTTCTGAACAAATTAATCAGGGTTCTGTGCTTAGTGTGGAGCTGAAGCAGTAGGCAGGATGCAGATGAGGTGCAGCAGTTGGACATCTCTGCAGGCCCTGGTGTGTTGAGAAGGGAAAACCACCTTATTCTGTAGTTTTATGAAAGAAGAGTGTGCAATTTAAGCAAAATGTTTCACTTGATAGGCCACAACCTGTTCTTTTTCTCAGATGTGCCGTGAAATGCCAGCAGTGAGTTTGTAGAAAAATGTTTGCTTGTGGAGGATGGATGTTTATTTTGGGTTAAAAAGTTTCAGAAAGACAATGATCTGAATATCTGGATCAAAGTTGAGTTTATAAGGAAAAGAATATCTTCATTTTAGAGTGAATATGGGGCAGTATCAGAGGATTCATACACTACAACTGAGATCAGGTCTTCACTGCTTCCTTTTCCTGTGTTAGAGAAGATAAATTGAAGAAGAGAGCCCAAGCTAGGTGTTGGACATTGCCATAAATTCTTGCTCTTGGTATTACCACAGTGTCCTAGGATCTACAAGAGTGGTTCTTTTTGCAGTAATCACTGTGCTCTTTAACCCTGCTGCATCCATACAAGTGGTGCTGGCATCAGGACAGCAAAGAGAAAGAGGATAAAGAGGAGACCTGGACATGTCAGGGAGCTTCAGCAGGAACCTGTGAGGAACACAGACAGCTCCTGTTCCATCCTGTGTGCTCTTGGAAAATAAAACAGCCTCCCTACCTCTGCTCCCTCCTTGCCAGGACTGCCTGGTGTATAAGAACTCTTTACAAATAGTCAGTACTCAGAGTAGTCCTGTAAATTACTCCTTTATTATTAATATAATGCTGGTGATGCTGCTGCTGGTCTACCTTGTGTTTTGAAACTGAGAACAGCAGCTAGGAGAGATTGATCCTGAAATGGCTTCTCAGGGCATCAAGGGGGTACTTTTCATCTACCTGCTCCTGTTGTTTTCAAGGTGCTAGAGGAACACTGGTGCTCCCAGAGCTGCCTCTTGCTTGGCAAGCAGCTTCCAGTGTGGCAAAGCATCATCCTCCTGCAAGTGAACAAGTACTTAATTTGGGAATGGGTCGACTTGGCTTCCCTAATTTCCTTTCACACCTCCTGTTTGCAGCTGATTGAAACACAAAGCTTTCCCTGCTTTCTACTGAGAGGGTGAGGAGAAGTGTGAAAGGCAGAGGGTAAGGGCTTTTAAGTAATGATGGATGGCATTTAAGTACCTGGACACTGACAGAAATTGATTGTCTAATTTGGAGCTTTATCAGTTAGACTCGGCAAGGAAATTGATGCAATTGGAAGGATTTCAGGAGCCACTCTGGATCCATCTGGAGCAATGGAGGTGAGCATTAGGACATGGCTTCTGCTGCACTACCATGGAATTGGTCATTTCTGAAGGCTTACTTGAATATTGGCAGGCAGTGACATTGTTGATTTTGGCTTCTAATGCTGCTGTTTTCTTCAGGGAGGAGAAAGTAAAGCAGAAAAGCAGATTGCCCTTTCCCTTCCAGCTGCTTTTGCTGTGGCCATGGCCACACAAGGGGTTGTTTGGGCAAGTGGCTTAGGGAGCAGCAGCAAGTGGGCAAGTAAGGCAGGTATGAGGTCACCAAGTTATCACAGTGTGCTGGTTAGATATCAGCATTTACATTTTTGTGGGGGTAGAACTCCAGATAAATTGTTTGGCTTTTAACAGGCCAGACAGTCACAGTAGTAGTTAGCAGAGGATTTGATTTACTTCTAGCTTTAAAGAAGCAGGGTTTGTTTCAAAGCAGCTACATGAAAAAGAGGGTGCATGAAAAAGAGGGTGCTGAGCTGGTCAGGATACCTGCCAGAGGGACAGAAATATCTTGTTTTCTTGCATATTCTCCTTTCACCTGTCCCTCTATTGAGCCTTGGCCTTTGTATTACATCTGAGCAAGCTTTTTGTATTCAAAATATCATGACTGATTGTAAAAAATAAATGGAGGGTGATGATGTCTGGTGGAGTATTATGCCTTGGAGATACTAATTGCCAAAGTTATGGCCACAGTAATGAGCAGACCTTTCAAGTTTACCTTGAAACTTAGAAATAAGTACTTTTTTTGGGTGTGACTGTTGTATTCTGGGTTTGGAGCCCGCTGGGTTTTTTTCTGTTTTGGGGATTTTGTGCATAACTGTGTGGTTTTGAAGAGTTTACTTTTAAAGAACTCAATAACTGCAGTAATAGCTGTTTTAAGGACAGTGCCAAATATTGCAATGGTAAAGAAACAGGAGATGGCAGTTCTTAAATCCTACTTAAAAAGTTAGGACTGTTTCTGTGTTTTTAAAAAAGCTGGAGCACAAGGCTTCATGTATGCTATTGTCAGAGGGGAAGCTAAAAGGAGATCATAGAATCATAGAATCCTAGGGGTTGGAAGGGACCTGGAAAGATCATCTAGTCCAACCCCCCCTGCCAGAGCAGGGCCCCCTAGAGTACATCCCCTAGGAACGTGTCCAGGTGGGTTTTGAATGTCTCCAGTGAAGGAGACTCCACAACCCCCCTGGGCAGCCTGTTCCAGGGCTCTGTCACCCTTACAGTAAAAAATTTTTTTCTGATATTCAACTTGAACCTCCTATGCTCCAATTTACACCCATTACCCCTTGTCCTATCACTGGTCACCACTGAGAAAAGCCTAACTCCATCTCCCTGACACTCACCCCTTACATATTTGAAAACATTGATGAGGTCACCCCTCAGTCTCCTTTTCTCCAAACTAAAGAGACCCAGCTCCCTCAGCCTTTCCTCATAAGGGAGATGTTCCACTCCCTTAATCATCTCAGTAGCTCTGCGCTGGACTGCTGGTGACTCCAAGATTTGCCTGCAGTGGAGCTTCTGCTTTCCTTGCTGAAGAGGGGAGAGAGCTTCTCATAACTCCATCTCCCTTTATTTAACCTCCTTCCTTCAGTCCTACTTCCAAGATCATAATCAGTACCCTGAAATGGGCCATTTCCCACAGGCTTGCTGGAACAATAAGTACTTAACATGATATCAGCATCAAGTTTACTAGAGAGTATGTAGTAGGGAACCAAGAAATCTTGTGCATATTTGGTTAAATACTTCTTGCAGCTTGACTGCCATGAGGTTTTGTTGATGCTCTTTCTCCACCATGGCACAAACCTCACTCCAGCTGCAAATGTGAAGGGTGCAAGTATCAGAACCAGCAATTTTCTTCAAGAATTGCTTTTTTGTGTTTGAATGGAGCACACACACACACAAAAAAAAAAAAAAAAATAGAGGCAGCATCTGATCTGACAAGCAAACCCAATGATGGCTCCAGGAAAACACTTTTCTGTTTTTGTTTTGGAAGCAATTTCTGCATTTTATCTTCACTTCTCTATAGCACAGTTTAGATGACTGGAGATGAATTATACCTCCAGCACACAGCAGAATCTTGACATCTAGAGATGTTTTATGCAGTTTTTTCTTTTTGCAGCATCCCAGGGTGTTGTGAATCTTTTCTTTCATCTCCCCCCCCCCCAGAAGTGACACTAATAAAAACATGAAACTATGAAATTAATGCAAAAAGAGAAGGTAGGAGGAGGATGGAGTAGGTCTGCATTTGACAAATGGCTTTTTGTCATTTCTGACATCTAACACTGCCTATTGTCCTTAGGTGTCTGCAGTCTGTATGTCTGAACCCTTAGAGCATCAGAAAATAGGGAACAGCAGTTTGTGGCCAAAACTACAAGGAGATAAATTAGCAGTGTTCTCTGGAATTCCAAGTCATCTGAAACTAATTGCAAGAGATTTCTCTGTGCCAGAGATCCAGTTGTATTGTCTTACCTGTAGCAGATACTTGGTAGGAAGGCAGCTAAGGAAGTCAAAGTCAGTTCAAGATCAGATAGGGTTTATTTTAAAGTAATGATAGCTTAAAGTAATCTAGCAATCAACTGCTAATTTTGTTTCTTAACAGAGCAGAAAAAAAGTTCCTTTTAGGAACCTCTATTTAGGTTCAGTTTTTTGTGTGCATAGAGTTAGTTTCATCACAAAGTGAGAGAAAAATGGGCAGGAGACAAAACCAAAAAAAAATCCATTGCACATGAATTTGAGTTGATGTGAAAGGCAAGTTTCTTAATTGAGGGAAGAGAAGTCCAGATATTCTTGCAGCAGTAAAAAAAAAATTAAACTGATTTAGGGAACAATTTTTTTCCAAAAAAATTAATTTTTTTTAACATTTTTTAATTTTTATATTATATATATATAATTAATAGAAAATATATTATCTTAGCAGTCCTTGTAAACACGGTATTGTAAGATTTGATTATATTTCCATGTATAAACCTCTGTTTGGTTAAAACAGTGCCTCAAGAAAAGGAAAGATGGTGACTCCAGCTCAACTTCTGTCATGAATAAATGGGTGACAATAAACCTTCTGGCTGGTTAGCAGTGGTACATATTAGGAGGCTGCTAATGTTGGATGTGTTGGTTGTTTTAGATTTCATACCACACTTCAGCAGCTGTGATAGAGAGGTATTAAAAAGCAGTAGATCTCTGATAAGCACTTCTCCAGCCTTTTTTTTTTTTTTTTTTTTTTTTTCTCTGTCCAGCTTTTCAAGAGCAACCAGCTATATGACACTTCCTTAAAACTCCATCAGTTTCCTTGGGGATCAGCAGGTGCCTTCTAAGCATGCCTGGGGTATTTCAAATGAGGTGTTAATAAGGCTCATTACCTGAGCAGATTGATGTTCCAGATTTATATATACATTAGTACAAATTATTTCCTCCTGAGCAGCTTCTAGTTTTCTATATCTTTTTGATGCTTATGAACTTTAAGTCTGTGGTTGGGGACTGCAGGAGGCTGATGAAGAAGGATGAACAAGACTTTCAAGGTCATCTACTTAGGAGTTTTTGTTCCTTTTCCATTGTAATGTCCAGGTTGTTACTGTAGTGAGCAGGAGGAGCACAAAGAGCAGTTTTCCATATTTCTGAGAAATCCATGGCAGGTAAAGAAATCCTACTGGTTTCTTTCCTTTCCCAAACCACTTGGATTTGGTCCTTCCTCAGTTTCAGTTTCTCTTCAGTGTCAGACCAGGCAGAGCACAGCAAATGCACAGCTTTGCAGTTCTCCACTTATCCTTCTCTGCCAGCCACAGGGAGAGGAAGAAATTGTCTAACATAGATGGAATTCATTTTTGTTTGATTTCCTTCCTCTCATTGCTGCTGTCATGATCACATGAAAATTAACTCTAGCAAAACACTTAAGCTGATATAATCTACCCAGGGAATTTGTGCATAAAGAACCTGCTTAAAATAACAATAAATCAGACAATTGGATGCCATATTCTGAGTGCAGCTTTGGAAGTCTCTGGCTTCAAGTATAATTACAAGTAGGATTTAAACAATGCCATTTATTTATACAGACTTGCTGTGAGTCATGAATTGCACCTTTCTACATTAATGAAAAGATTAATTTTCTCTTGCTTTCATTTCCATCATCCTCAGTACCTTGTTGGGAATAGTTTAGAGTGAAAGACTGCTGGGATCCCATCTGAAAACCCTTCCAGTGAGGCTGGGAAGGAATGCTGCAGCTCCCTTGGTAAAGTGCCTGTCTCCTGGGAACACCTGGGGTGCCTGTTCAGACCTGCACAGATCTATCTCCTGCTCTTTGCCTGGCACTCATGTCTGCCTGTTGGACTCACTTGAAAGCATCCTTGCTATCTTAGCTGTTTGAAAATAAAGTTATTTGTGCTCTAGTAGCTCACCCATCAATCTTGTCAGCTCCTTGTGCATTTATCTCCCATCCATATATGCTAAAACATGTTCACTGGTGACATATCCAAGCTGTGCTGTGTTCTGTACTTCCAGCCAGACCAAACTTCTTTGGGTTCAGCACTGGCAATAAGCAGGGTCAGCAGGTGCTGACCCAATCATAGAATAGAACTGGCTGGGTTGGAAGGGACCTCAGAGCTCATCAAGTCCAACCCTTGCTCCACTCCCCCCGTGGTTCCCAGCCCATGGCACTGAGTGCCACATCCAGGCTCTTTGGAAATATCTCCAGGGATGGAGAATCCACCCCTTCCCTGGGCAGCCCATTCCAATGGCTGATCACCCTCTCCCTAAAGAAATTCTTTCTCATGTCCAACCTAAACCTCCCCTGGCACAACTTGAGACCTCTTGTGCCCTCTTGTCTTGCTGAGAGTTGCCTGGGAAAAGAGCCCAACCCCCCCCTGGCTCCAACCTCCTTTCAGGGAGTTGGAGAGAGTGATGAGGTCTCCCCTGAGCCTCCTCTTCTCCAGCCTCAACACCCCCAGCTCCCTCAGCCCTTCCTCACAGGACTTGTGCTGGATCCCTTCCCAGCCTCCTTGCTCTTCTCTGGACCTGCTCCAGCACCTCAATTTCCTTCCTGAGCTGAGGGGCCCAGAACTGGACACAGGACTCAAGTTGTGGCCTCCCCAGGGCTGAGCACAGGGGCAGAATCCCTTCCCTGGACCTGCTGGCCACGCTGTTCCTGAGCCAGCCCAGGATGCCATTGGCCTTCTTGGCCACCTGGGCACACTGCTGGCTCCTCTTCAGCTTCCTGGCAATCCAAACTCCCAGGTCCCTCTCTGTCTGGCTGCTCTCCAAGCACTCTGTCCCCAGCCTGGAGCTCCCCATGGGGTTGTTGTGGCCAAAGCAATGTCCCAGCAAACCCCTTGCAGCCCACAGGGATGCTCCCAGGCAAGCATCATTCCAGCCAAGTGTCACGAGCAGAAAGAATAAAAAAGCTTTTGGGGCATGGAATGCTTGGGCAGGAGCTGAAGCCTCCCCTCCACGTGCAGTGTGTGCCCCCCTACAGCAGAATGCTTGATGGGGAGATTTTGTTTACCTGAGAATCACTTTATTGAACAGCAGTGATTTTGGTGCTCAGAGGTTGCACTACTTCCTGAATCCACATTTGCTTTAAATTTCCTGACCACACAGGCACTTCCCAATACTTTTGTACAGCTAATTTCAGTAATCAGGCAGCACTGAGGCTTTATTTCCCTTTTGCATCAGACTGGCAGTGCTTTTTTTTTTTTTTTTTTTTTTTTTTTGTTTTGTTTCATCCCCTGTTTGTTATGCAGTGTTCTATTGGATGTAGAGCTAAGATCCTTTATTTTCTGCTCAGCATCTAAACCAAGAGCAAATGATCAAAAGGATTGACATGTGCCCTAAAAGAAGTGCCTCTAATACCAGTGACTGAAGTGTAGGACAAAGATCATGGGTTACTGTTCAGATTGAGGACTGGGTTGTCTTTTATTTTTAAGTTTTTCTCTTTTCAGTGAGAAAACATGTTCACAGGGCCCCACAGGCCCTTTCTTCAAAGGGAGCTTCACTTTTTTTATGTTCTGTACAAGTTCAGCACTGAAGCATTTTCTTCCTGACCCATCTCTTCAGTTTTTTTATGTATTACTGTGCAAAAGGAGTGTGGGTAGGGAGGAAGGATAAATACTGTTTACTTTATTTCAGTGCTAGTCCCTTATGTGAGGCACCTGTGTCTGATCTTATCTCTGAAGATGTAACAGTTTTTCACTTCACACATAAAACCATCCTAAGATAAGAAATGGGAGTGAGAGGGACTGCTTATCCCCCAAATCATGTTTTATTGGCCAGCTCGGAAACTTCAGGTTATTAAATATCATTGCAAGGAGTTGTGCTAGGTCTGTTTTTCACCAGAGTTGTGTAATGTTTTTGTCTTCCCCAAGGACTGACAACATTGATTACCAGAATTGAGGGTTAGAATTGCATCTAAAATATTGTAATGCACACATTTCAAAGCTTATAGGGACAGTGGAGGGATGCTGCTGATTTGCTTCTGTATAGAAAGGAAAAGCCCCTATGGTTGGTGTCAGAACTCTAAGGATGTTCTGAAACAGGAGTCACTCTGGAATAAAATGTGGCCAGAATGACCAAAATAAGGAATTTTGCCAATCTCAGTAAATGAAAATGTGAATTGTGAAGGAAGCAAGCTCTTTTCAACAGAGGGTATGTTGTAAGGCAGTCTCTCTCTAGGTTATTCTTTATTCCCTTTACTGTTTTAATCCACTGACCAGTTTCTGCCATGCTCAGAAGAAGGAAAAATTCTCAAAGATACAACAGAGGTTTCATAGGAATCTGGAGCCTGGGAAATGAACACGAGCAGGGCATTAAATGGGAAAGAAACCACTAAAGCAAAAGATTTTGAACTTTTGCCACCTCTGAAAAAGTTTGGAGAATGCTGTCTCAGAGCATCTTAGGAAAACAGGGATCATCAGTTCTGCTTTTAGGAAATAGCTTTTTGTTAATAACTTGCTGTGAACTGGCACATGGGACCTTGCCAAGACTTTTTTTTTTTTTTTTATGTAAAAAAAGGTGTGGGCATCTGTGAGCCATGAGCAGTGGTTAACTCTTGATCTTGTCATTAGTTGTCCTGACTGTGAGGTGCACCTGTCATTAAGGAATTAATGCACATTTCATGAGCAGAGGCTTAGCAAATGAGAGCCTTTTACTGTTTATAGTAAAGGGGGAAACCCAGACTCCTCCTTTAGCTGCCTGTATTGCAGTGACTCCTGAAAAAAGTGGAGGCTATGTCCTTTATTATAACAAATTAAAGTGTAGGTGACTTGCTGACAGCAATTTTTAAAAAATATGACTCTTGAGAAATGAGTTCAGTAGCACCCTACTTTTTTTAAAACTAGAAAACTTTCCAATCAAGGTGAAGGGAAGGTTTTTCTCTGTCCTGGAAAGAAGTTACAATTATAATTTTATTTTTTTTTCCCCTCAGGTTCCTGTACTCATCTATTTTTTAAGAAATTCATTACTGAATGCCCTGGGGGTAGTCCATAGAATTTGGTATCACTTTGAAATTCAGAGAATAAAGTTAGAACTGTCTGTGTCACAGGGTGATGTTGAACTGGGACATGGCATCCAACACTCCAGCATGCTGCAGGAAGCACTTGGGTTCATCTCTCCTGGATGAGACTTGGGGAAAAAATCTTGAGTCTCTGGACTGTGCTGCTCAATTACACCTGAGTTCTCTCTCTCTGTGTCCCTTTGCCCCTGTTTCAAACAGGCAATGATACTGACTTAAGTGATAAGCACTTATTCAGTGTTCCACTACTTAAAGGGGGGCTACAAAGAAGCTGGAGACTCCCTGTTTTTTATAAAGAGTTCCATGGACAAGACAAGGGGCACTGGGCACAGGTTCCATCCCCATCCTGGTGGGATTTCAATTGAACACAAAGGGAAAATTTTTCACTCTGAGGACACTGGAATGGTCTCCCAGGGGAAGTGGTGGATTCCCCCACTTGGGAAAATGTTAAGTTTCAGCTCACTGGGGTGCTGGGCCATCTCACATGAACAATAATATTAGAAGGGTTGGACCAGGTGATCCTTGAGGTGCCTTCTTATCCTGACACTGGGATTCACTGGATACTTCCTAGATAAGAAGCAATGTAGAGTAGATGTTTCTGTTTGCATGACTGGTATTTAACACAACTTCACTGTAACATTTCTCACTACTGAGGTGTTTCCCTGCAGGAAATATTGCATTTTCTTCAATCCTAGTCCTTCCTTCACAGGAAATGTTCAGTTCCTTGGGTTTTTTTGCCTTTCACCAGTTAAAGCAGAGCTGGCCTGTCAGCTTTGTCCTATCCCAGGTACCAGTTCCTTTGAGATAGACCTTTGATCAAAGGCTTTTATGTTTGCAATATCAGAGGCTCAGCAGCCTGTATCACCTTCCCACAATCTACAAATAAAGTTTGAACGTGGAAAGTGGTTGAAATGGGTCTGCTTTACCAACACAGAAATAAAAGCTGCCCTAAATCAGAGAGACTCTCTCCTAATAACAACAACAAAAATGGTTCCTGTCTGTTTTGGGTTTTTTTTATTTTTATTTGGGGTGCACATGTCTTTTAATTAATCTTCCTTCTCCTAATTCTCCTTTCATCTGGAGCTCTTCTGAGCACTTCACAAGACCATAATAACCAAGCCCTACTGTATCTGTGACACACATGATTATTGTTATTATCCTCATTAGGCTAATGCAGAGTCTGAAATTCTGCAGGATCAAATAACTTACCCAGGGTTAAATAGTGAGGTAGTGTCAGGGTTGGCAACAGAGCCATCCTTGGCTTGAGCCAGGGCTGAATTTGGGTTTTGGGAACGTGGGTGTGACATGAGGAGCATGCATCACTGTAGCAGCCCTTCCCATTGAGGTCCTGTGGAAATGCAGGCAGGCAAAATCCCAAATGTTGCTGGGGAAGGTGTTTAAGCTCCAGAAATTGCTCCAGAATAGAACACTTTATCCCAGGGCAAGCCCTGGTTGTGCTCTGAGGTTTTCCTGGGATCCTCTTGTTACGTGGCCACACCAGTGACAGAGAAGCCCTGAGTGTTAGTGCACTCTCTTCTTCCTTAGGAAAAACCCTGGAAGGTTTTATACACAGATTTTCTGCTATATCAGCCACGGAGCTATTGTAGAACACAGTATCTTATTTAATAAGTGACATTTTAGAAGCTGGGTTGATAGATTTAAATACCTCCAGTGATAACTCCAAAGCTGATTTTGGTTTTTTCTCTCTAACAGTGCTGTGGGTAAGGCCCAGGTTCCTTCCCAAGCTCTCATTCCCTGCACAGATGATCTTGGAATACCTGTGTGCCTTATTAATTAACTGTACAAAGCCACTTACCTGCTCAGCTAGCCACCATCACTAACTTGCAATAACCACCACAGATTGATGGATCATTTCCTAGCTCCCCCAGGACCAGAATGAGAGGTGGGAGGTGCAAGAGAGGCCCCTTGCTCTGTGCTCAGGGCAGGTATTTGCAGGCAGTGGGCTGGGCAGTGGCAGAAGGACATTTCCATGCCCATCCAGGCTTCAAAATTCCTGTGAGGAGAAGACTTGAGGTGGCAGCTTTACACAGCTATGGAGGAAAACACAAGAGGGTTGCAGGAGCCTGTGTTGGCAGTGTGGAGCAATAGCCCAGCAAGTCTCATCTGCCAAAAAAATACCTCCCTTAGGTCATGTGAAGATAAGGAAAAAAACTCCTCTAAACAGGACCTTTGGTTTACTTACATCATGCTTTATTTATTAACTCATTATGTGGCAGGGTTCTTGTGTAGATCAATGTGCTTGGAGTTCCCCAAGTGAATGCAAGAGGAAGGGAACATGCATTGAGTATGAGAAGCTGCTCTATGGATTGTCTTATTGATTCAGATCAATAATTATTGATCTTACTGATTCAGATCAGGAGGTGGGGGAGGAGACCCAGAAGCTCCTGGTTATGGTGCTCTAGAGAAAGCAAAGAAAACAGGTGGATGAAAGGGAGCAGTGGACTTGGAGTAGCTTTGTCCTCCTTCCTTTATAAACCTCATGAACCTATTTGCAGAGTTCAGCAATGTCTCAGAGATGCTTAAAGCATATATTTAACAGTAAAAGCCATTTTGGGATTACTGACATTAGGGTAGGTATTTTTATCTGCAGCCAGATTTTTTTTCATCTGTTACTTGAAATAGTAGGGCTTTGGTGAGTTGGGTTTTTTTTTGTATTTTTCAGATTTCCTGTTGTCTCAGAAGTGGGCACCAAGTTGGCATCACAGTTTTATGTAGGTTTTCATCTGTGGAGGGGTATGTTACAGGCACTTGTAGCTTTCCCTGCTTTTGTGTTGAAAGCTTCATGATCTTCTCTGGATCCAGGAGGGAGATTTGCTTCGTGGCCATTAACTAACATTGCAGAGTCACTATTTAAAATCAGCATGCAGCTTGGCACGAGTGCTGGAGCTTTGCTCCATGCTGACATGACCTTGATTACCAGAAGCCTTTATTAGCCCAGGACCATGCCAGCAGCCATGTGCTTGGACTGAGAATCTGATGGTTCTGCACAGCAGAAACTTGCCTGGAATATGCCTGACATCCCCTGTCTGGCTGCTGTTCTTCTGCTGTCCCCCTTGTACAGGGGACCTCTGCGTCTGGAATTTCCCCTGCATTTTATAAAATGCTCTTTGTGGTAAAAGGAATTGAAAGCCCCTTCTGATTTGCATACAAATATATGATATTAGTGTGCCCTGGACAGCTTGTGATGTTTCAGAATAGCTTCAAGGCATTGCTAAGCAGAAACAAGATGCAAATGAGAAATGAGATGCAGTCACTTGGAAGTGTGTCCAATCTGAGTGCATATTTCTACAGATTTGATAGAAATCTTCATAACTGGAGAAATTAGCTGTCATCTGCTGTAAATCATCAGGCACTAATTACCCTAGCTGCTCACTCATACCTCATTCTTCTGTCTCACAGAAGTGTGTGTGGCTATAAAAAGAGGGATTGGGTAAAAAAAATCCTCTCTCCCTGGAGTCCATGATGTTAGAGGGCACAGAGGCTTTGCTCCATCAGACCTTGAAAGCTGCCTTTCGTTCTCTCTAATTAATTAACTTATTTATTTTACTTTAACCCTTTGAATCCAATTTTATTCCAGTGACACACGATGTGCTGACAGCCCTGGAGACACAGCTGCCTGTGCCTGGCAGGTAGATCTCTTATCACAGGCTTTTTGGGGGGGCTTCCACTTCCCAAGTGGCCTGGAAATCTGGAAGCTGTGTGGGAAGGTGAAGTGTCCAAGTTCTCATGGGCTGTGTCAGTGAGTCAGGCAACAACGTGACCAGCTCAGAGGTTGTGCTTGCACAGAGTTAGGTGGAGAACTGTTATCCTCATGTCATGCCTTGCCATCAGCTCTCAGTTTAAGGCTGGTAAAAATATTTGCATCTCCTTTGGCTGGTTCCAAAGCAGCAACATCAGGCTAAGGAGGTATGGAGCATTCAGAAGGATATGGCAGCACAGTTCCAGTGAATTCAGTTAAAATGTAAGCAAGGTGATGTAAAAGGAAAGGTGTGGAGTTGGTTCTGAGAGGAAGAGCCCAATCACTGCTGCATTGTCTCTGGAAGAATCTGTAAGTGACTCTTTCCTTTGTTGGTTTTGTACAGCCAGAAAACCCTGAGAACAGGGCTGTGAAGACCATAGCCACATCCACACAAAGCCAGCAAAAATCTTCCATATCTCTCCAAAAAGAGCTTTTTGTAGATGCTTATTTTAATTTCCTTGCAGTTTGTGGCTTATGGCAGTTTCCTGACTCATTGTCACTCTGGTGTGGTGATATGCCAAGTTTTCCAATAAGGAAAATAAGGGAGTGGTGAGTCACTGGTTGAATTCATATGCACTTTGATTTGCTTCATCATTATCTGTGCTGGTTTTATTTATTTTAATTAGTTCATACACAAAGCCTCTGAGATATGTTTCACTGCATGAATTAGCTGGACTTGTTGGGCTTCTGTCATGATTAGAAAGCCAGAAGACAACCAGAGCTTTTGGTGGCCCACTTTTTCCTGCTTTAGAGTGCATGAAGAGAGTCTGAATGGAGAGAATCTTTGAATTTTCTGAGATTTCAATAAATGAAATAAGAACATTCCTGGTTTTTGAGGTTCTGGAATCTGTTGAGGCTGCTGACTGGATCTGACATGTCACACCAGGGGCCTTTTTCCTTGGTAAAAATTGTTTCCCACTGTGCTGGGGCAGAGGTGTTGCAGTGCAAAGTGTGTTGCATGGGTTTTGTCAGGTCAAAAAGTAGAAGGAAGGAAGGAAAGTTTCTGCTTTGAGCAGAAGAGAGCCAGAGATGGCTGGGGATGGGAGGAAGGTCTGAGCACTTCTATCTGAAAGCTGTTGATGCTTCCTGTCTTTCAGCTGAATTGCATCAACTTTAGCTGCCACCCCCAGTACCCAAGTTGTTTAAAGCTGTAACAGCTTCTGGTTGGTTTACAGTTCCACAAAAAGAAATCTTCCCAAGTCTCAATGAATAAGTTTATTTTCAGGTTCAGATGCTAAGTCAGCTTAGCCTGTCCTTTTAGCCAAGTCACAGCTAATTGAAGTTTTTCCTTGGCTTGTGGGAACTGCAAGGCTGATTAAGATAGGATGAGGCAGGAGTCTCACAGGGAGATGAGACAGGGGGAAAATTAAGGATCTCTTTATATCCATAGGGAGCTGTGTGGTGGGGGTGGGAAGTGGCACTGTGAGCAGTCTCAGATCTGACCCCTGGCATTTTGCAGTTTTCTTGGTGAGAGTTGTTGCTGCATTGGATCATAAATGGAACTTGACTTGTGTTTTGGAATGTGTTTAAGCTCTTGGGCTCATGTTGGCCAAGTATCCCATGTTCCCCATTCAACAAGGGTTTCCTTCCCAGCCATAGTCCTGGGAACAGGCCTACACTGTAATTAGGGAGATGAAGGATTTGATTAGGGTGTGGTTTTGCCAGTGAGGCACCCAGTTTTTGGCAGCCATGGTTGCATTCAAATTCCTATTTGTTTTGGTTTTATTTTTTTTAAATTTATTTATTTACTTCTTAAAATCTGAGCAGGACTGGCTGTCCTGTGCTGCCTTCCCTAGATACCCTGACCTGTGCTAATCAATTCCACACCTGATAATCTTTTTTTATCTCCTCCCACTCTTGCAGGCAATTTTGTACTAAGACTGAGCATACCACATTACACTGGAGTCTGAGTTATGGTAGAAGAGCCATCATTTATTACTACCCCTGCCTGAGAGGGAGAAGAATTTGGTTTTTAATATATTTTCTTTTTCAAGCCTTTGGTTAATTGCATTCCCCCTTTTTTTTTTTTTTTTTTCCTAATGCTTAATTACTTGTTCCATGCAGTGCAGGTAAGCCAATAGCCTTTGGGAATGAACAAATAACTCAGACACTTCCCCACTGATATTATAATAATGATAAATATATTGAATGGAAAAAGGGGGTGTGACAGGTGCTACAAATCTCAAAGGATAATATTGGTTTTGGTTGAGAATAGGAATGTCAACTACAAACCAGACAGATTTATTTTATTTTTTTTTTTCTTTTGTTTCCCAAGCAATAGTGTGCTTAGCAGAGGGCACAGCACCCATCACACTGCAGGTGGTGCTGAGGACAAGCAGCAAGTCCTGGGGTGTATCCCAGCTCCAGGAGTGTGCCAGGTTTGCACCCATTTCAGCCACAGTCATCTGGGACCCTGTCCCCTTTCTGCATGTGCAGAGAGTGGGAGGCTCTCAGTGTCTGTGAAGGCTTTGAACTCACCTACTCTGGGTTTGTTTTGGTTTTTTTAACAGATACTGTTAAAAAAAGCAGCTGTTTTGTGGCCTGTGTGTGATTGCAGCACTGGGCACCAAGATCCTGGCTCCTTCTGATCCCTGGCTTGAGTTGCTGTGCTGGATTTCCCTCTTTACTGTCTTCTGTTTTATTACTCAGGGAAACCCCTTTCCAAACATGCCTCTGTGGGTGTTGGCAGTTTCTTTTTAATGCTTTCTAGGTCACAAGTTTCTTGCATGCCAGAGTGAGCAGATCTTAGGAAACCCTCCTTTTGATTTACCTCGTTGCTGGGTTTGTTTTGCTTTTTAATCCTACAACCCTATTTCAAAACCAAAGCCTCTTTCACTCCTGTGTTGTGTCATGTCATGCAGCAGTGGAAATGAGTTTTGCAGAAAGAAAGTCCATGTGTATGTCCTGAGGAAGCTCCTGTCAATGCTTCCAAGCCCCATCTCCCCACCCATCTAGCAATCCTAGAGAGCTGCTTTTCCCATGTAGGACAGGGAAAGCTTTCCTGGCAACCCAGAGAAGGTGGTGAACCCTACTTATAGTTTAAGACTTGGAAGTTCTTGTGGCAGTGGGAGTTTATCAGGAGGTACAAATCTCAGCAGGGCTACCATGGTGGTTTGCTGCAGCTGAGTTTTTAAGTAGGGTCCAAAGGGAAGATGGTGTTGA
Organism: Heliangelus exortis; assembly: GCF_036169615.1. NCBI lineage: Eukaryota > Metazoa > Chordata > Aves > Apodiformes > Trochilidae > Heliangelus > Heliangelus exortis. The sequence continues at coordinate 3,438,051 of NC_092442.1, read as the reverse complement.
AGAGCTAGTGGGTGGCTGAGCCAGAGGCTGCCTGTTTGAAGCTCGGGGATCTGTGTGTGAACTGCAGTCACACCTTGAGGTTGCAGGGAGGATGTAATCACAGAGACCTCAGAATAAACTTCTCTCCACCTAATCATTCCATAAGGCTCTGAACAGACAGGTGTGTGCACCACTCCTCTGCCTCCTTAATGCATCATTTGAAGCAGGTTGAATATGGCTGCAGGCATGAGGAAGAGCCTGGTGGTAGGAGGGTGGCTTGTGCCTTTCATGGCTAGGAGGCCAGGGCTTGGCTATCCCTGCTTTGTTACCTCCACCTGGGGCAGCTGGTCCTGGAAAAACCAGGGAACATAGCCTGGGCTGGAGAATGCCTTCATAAGGAGGGGAGGTAGGTCCCAAGAGTTAATGAAGGAAAAAGAGCTGTCAGCAGAGACATTTGAGAGCCAGGAGAGTGTGAAACTGGGTTCTCCTCTACCTCCTTTGAGGCTTCCCCCAAGAGATGTGCAAGTCCAGGCTGTAATGGGACAGGAGAGAGGGTGCTGGGGGCACCCAGGATTGTGGCCAGTGCCCAGTTCACATCCTCTGGAGAGTTCTGGGCTGAAGCCTTTCCAGAACCGTAATATCTCCCCTTGAAAATGTACTTTAAAAAGCCCCCATGTGCTTTTTAAGGAAGGAGTCCTGTTATAGCCCATGTGTGGCAGTGTGTAGAGAACATGGATTGGGGTTTCTGGTGCAGAGCAGGGTGAGCTGAAAACCTGTGGCTTTGTTTTTGTAGCTTTGTGCTCAGTGCACAGGCAAACATTGGGCTTTGCACCTGCCTTGGAATCAAATCATAGTGCTTTGTTTTGGTGAGGGCTCTCCCTGGGAAGCTCTAATGTCTTTCTGCTTTGAAATTGGGATTTCAGTGTGGCTTAGCTTCTGAACACTGTGTCTTAGTGTGGGGACTCTATTAATATTTACAGGCAGCAGTGGTTAGGTGAAGAGCCTACATTTCTTTTAAATATAAAGGACAAGCAATGCACTCTGCACACTGGTTCTCCTAGGGACAAGCCTGTAAATGATGGTTACCTCAACATCTGTACTGAGATGACCTTCTGTTCACAGCACCTTTTTACCCTGTACCTTCCAGTCTTGCAGATTTTGTTTTGTAGTAACTCAGGTCAGTAATGCAAAGTGCATCGAGTGGCTTTGCTCCTGTGTCATCAGCACCACCTCCCTCCCTCTTTGGAGCCTGAACCACACACTTCCAGAAAAATTTGCTTTTCTCAAGGCATTTCCCCTAAAGCAGAGATAACTTAGGCCTTTAAATGTGGACCTGCATTCCAAAAGCCTCAGAATCAGCACTTTTAAATTCACTGTTTGTGAAATGGCCATTAAAGAATGGGAGGCAGGAGTGTGCTGGATCCTGCACTAGAGCCTAGAAACCCTCTGACACTGGAGGTGGATGAGGTCAGCCACATTCCCCTGCCCCATTTACTTGACATTCCCTCCCTATCTAACACTTCATACCCAAAGACAAATCTTTATCCCTCAGATTGCTCTTAAAAGTCTTCTTCATGCCCAGTGCCCACAAAAATCTGGGAAGTGCCTTTGTCAGGTAGTTAGACACAGGAGACCTGGTAAAGTGACCTAGATAGGGCTGCAGCAACTTGTCATTCCTCTGTCTGGGTTTCCCAGTCAATCCTGTCTCTGTGCCCATCTTGATCAGCACTCCTGGCTAAATGCTGCCTGGGTTTCATCTCATTGAATCCCAAGCTCTACATCAGCATGAATCCAGTGTCTGGTTCAGCTGGTGAGGTGCTTGGGAAGGTTGGCATCATGTTTGCTGTCTGCTTAAGCTCCATGTGCTTAAGGAATGATAGGTGGGACCAGGGATGTGTGCCATGTATCAGGAACAGCGTGGCCAGCAGGTCCAGGGAAGGGATTCTGCCCCTGTGCTCAGCCCTGGGGAGGCCACAGCTTGAGTCCTGTGTCCAGTTCTGGGCCCCTCAGCTCAGGAAGGAGATTGAGGTGCTGGAGCAGGTCCAGAGAAGAGCAACTGGGCTGGTGAAGGGATCCAGCACAAGTCCTGTGAGGAAGGGCTGAGGGAGCTGGGGGTGTTGAGGCTGGAGAAGAGGAGGCTCAGGGGAGACCTCATCACTCTCTCCAACTCCCTGAAAGGAGGTTGGAGCCAGGGGGGGGGTGGGCTCTTTTCCCAGGCAACTCTCAGCAAGACAAGAGGGCACAAGAGGTCTCAAGTTGTGCCAGGGGAGGTTTAGGTTGGACATTAGAAAGAATTTCTTTCTGGAGAGGGTGATCAGGCATTGGAATGGGCTGCCCAGGGAAGGGGTGGATTCTCCATCCCTGGAGCTATTTCAAAAGAGCCTGGATGTGGCACTCAGTGCCATGGGCTGGGAACCACGGGGGGAGTGGATCAAGGGTTGGACCTGATGAGCTCTGAGGTCCCTTCCAACCCAGCCAATTCTAGGATTCTATGTAAGCACAGAGATAGCCCAAAGGGCCAACAGCCCTTCTGAGGGACTTTCTCAGGAAAGGTGGGGCCTGATAGCTGCTCATGGCTGGTTTGAGATCCTCCTGGGACATGGGGATGAACTTGAATCCAAGAAAGTGCCTTGGCAGCCACCTGGGGTGCCTTCCCTATCTTGGATTGCATCAGGTGTTGGGAGACACCTGGGAGCACATTTCCACGAGCAACGTGATCATTGTCTGGAGCTTGGCTCCAGCCATCTCTGTTTTCCCATTGTCTAGAAGCAGAAGAGAAAGTCAAAAGCTCTATCATTTTCCTGGATTCTCCCTTGGTCTGTCATTTCTTAATTGTATCTCTAAATCTGATTAAAGTTTGGGGTGAGTCATTGTCATGGTGAGATGGAAAGAGAGCTGAGCAGATTTAAGAGAGGAGGAGTGTCTTCCCATGTGAGCATGCTGAGCAGGAAAGCTCCCACAGCAGGGAGAAACTCCTACCACTTCATACATGTGTTGCATCATCTGCTTGTTTCTGCCTCTAATTTAATGCTCTAAATCCCATTTCAAAACACTTGTAGTCCAAAGAGAATATAAAATAGACTTGGAGTAGGAAATTCATGCCAATTAGACATGCAGATCTCTCTTAATCATCTGAGACCTTCTTCCAAGCTGACACAGGACTGATAATTGTGGGGCTGTGTTGTCCTGTTGCATTGCCTATCCACAGAACCTCCTTTTCTCTCCACCACCAGAACAAAGTTGTAGGCTTAACCTGACTGCCCTTCAGTGTCCTAAATCCATTTCATTTGTGGCTACCATTGTTCAAGCTTGTAAAAACACATTCTGACCTCTTGTGGAAAAAAGCCCCATGGAACTGTAAAGCCATTGGCACTGGACAGGATAATTTTTTTGCAATGAACTGGAAGACCTCCTCTGCTCTGCTGTGTGGTCACCATTATAATCCTTTCCACTTGCTCTTCTGGTTTCTGATGCAAATCCCAAATCCCCTTCTCGTTGTGGCTGTGTTTTCCATTGCATCCCTGCTCCTTGTGATGCTTGGTGCCCTGGCATGGCTGGGGATGTGTTGCTGCAGGCAGGGCAGGCACCTTGCAGGGTGGTGGAGGAAAATCCCAGAGGACTTGAGACTGGGAGGGACCTGTGGAGATCATAGAATCCTAGAATTGGCTGGGTTGGAAGGGACCTCAGAGATCATCAAGTCCAACCCTTGATCCACTCCCCCCGTGGTTCCCAGCCCATGGCACTGAGTGCCACATCCAGGCTCTTTTGAAATATCTCCAGGGATGGAGAATCCACCCCTTCCCTGGGCAGCCCATTCCAATGCCTGATCACCCTCTCAGTAAAGAAATTCTTTCTAATGTCCAACCTAAACCTCCCCTGGCACAACTTGAGACCTCTTGTGCCCTCTTGTCTTGCTGAGAGTTGCCTGGGAAAAGAGCCCAACCCCCCCCTGGCTCCAACCTCCTTTCAGGGAGTTGGAGAGAGTGATGAGGTCTCCCCTGAGCCTCCTCTTCTCCAGCCTCAACACCCCCAGCTCCCTCAGCCCTTCCTCACAGGACTTGTGCTGGATCCCTTCCCAGCCTCCTTGCTCTTCTCTGGACCTGCTCCAGCACCTCAATCTCCTTCCTGAGCTGAGGGGCCCAGAACTGGACACAGGACTCAAGCTGTGGCCTCCCCAGGGCTGAGCACAGGGGCAGAATCCCTTCCCTGGACCTGCTGGCCACGCTGTTCCTGAGCCAGCCCAGGATGCCATTGGCCTTCTTGGCCACCTGGGCACACTGCTGGCTCCTGTTCAGCTTCCTGGCAATCATCTGTTCCAACCTGGCTGCTCAAAGGATCTGCTTCCTCAGGCAGTTTAAGGAAAGCAAGGATGCAGCTCTTCATTTCTCTTTTTCCATCACTGGATCAGTCTCTTTGGTGCCTGTGGTTGTGCCTGTTTGCTGCTTGCCCAGTTGAGACTCTGTAACTTGCCCCTTGTGCATCACTTAGTTTAGAAGCTATGAAAGCTGCCCAGGGGCTTCTACTATGAAAACACCACCTGAGAAGTCTGCAGAAAGGGTGAGACACCAAGGGGGAGCAGGGAAGTCATTGAAGCCCCAGGGGGTTTCCTTGGCTAATGCAGAATTTGTTTTTGTTCATCAGATATCATCTAGAAAATGAAATCTCAGTTATTAATGGAGCAAATGAGGGAAGGACAGCCAAGAAATGCCAGGCCACCTTGAAAGTGGAGGTAAATCTGCTATCCAAGAGGGAGCTAGGTAGTTCTTCTTGGAATTACAGTAGACAACAGTGCTGCACAGGATAGGCCAGCAGAATGCACTAAATATTTGATGAAATCAGGCACTAAATACTTGAGAAAATTACAGATTCACAGAATAATTGAGGCCACTTCTGGAGGTCATCTCATCCAAGGCTCCTGCAAAAATCAAGCTCAGGTCTGTGTCCTATTGGGTTTTGAATATCTCCAGGGATGGGAAATCCACAGTCTCTCTGGACAATCTGTTCCAGTGTTACCCTCCCAGTAAAAAGCTTTTTTTTCTTACGTTTAAATGGAATTTCTTGGCTTTCAGTTTGTGCCCTTTGCCTCTTTTCACCAGGCACCAGTGTGAAGAGCCTGGTCTTCTTTATCCACTCTCCTCTCAGGTATTGATACCTGTTGGTAGGATTTACACCCTTCTCCACCCCAAGCCTTCTCCCCCTCAGGGCTAAATATTTTGGTGGAGAGAAATGGAGGGAAGATTGTTCTAAGAGGTTGAAATAATGTTACTGGGCAGAAGTTGCTAAAGCCACTCTGAATAGTGCCCTGGGTAAATGGTGATGTACAAGTAATATGAAATAGGACAAATGAGCTTTTTTTTTTTTTCCTCTTCCTTCTCTGGATCTTTTTTTCCCCTTTAGTAGCTTTAATTTATGTGTTTTCTTGGCATTGTCTCAGATGTCTACTGGGAATAGTTATCTCTGGATCTTTTATCTCTTTGTGCTTGTCATTCAGTGTGGTCCTGACAGTCCCAAAACCTGAGATACTTGTGGTGAATGAGTTCAGACTGTGGCCTGGTTGATTCTTGTGACCTGCAGTGATGAGCAGAACCACTCTGCAAAGCTTAGGATCAAATTTTGAGCTGGAGGTGAACTTTTATAGAGGGTCAGTGTAGTTGGAGAATGGTGTTTCTTGGTTTTAAAAAAAAACAACTTGTATATCCTCACTTTTGAAGAAGACAGGAGACTAAAAAAAAAAAAAAAAAGGAGGTCCCAGATCTCAGAGTAACTGTCTCTGTTCCAGACCCAAGAAGTCAGGGTGTAGTTTGTTCAGGTCTAGGGATCTGTGTCTGATACAACTGCCCCATCCACACCATGGCAAGTTGTGTGTGGCCCCCAAGAGGAGCCATAAAAGCTCTTGTGGCTTTTCCCTGGTGGTTACAAAGCCACATCTGTTCCTCTGCACCTGGCATTACATCTATTTCTATCTTTGATACTTCAGTGCTAATTCTAGAGGAATATGTAAAGACTACAAAAGCTGTTAATTTAAGAGTTAAGAAAAGACAGAGAAAATTGGGTTTGGTTCTGCTTGTAATTGCTTTAAAGCTAAACATTTGGTCATTTACCCACCTTTCCTGATTTGAAATTTATTTTCTACATTTCTTTTGGGAAGTGAGATGCTCCCCCCTAAACCAATTAAATATGAAAACTTCCATCATTGCTCCTATCACTGTGTCATATCTCCTCCCAACAGAGATTTGTTAAAACTTGTCCTGGATTTAGTTTGGCTGTCTTGTTCAACCATTTGAAGCACCTAAGGCACAGAATGAGTTTCCCTGCATTTCTAGAAAATTACAGAAGTAAGAGGTCTTGCAGAAAACAAAAAGAAACCACTGATCTTATTGAGGAAGCAAGGAAAGAGCAGTTTCAGAGGCATGAGAATTTAATTCCCAAAGTCTTTCCATGATGTTCTAGCTCCCAAACTTTGCTGTTATTGCAGCAGCCCAGAATTGTTGTGTGTGGCTGTAGAGAAGAAGCTGATGTGTGGATGTTAGGAGTTTTGTTTCTAAACTCCTGGAATTTGAATGTCTGGTGATACTGCATGGGAGGTTTGAGTTGTATGTTTTTCAAAGGCTGAAAGCACTGAATTTCTTCTCTCTGTTTTCCTTGCAGGTGTGTTACTAGACATCCAGCAGCACTTTGGAGTCAAAGACAGTGGGGCTGGTTTATTACAGACAGGTAAGAGTGTTTGTTTTCTTGCTGGGCTTTGTAACCTTTTTCTTTTCACAAGGCTTTCAGATTTCTTCACTTATGGCCCTTGGACACATTAGCTGTGAAATACACTCTTGCTAGGAAGATGAGTGAACATGAGGAGGGTTGGTTTTTTTGTTTGGATTTGCTGGTGGACAGGAGATCATGGTGTGTTTGAGTTGGGTGCAGAATGGGACAAAAGTAAACAAACCTAGTGACATTATTTACAACTAAATTGAAATAAGAGATTGCTGCTTCCCCTAGATCAGAAAACCAACAGCAGGATCCTGTTGTTCTTACTTCTCTTAACTCTCTGTAGGTTGGTAATAAGTGTGATGTGTGTTGCCCTTCCTGTGCTCTGCAGAGAATCTGCTGAGTGCACTGTGTGCAGTCAGTGTACTGGGGAGTAGAGTGTGGCAGGGAGATGTAAAACTCATCAAGATAAGAACCTAAGGATGAAAGCTGCAGGAAAAGCTTAATAATCACTGCATTCATGGTACCTCATGGATTAACAATATCCCTATGATTTTGGTGCTGATAGCTTCAGACTTTTCTCTCCGTGGATTTAAGGAAAAAAATGATTGCAATTGTCATGTCCTTTAGATGTAGCAGGTATTTTAGTGTTGTAGGCAACTACAGACAGAGCTGGGCAACCCCAGGACAACCCCAGCTTTTCTGGCCTTTAGTCCTGAGGTGGTTCAAAGGAGTGTCTTGGTCAACAGGTTGGATTTGGTGACATTGAGTAGCAGTCTCATGTAGAGATCTTCAGCTCTGAGAGTTGAAAGGAGTAGCCAGAGAGCAAATGCAGTATTTTAAGGAAAGAAACAGTCTAGTTTGGAAACTTCCTAGTGAGGAAACTTCCTACTGCATTATTAGTTGGGCTCTGAGATCTGTGGTTGTCTTGTCACTGTCATCTCTCTGAGGGAACCACACTGGTACAACTGTATTTCTGAAAAAATGAGAATTCAACTAGAATTAGAAATAGTATGCCAGAAACATTTTTTTTTTTTCCTCATGCTGTCACAGAAGATACCAAATGCCTGTCAGGAGCTTGTCCATGAAAACACTAAAGCATCAAATCATTCATTCTTTATCATCACACTGGGGGATGGGATGGGAGCTCCATCAGTTTGCCTTTGATTTCAAAGGGTGTGAACCACATTGCATCTCCTCCTTTTGATTTTCTGCAGCCTGTGCCACCACAGGGCCCTCAGCTGTGGTTACAGCTTCTTGGTAATGTGGGAATACAAACAATTAATAACACTTTGTACTAGGGCTGTAAAAATTCTGTCCTTGTGGGACAGCAGAGTTCAGCTCAGCTGATGTGTGCAGCACACATCCAGAACAGGAGGCCTGAGCTTTACAAGTGTTACTGATTATAAGAAACATCAATCAGCTGTGCCCAGAGTGGCACTGGTTGTCAATCTCAGGCTCTTTTCTACAGCAATTATTTGTATTTATTTATTGTGCTCAGTTGAACAGGTCCTCAATGTATCATTAGACACTAAGTGCCTTCAAGAAAAAATTCTGGTGGAAAAAGTCACTTGTCAAAGCATATATTTAATCTTCTTTCCCCTCAGTGGATGAAATCCTTCTGCAGATGATTTACTGACAGCAAGTAAGAGCTAAGCTCCAACAGGACATTTAATTTGTTAATTGCAGGAGGTGTTATTTATTTTTTTTTTTAGCAAACACCCAGGGCATCCGAATCAGCATCTCTGAGATATTGCAAGCTTTGTGCTGAGTGTGTCAAGAGTTTTTTTAGCTGCTAACTGGTGCTTTAAGAAAACCATCATTTTCTCTCTTTTTGTTTTTGTTTTTTGCTGACCTGAAAACTGAGGGCTTGACATTGCCCCTGCAATATAGATAATGATGAATTCATCACAGTGCCATCAGAGGAGAAGAGTGCTCACAAACTAAAATACCCTCATTTTCACATAAGTGAGAGTAGGGGCACATAACTGAAAACTTACTGAATGTATTACTTCAGCTTAATAAGTTTCTGTGTTGGCAGCTTGCCCATGGCCCATGTGCCCTTAACCCTGATGAAATAAAAGATGCTGCCCTAAACCACCACAAACACTGCTCTTAATCTTTTGCCTGCTCTCTAAGCCTGACCTCTCTAAATGTGCTAATTGGGAAAAATGGATGCAGAGTGTAAAGAAGCCCAAGGTTGCAGAGATGCTGGTTGAAGAGCTGGGACCAGGACTAATATCTCCCAGACCTCTGTCTTAACCTTGAGTGGTTCCTTTGCAAGCAAAAATATCAGAAATATCATCATATTCCCAAGGGAGGGTCCTGCTGACTGAGTGATGTGAGATGAAAGACTGCTCATCCTGAATATGTCCTCTGAATAAAGACTGGATTAGTCCTCACGTTGTTAATCCTGCATCTAAATGAGTTCTAAATCAATTTACAATGTTAATGAGGGGGAGTGAAGTGTAGTACTCACTGGCAGTTCATATCACTCATCAAACAGGCTTTAAAAAATAATAAAGAAAATTCTGTAACTCGGAAACAAGGCTGCACACAGTGTTTTAGGAAGAGTTGGTACTGAAAACTCAAGCAGCAAGAGGAAAAGAAATGCACTAAGGGCAATGTATGACCCTGCATTCATACATAACCCATAACCCAAGCTCACTCCAAACATCCAAAAGCCAGTTCATACACTTGCAGCTTCTTTTGCTCTCTGGAAAGCAAAGGTGACTGTTGCCTTAGGAATTGTGGGGCCAGCATTTGAATTTTTCCCTTCTTTTATATTAATCCCAAGATACCAGCTGCTCTTTTTCTAAGAGATACAAGGAAAGATGGTTAGAGTGGCACTGTAACTCCCTGGGCAGCAAAAATTCACAGGGATACTCCAGCCTCATCCATAATGGAAGGGAGCAGAACATGACAGTCTCTGGAGCAGGGATCCTGTGACAGCAAAGGACACACTGACAGATGGATTGCAAGTGCTGCTTGCTCAGTAGCATTGTAGAGACACAGGGATAACACCATGTTGATTCCAGAGCTTCAGTTGGCTCTTGATGATGCAGTAATTCTGTGCTGATCTTCCTCTTTAAAGTCCTACAGATACAGATCTATAAATATTAGTTAAGTTCACTACAGGTCTGCATCCAAGCTTTCTTCTGCTTTTCATTTCTTCCTGGTTGCTTTTCCCAGCCAGAGGAATGATAATCCTGGCTGATCTCTAAAGGTGATGGAGCATCTCCCTGCCTACTTGAGCTGTCCAATCAGTCAGTACATTTATAAGCCACACCAAAAAAAGTCTTTCCCGTGTGTGAAGTTGGGTCAGAGCAGCAACATGGATTCCCCAAAACTCCAGACAACAAACACCAAGTCTGAGATGATGGACAGCTGGATTTTTCAGCTGCTCTGAAGCAGTGTTCCCTAGCCATGTAGACACTTAGAGCCATGGCCCAGTGCTCTGCTCTTGGTTTTCAGTAGATTTTTTTTCCCCCTTCCTCAAATTTTGCTCTCATTGCTCTGTCTGCTTCCCTTGCCCTTGGATTTATTCTGCTTTTGTGTCTCTTGCCAATGTCTGTTCAGCACACAGGAGCCTGGCTCTCCATACAGTTTGTCTTCTGTAGATCTCAGAATGTTTTCTGAAGGGAGGGACAATGAAGTGGACCTTTTGCTCCAGGTAGGGGACCCAAGAAAGCCAGATGGGAGAACTGACCTGCCCAAAGTCACACAGTGGGGCTGAAGCAGAGCCAGAATGAGACCTGAGGTCCAGTTCCTGACCACACAGCATTCAACCAGGCTAGTGCTTAGACCCAGAGAGCTGGTCCTGGGTAAGGGGCACCTTCATTTTCTGGCCTAGGCAGCTCAGGGAGAGGGACAGAAACCAGTGGGGACTTCTGGAAGTGGGAACTGTGAGGCATCAGGTGGAGGGATTGCATTGAGAGGCAGAGGGAGAGGTGTCTGGCTTCAGGAGGAGCATGGGGATGCCACTAGAGGAAACTCTGGTGACAAAAAACTTCTGCCATAAGGTCAGAACCAAGGAACTGTAAGGAAGCAAGAGATCTGGAAGGACTCATTAAAGGTGAATAATCACAGATAACTGGGGCTCTGAAGCAACTTGTCTCTGCTCTTGTCTCTCCATCTCTAGAGAGAGATGGGCATTCTCCCAAATGCCTTTCAGCCCCTGGGTTTCCAGGCAGCCTTGCAGTGCCAGGTACTTCCTGAAGTCTTGCTTTGAGTCCATTTTTCCTGTATGGGTCAAGTCCAACTAGAACCAATGTCCATTTGAAAAGGGAAACCTTTACCTGCCTGAGTTCTGCCTCTCAAGCTGACCTTGCAGTAGGTTGCATCCTTGCCAATATGTTAGCAGTGCTGGGATTGTATCAGCCAAGCAATAAGTATGTGAAGCATGTAGGGGACTTTAAGTCGAGTTCAATAATGGGATAAATCAGACTTGCTAAATTGAAGGGTGTTTTTTTCAACTCTCTTTGTCTCCCATCTTCTTGTCATTGCCTTATGATGACAGCATGTACAGCTCTCACCTTTTTTATTTACTCCACACAGACACCACTGCCTCTGGAGAAGATGTTAACCTTGAATATGTCTTTATCACATGAGTTGCAGGTGCTGCATATCTCTTTTCTACCATCTACTTCTACCTGCATACAGTCTCATTCCTCATCTGTGCTGTGCATGACTAAACCAAACCTTCATCTTTCTCTCCCTCCTGCACCTGCTTAACTTTTCTTCTTCCTAGAACAGAGGAGCTCATATACTGAACACTTTCTTGTTTTCTATTTACAGTTCATGGGCTTTCCTTTTCAGTGAATGATTTAGCACCAGAGCACCTCCCAGGGTCCTGGTATTGGTGACCAAGACAGAGCTGCTTTGTAGCTGCTCTTCTTGATTCATGGCTGCAAATGGTTTGGACTACCATGTCCTGCCCAGAGCATGTCATGCCCCTCTCCTCCCCTCAGTCAAGTTCTGCATTCTTAAATTCTTAAATCCAAGTGATTTCAGTGGCAATCTGAGGCTCTCAATGCCAGGACAAGGCAGAGCTCTCTGCCAGAAGGAGATCCTCTAACTCATACCAGCACTGTGTAAAACTTTTTTATTAGTCCTCCATACCTGATTTTGAATCATTTTTACCCCAACTTCTCCATCCCTCTGTAGCCTGGCACTGATCTGGGGATTAAACAGCTTCTGTAGGACAACTCCAGTTTAAGCAATGAAGCTGAAAAAGCAGAGCTCTGCACTCAGTGTGCCTGAATGAATGTTGTGACAAGGGCAAGATTTTACTTTAAGAATGAGATGAGATAGCCCAGAGCCTGATTATTGCCTGCATATAAGTCCTTTACAAGTTCCAACAGTCCTTTTTCCCTGTGTGCTAGAATGGTGTTGATATTTTAAGAAGTCACAGCAATCTGAGGCTGTGATTCATGAAAGCATTTAAGCCTGTTTGGAAATCCCTCTGAAATCAAAAACTCAAGTCTTTTCTTGAATCAGTGAGCTGGTTATAGGAAAATGGGATTGTGCCCTAGCTCAGTCCCTTGTACATCAAGGAGCAAACTATAAAAATGCTGTTAAGAGTGTGTGCTATCCCTGGACAGCCCCAGATTGCAAAGTAAATAATCTTTGGTGGGGGGGAAGGAGCAGGGAAGGGAGGGGAAGGTAACCTTGCCTCCTGCTGATAGGAGGGAAATGCTTGAGCTAGTGTTGCACTTCATCTTTTTATTGTACATGTCAGCAAGTGGGTGCAGGCTACTAGGACAGGGAAACTCTCCAGACTGGCTTCTCTTCATTAATATCTTGATTTTATGATACTGCATGGCCACTTACACAGCACAATAATTCATGTTGCTGTCTTCCTGCTTTGCTGAAGGGAAGGTTTGTCCTCACCACTGGCCTTTCAGACAGGACAGGTACTTGGGCTGGTTGTTGGGTGAGGAATTTGGGCTTTTGCTGCCTGTGGCATGTCTGTTCTGTAAGTAGATATTGGCCTCTTTTCCCTTAGGCTGGAGCTCAAACACCCCTTGCCAAGGTTGTGTTCACTTCTGTGATTTATTACAATTATGAGGGAAGAGATTTCCCATGGATTTTAGAGCAGTAATTATTCATTCCACCCCAAGTCCTAACAATTTTTAAGATAGCCTTCCCATCTCCCCCTACACATGTTCCTCAAACCTCAGAAGTTCATTCAGGCTCTTTATAGTGGAAGATGGGATTTTTGTTGGTATTCTCTAATGCTTTTAAACAACTTCCTCAGCATACCAGCTAAGCAGTCTCATGTAGCAGGCATCTCCACTGTGTTTTGTTTCATGCACAAGTGCTTCAGAAGGGTTAGTCCTGTTGTCTTTCTCATTAACACCATCTTTGGAATTTTGACAGAGGGAGATTTAACATTTGATTTATGTTAACAGCTATTTTAATGCCATTTTTTTGGTATTTAATGGCCACCACTTGCTGGAAGAGAGGTGTGTGCTCACATTCAGTGCCTCACAAATAGTTTACTTCCCCTCCTCCTGCTCTGCAGTGACACTAAAAGTTTTTGGTACTAAGTGGAATACAAGCTCAGCTTTAATTCTTGCTTCTCCCTGAGCCTCTAAGTTTAATTTTCAATTATGGTGACCAGAGGATTGTTTATGTGTGTTCTAAATCAGGATGAGCCCTGTATTCCTTCTCTGTCTCCTGATCTGGGTCTGTGCATACAGCTGCTGTTGGTACCTTTTGGGCCCAATTTAAAGGTAAGCATTAGTCCAGAGGGGAAGAATTTTTTCCTTGGCTTTAAAGGAAGCTGGATCAGGGTCTTCTATGAACTGTGAGTGAGAAAATAGACCTAGGTTTAATAATATGTTGTGTATATTTTATGTGCTTCATCCCAGGGCAGCCATAAGTGTTCTCTCACAAGAATAATCTTAAGATTATTTTGGTTTTGGTCTTGCCTCCCACACCTGAAGAGCTTTCATTTTCTTAGAGAACAAAACCTACAGTTCTGCAGGGGAACATACTGGGTTGGGAGAGCTGTGAGCAGCCATATTCATACAGGGCTCTGCCATCAGGGGATAGAGAGGTCAGGCTTGGTCTGTGCCCTCTGGGTGACTTCTAGGTTGATATGGTGGAGCTGGAAGCATTGCTGATGGAGGAGGTGGTTGACTTGGGAAAAAGAGATCATGTGGATAAACCACACAAACTGGAGTTGTCCTACAGAAGCTGTTTAATCCCCAGATCAGTGTCAGGCTACAGAGGGATGGAGAAGTTGGGGTAAAAATGATGAAAATTAGGTATGGAGGACTAAAAAAAGATTTTACACAGGATCTCCTTCTGGCAGAGAGCTCTACCTTGTCCTGGCATTGAGAGCCTCAGATTGCCACTGAAATCACCTGGATTCAAGAATTTAAGAATGCAAAACCTGGCTGAGAGGAGGAGGACAGTGGGGTAGGACATGGTGGTCCAAACCATAGAGCTCTGACAGAGTGTGAAGGAGCTCTGGAACACTGAAGGTTTCATCTTGCAATGAAACAGCAAGAGCAGTGCTGTTGTCATGCTGTAGGCATCCAGAACACTCTGTATCCCAGTCACAGAATGTCAGGGGTTGGAAGGGACCTCTGAAGATCAAGTCCAACCCCCCTGCCAGAGTAGGACCAAAACCAGGGCAGGGGCACTCAGAAATGCAAGTAAGTACTCTGTAAGTCCTCAGTTTTTTTGTAGTGGTGGAAATGCTGAGGCCCTTGACCTATCTGTGTGATCATTTTGCTTCTCTGATGTCCTCTTGGGTTCCAGGGGGCTTTTCAGCCAAACCAGTGCTTCTCAAAATTTTGGGGCTGTGTACCAGACCACTCTGCATCCTTACAATCAAACTTCTACAGCAAGTTATCCTCAGACCTCTATAAAAGTCACACTGCTGTGTGACTGACTGCCAAGAACTTGCTGTCACCTTGGGAAAACACAGGTTTGGGAACCACAGCCTTCAACTGTTAGAAGCTGCTGAAAAAGGTGATGTTTTTCCAGGCAGAGCAACTGCAGTTCAGCACAGGTTGCAGTCATTCCCATGGATGGACCCACACATGCTTGAGGAGGAGTGTGACTCATTTGGAGACACATAGACCTGGCTTGGAAAATGAATTCCAGGGAATAGGTTACATAAAAAGGGAACATTCCTCATGGTATTTGGTGGTGTTACCAGCCTGCAGAACTAGATTCCAATTAACACAAGTAACTCTGAACTGCATGAATGCTGTATTGTTAAACTAATGAAAAATAAATCTCCTGATGGGCTCCCCTTGTCCCCAGTATATGCACATATTCCAGGAGTTTTCCTTTCTGCTGATGTAAGATTAGAAAGCAAAGACCAAGTTACTGCTTAGGTATTTGCAGGGAACCTTAGTTTTGGAAGGGAAATATTACTGGCTGTAGCTCATTGCTTCTCCCAGTTCAAAGTTCTCAAAGCTAAATGTGAATGTGCATAAACATTTTTGGTTGAAAACTCCAGTTTTCAAGTTTTAGTCAAATGACTGAGAGTGACTTAGGATACTTAGCTATCAAATCACAAAGTTGATGTTCATCACAAAGATGAAAAACAAATTATTTGAGGGGATGAATAGGAGAAGAAGGGGTATGCACACACTTTTGTGTTCTTTGCTGCTGCAAATGCTTTGGTTTTCAGTGGAAAGGATGTTTCCAGGGAAAGGTCAGTTCTCACCTATTCTATTCCCCCACTCAGTTATCCATCAAGTTATTCCTAATCAAAAATTTAGGCATTTGCAACCATTTCTTCCTTCCACACTTTCCACCCACTGATGTTTGCAGAAGCAAGATTTATTTTATGTATCCCCCTGCTCCATCATTCTCCTTGCTCTCTTTAGATGAGCTGCACTGGAGATGTGGCAGCTCTGTCCTGTTGCAGGGCAGCAGTGGGAACACTAATGGAAAGACACCTTTCCTGCAAAGAGCTGTCTTAAAGAAATAGGTAGTTCTAGTAGCCTTAACTTGCTTTTTAGGTCCTCACTGATTTAAAATGGATGGTTATAGTAAATTACTATTGGAGTAGACTTGGAAGTGAATTAGGGAGGCAGTACAGGTAAAGCAGTTTGAGCTTTGATTTCTTCTTACAGTTCTGCTGAGAGCACTGACCAAGGTGCTCTCTTCTCTGGGTCATTTCTTGTTTCCCTTTCTTCTCTAGATCATCATTTTTTAGAGGCAAAGACATCTCCACCTACCCTCTGAGTCTGGTAGGGTTAAAGCTGACCTTGGGAAGAATATGGGCTGACTGAGAATTTCAGAGGAGGATTTGTCTATCTGGTGTTTTTTGGAAAGTTTGTTTTGTTTTCCTTCAAGGATGTTTGAAATATCCTCTGAAATCTTTGCTTTTAGTTCTGCTTTAATCACAATTATTGGTTTTCTCCTTCCTCTACACCCCCTGGGATGTGAGTGGCCTGGCCACCACAGCAATTGATGGTGTTAGCTGTCATCTTCATGCTTCTCTATTCAGCATCCTGTGGTTTTGTCCAATCTACCTGGCAATATAAATAACAATAAAAGTGCCTGAGTGCCCCATGGCCACACCTTTTGAGCACTAGAAACCATTGACAGAGCCTGACAAAGAGAGCTACTATTTCATGAGTGACTACAATGAGTCATGGAAGAAAGATGGGGTGAGTTAAAAAATAACTTTGCCAAACACACACACGGAAAAGGAAGGGGATTTTTTTTTTTTTTTTTTTTTTTTGCTCACTCTGGAATGTGCAGGGTGCTTCAGAGATCCGTGTGTCATTGAACTGAGTTGCACTCAATTTTAAGCACATGGTCTGCTTTTAAAAGCAGCCTTCCATTTTACAGGTGTGGCTTAGGATACATAAATGCTTAACTTAGTAACCCTGCCTGCAAATCAAAGGAGTTGTGGGACAAATTGCAGCAGCAAAAATGCTTCCAGGGTAAATTGGAAGCTCAAAATTAGTGACTGAGCTGAGTATTCTTTAGAAACCTGATGCTAAAAATAGCTATTAGTTCAGAAGAGCTGGCATAAAGAATTATTATGGAGAGAGTCATGCAAATGTTTGACTGAATAAATCCACCTCTTTTATCACATTGAAGGTAAAATTAGAGAACAGGAAGATTAAAATGTCTCATCATTTTTACTCCTTTGGTCCCATCTTCTTCTTCCCCCCTCCTTTTTGTTTGGAAATGGACATCTTGCTCTGTCCCCTGGATGCCCCCCAAGCAGGGGTCCACAGGAGTGCTGCTGGTCTGTAGAAATCCAAGGAACTGCTGTGTTGCTGTAGCTCATGATGCTGAAACTGTCATCAGCTTTTGCTTAGAAAGAGGATCTGTCTGAAGGTTGCTTTTTTGGTGTTTTTTTATAAAATATGATCTGTTATATCAGGGGGGTAGGGTGGTAAGACAAAGAGAAAACACTAAAAGAAAATATCTCTGGGAAAAAAAAAAAACCAGGGAGAGAACATATTTTCCTGAAAAGCAAGTTTTCCAAAGTTGCCCTTGTTCTCATTGAGGATGTTTTATGGCATCAAAGGTAATAATACAGGATGTTACACAATGGATGCTGAATTTTCACTAAGAGCTCCCCAGTGAGATATTCCTAGCAGCTGCTAACATTATGCCTTCCAGTGACTTGGACAGCCCAGTACCTGACACATTGAGCTAAGAAAATGTTTGCCTTGTGTATTAAAGACAGATTAGTTTTTCTTTTTTGTACTGAACTGGTTCTTTAGGGATTGGCAGTCCAGAAGCTGGACTTTTGTCTAATCACCAGCCAACAGGACTGCTGGCAATGCCATGACAACTTTTTTCCTAGGTTTAGTTTTTGGCTGTACAGGACAAAGCTGAGTTTGTCCTCAGACAGAGCTGAGTTGTCCCCTTGGGACATTGGTGCTGGGGCAGTCTTAGGGGAGGGGATGGAATGGGTGCTGCACACAAACCAACTTTACATGGTCACTCATCAGTCTCACCTTTTACATTCTTAGGCTTGATTGAAATGGGCTTTTTAAAGACTTCAACCATCCCTGGGTTCACTAAATATTTTCTTTCCTTTTTTCCATTAATGTAATTGATGATGCATGAAGGCCTTGCATTTGCAAGCCTTGCACATTGCAGTCTTCATTTCAGGATGTTATTTTCCACTAGTGCTCCTTCTACATGCAAGATGCTGGGCAGGAGAAATCTAAAAGAGGAATTATTTAAAAGAGAGGTCAGTTATGCACTGTGGTTGTCAAAACTCCTGTTAACCCAGGGATCTTTTAGAGAGGTTGTGTTGGTTTAGCCACTGATGCCAGATGAGTTGCAAAGCTCACTCCTGGAGCTGCAGCTCAACTTGGTATTAAAATGTTTTTGCAAGTGAGGGATGGCACTCTGGAAATTCATCTGGGTGATTGATTTAGAAATAACAACTGTAAGACAGGCAGAGACCTGATTCCTTCCCCAGGGCAGTGATGAGCCTTTGCCTTTTACAAACCATGGCAAGCTAAACACTGGGATATGTCAGTATTTCAACAATTTCCTTAAATGAATTTATCCCTTTTGGAAGGCCACCCAGCCACTCTGAACCACTTGCTCTTTGTCTAAATTGCCATTTATCCCAGCAAGAGCATTTCTGAACCCTGCCAGCAAAATTAAATCAGTGAATGATTTCTGGCGAGTAGCACTGGCCCCTTCCAGCCAGGGGAGAACCTTCCTTCCATCCTTCCTTCATCCCTCTTCATCCCAGGATGAATCCTGCTTGTCACTGTGGGTGTTTATGTGGGGTCTGCTCTTTGTTCAGCCTTGTCTCTTGTCTGACAGTAGATCTGGAGCTGCAAATTGCAGCCCATGGTGATTTTTTTTTTTGTAGTTATTTTGTGGTACAAAAGCCTAATGAAGTGGGGCAGGAATTTGAAAGAGTTGGGTGGGTAAAACCTGTGGCTCTGTAACCTGGCAGAGTTGTTTAAGTGCTGATGGGTGTTGTGTAGGATCAGATATGATGCAGGAAGTATTTCTGGTCCTTGTCCTCTGCTGGGGTCACTGCTGCTGCTGAGACTCCCTCAAAAGTGGGGAGTGTCCCTCGTGTGGGACACTCAGGGCTGTGGGAACTGAGGGAATTCTGGATGTCCTAAGCTCATGTTCCTGGTTCCTCTGGCTCACTGGTGGATCTTATTAGAAGGCTGGAGCTTGGGGGTTGTCTGGGCAGCCTGTCTCTTGTTGTTCAGATGCCAGTTCCTAAAAGAAGAGTAGGTGGAGTTTCCTGATATATTTAACATAAGAGAAAGCAGGGTGGTAACTGCTGAGAGTCTCCTGCCAAAGGTAGATCTTGCTGTCTGGCACATCCAGACTCCTCCCTGACCCCCTCTGTTATCCAGCCTTGGCCAGTGGTTCAGCATTTTATTGCCATGCCCTTGCAGCTCCTGGTGAGTTGTTTTTGTCTGAACACACAGAGTGTCTGTGACTGAGCAAGTGTAATGACTGGGGTAATAAAACAAATACAAATTAGTTCAGGGCACAGGGTAAGTGAGAACACAAATGGCTCCTTCCTTGCCTTTTAGAGAATTTGTGACTCATAATGAAACTAGACAGCAAGTGCATTTACACTCCTGATGTCTGGTCCAGTTTGGCCAGCCAGCCCTGCTCCTACTCATATTTTGTCTCCACATGCATGTCCTTCCTTCACTTCCTTCTTACCACAGTAGTTCTAAAGTTAATCTGTATTATTATTACTATTAAAGCTAGTCTGTATTATTATTACCATTACTATTGCTCTCATCCTTAAAAATAGGAGGGGGAGGATGGAGAATGTAAAGGCACATAGAATAATTAATGTCTTGAAAAGGCAGGGTGTGTGGTTTTCTTGTTTTCCTCATAATACAGAACCCATCACTACAGGGCTGTTTGCTGGAAAGCACTCCACAAACTTACCAGGGAATGCTGTGGAAATAAATGCTGCAAGAAGTGTTGTCAGAGCCAGAGTTTAAAAGCCCAGCTTATTCCATGGATAACAAATGATAATTCTTGGGAGGGCTGTGAGTAATTCAGGTGCCTGTGTAGGAATTCTGTGTCCTTTCCTTGCAAGGATCTGATTGCTGTCACTGTCACAGACAGGATGCAAGACTACATGGGTTTCTGATCTGCTGCCATTGTTCTCATGTTCCTATTAAGTGGTGTCCTCAGGTTACAGGAAAAATCTTTTATTGGGGGACTTAGAATTTATTGGCTACCAAAGCCTTAGGCAGAAAGATGGACACTGCTGTGAGGGGGAAGCTGTGAGGTTCCATCAAGAGATGCTTCTCTCTCCTTCTGTGTTGATGCTTTGAACTGAAACTCAGCATTATAGAAATATCCTCTATAAAATCAGTGCAGTTTTGGCCCAGTCCCTGATGGGGGGTGGATTATATATCTATAAAGAGCTGTCATTGCATGAAACACTATTGTATTTTACAGGCAACTCAGAAATAAGCAGGCAATTGAGCAAGATAAAATGCTGGAATTCCCTCTGTGACCAGCAAGCAGTTTTTTACAAGTCCAGGTTTGGTGGGCAGTGTTAAGAAATTTGTGTGCTTGCTCCATAACTACTCCTGAATGTGGCTATATTGAGCATATAGGAGGGGGAAAGTTGGAGGAAAACAAGACAATCCCAGGCTGTTGGATTAGCATCAAACAAAAGCCAGAAACCCCCCACACCACAATTGCTTTTATATCCACTTCTGTGAACTTTAGAATATTCCCATGCCAAAGTGATTTCTATTTCTAAAAAAAAAAAAAATAAAATTAATTAGCATTAGGTTGGATGGCAGGGTTTTAAGAGCAATGCCCCTATTGAGGCTGCCTGCATCTTAAGAGTAAATGAATAAAATATTTCAGATGTCCTCTTGAAGTTCTTATGATAAGAAGCAATACATTTCCATCCCTTAAAATTCAGTTTAATCTGACCCATGTTTCTCTTCCTCCAGATATCCAGAGGTAAGTAGTGTAAGCCCAGCATGAAAATTTCTGCTTAGAAATTTAGAAAGATCTGAGATGACCTCTGTGAAGGAAGTTGGCTACAATAGATAGAGATGGATCAGCATTTTTTTCCTTCAGATTGATAATTTTCTTAGATATTGAGGGTTTATTGCTTTTGAGAAGATGCCCTTTTCCTGGAGCACTCTTGCAGATACGTGGCTTGAATTGGAAAGGCATCAATTTTGCAGAGGAGTGGTGTGAAAGGAGGTTGCCACGAGGCTGTCAGTGGCAGCTGCATAATTAAAATGAAGGTATGGCCATTTTCCCTTAAAAAGAAGGAGCATACGTTTTGCCAAGCCCACTGTAGATGGTCCAGCAGCACCCTAAAGAATTGTAATAATTAAAAAGAAATCAATCAGTCCCACTGGCTGCCCGGGGAGAATGCCAGCAAAGAACTCTGTGTGTCTGTCCCCATTCCCAAAGCAGAGCCCTGTGGATTTGCAAGGCTTTGATATTGCTTTTCCTTCCATCCCACAGGATTGACAGCTGCAAAAACCCCTGGAGCTTGTGGCCCTGGTGGAAGGCAGTGGCTGAGGCTTTCTTTGTGGCCAGGACTCCAAGCAAAGCCAGGATCAGCCTTCTCCACATCCCTTGCCCTGGGATGGAGCTGTAGCTGAGTTTGCCATCCTCTGCCCTTGCTGTTAGCACAGCATCTTGATGAAACCTGGCTTTGGTCACTGCAGGGTTTCTCCTGCTCTGTAAATGCAGCTTTTAGGAGCTGAGGGGAGAGGTGAGCACAGTGTTCCTGCTGCAGAACAGATGTATGTTTGTCAAGCTCCTTTTAAAAACAAACCCAAACAAACCTGAGGTCTGATGGGAGTCAGACAGAAGTCTGGCATAAGAACAGCAGATGGGCATTTCTTTTAGCAAGCTTCTAGGCAAAAGGAACTCTTGATTGCACCCTAAAAGGAGAAGGGGAAGCACTTCCTATTGCATAGTTTTTCTTAGGAAGCTGCTGCTGTTGGTAAATTACTTGTAGTAGAGAATCTATTAGTAATACACTGTACTTACAAAGCATCTCCTCTCTCTGCTCTCATTGCTGCAGGAAGTGGGTTTCCAGATTGATTTCTCTTTGAGACAGAATAACTCCTCTGGCACACTAGCTAATGATTGGAAATTAAAATGGTAGTTGAGGTAGGATGCAGGCTTTAGTGGTGCTGTTGTAAAGAAGGATGCTAAACATCATTTTAGCCTGAGAACAGTCTTTCCCCCTCAAATCTGAAACAAGGGACATTATTTCTCTTGCTACCAGACACCATTTGTGATCACCATTAAGAGAAGAACAGATTTAAAGTATTTTATTGCTTGTTAACTAATTCATGGTACTCAATGCAGATTTCAGGGATCAAGGGATTTAGATTATTCTGCATTATCAGCTTTAAGCTGTCATTTCTTGATGTGTTTAAGTGCACACTCTGGTGGAAAAGGCTTTGTGGGTAAAGTTGGATGTAACTGTTCCATCCCTAAGGAAATAGGATTGCTTCTGTCCTTCTCTTTGCACTTGCACTGCTGTGCCAGAGACCAGGGAACCTGCCAGAAAAGATACCAGGTTAGTTTTCAGTCCCCTGATTTTGCTCTCCAGGTGGCCACACAAGCTCCAGTACTGGCACCAGTCAAACCAGCTCTTTTAAGAGATCTCATCTTAAAAGAAAGATCTTCTTTTAAGATCATCTTAATGAAGATCTCCTAAAAAGAAACCTGGACTTAAAAGAAAGATCTCAGGCAGGGGAAGGGAATGGAATAAAATGATGATCCTTTGGGTATGTGGTTATTTAAATGCTTTTCTAAAGACACCTTTTTCTAACCCTGGGAATAGGTGCTTCATCCTAATGAGAGCACTAGGATCTCCCTGTTGAAGATTTTTTTGTGGTGGAAGCTCTTGGATGGCTGGCATGTGTGCAGGATGTCCTGGAAAACTTCAGGAAAAGGGGAAAGCAAAACTGCTCTTCTTTCAGATGCAGATTTTCATGGGCACTGGGGGTGATCACTGGCTCTTTCTGTGACAGCAGCTAGGATTCTTTTAGATGTATTTTAGCCCTGTTGAGGCAAAACCAATCTTGTTGCAGAGCTGCAAAGCTATTGACAAGTCTCTCTACCTCTGGGATCTCATGTCTAATGCAGGATTGACCAGATGGAGACAAATCCATCCTAATTGGCTGGCTAAGTTAATGAAGTTTCCCTACAACTGATTGCACAATGCCCAACTGACCCATGTCACGCACTGGGTGAGCTCCCAGCCTGCAGCCAGGGAGGGACCATCCATGTCCCCTGTCACTCCACTCTTAACCAGCAAAGTTCTCAAAAAGCCTGAGCCACTTAAATGGAGAGGAAACTGCAAGGGGACAGAGCTGCTGGTCACTGTCTGGCTGCTTCATTACTTTATTTCATTGGGGCAGAATCTGGTTGGAGGTGTGTGACCAGTGGAGTCCCTCAGGGGTCGGTACTGGGACCGGTGTTGTTCAATATCTTCATCAACGACTTGGATGAGGGTATAGAATGTACCCTCAGCAAGTTTGCTGATGACACTAAGCTGGGAGGAGTGGCTGACACACCAGAAGGCTGTGCTGCCATTCAGAGAGACTTAGACAGGCTGGAGAGTTGGGCAGGGAGAAACATGATGAAATTCAACAAGGGGAAGTGTAGAGTTTTGCATTTGGGGAAGAACAACACGATGTCCCAGTATAGGTTGGGGGCTGAGCTGCTGGAGAGCAGTGTAGGTGAAAGAGACCTGGGGGTCCTGGTAGACAAGAAGATGCCCATGAGGCAGCAATGTGCCCTTGTGGCCAAGAAGGCCAATGGCATCCTGGGGTGCATTAGAAAGGGTGTGGTTAGTAGGTCAAGAGAGGTTCTCCTCCCCCTCTGTTCTGCATTGGTGAGGCCACACCTGGAGTATTGTGTCCAGTTCTGGGCCCCTCAGTTCAAGAAGGACAGGGAAGTGCTTGAAAGAGTCCAGCACAGAGCTACTGAGATGATTAAGGGAGTGGAACATCTCCCTTATGAGGAAAGGCTGAGGGAGCTGGGTCTCTTTAGTTTGGAGAAAAGGAGACTGAGGGGTGACCTCATCAATGTTTTCAAATATGTAAGGGGTGAGTGTCAGGGAGATGGAGTTAGGCTTTTCTCAGTGGTGACCAGTGATAGGACAAGGGGTAATGGGTGTAAATTGGAGCATAGGAGGTTCAAGTTGAATATCAGAAAACATTTTTTTACTGTAAGGGTGACAGAGCCCTGGAACAGGCTGCCCAGGGGGGTTGTGGAGTCTCCTTCACTGGAGACATTCAAAACCCCCCTGGACACGTTCCTAGGGGATGTACTCTAGGGGGCCCTGCTCTGGCAGGGGGGTTGGACTAGATGATCTTTCCAGGTCCCTTCCAACCCCTAGGATTCTATGATTCTATGATTTGGGTGACCCTACCCTGGCAGGAGGATTGGACCCGAGGATTTCTCGAGTTACCTTCCAGCCCTGAACATTTTGTGATCCTGTGGGATACTCTGTGACTGTGCATGTGCAGGATCAAAGTCACTTATGGTTTTGGAAATAATGTGAATGACATTCCATCCTTTAGAAGTAATTTTAGGTGCAGCTCAATAACGTGTTAAGAAGCCATTACCTAAGCAAGAAATGATGCAGATGCATTTTTGTCTTTCTAATCCTTAAACTTTTTTCAGAATGCCATAAGAATAATTGTATCAGTCCAGACCAGAGGGCCTTTTGGTTGTGATCATTAGCACAAATATGGGGAAAAAATAAAAGAGCAAGACAAGCTGATGGTGATGGTTCCCTGGTGCATGCTATCAGCTAAGAGCTGAGGACTTGCTGAACAAGAGAAGTTATCTTTAGCAGTCTTTCAATTAGTATTCTTCTAGGATTTTGTCCAATCCTGTTTTGAAATAACCTGAGCTCTGAGCTCCTGTGATAAAATCCCAGTGTTTTGTACATTAAAGACCTCCTTTACTTTGAATTTTGCAGCTGCCAGTCTGATTTGATGCCACCTGGTCAGTCTTCTAAGAGAGGTGGTGATTCAGTTTTCCCCTTTCTTGTGCTACTCCTGGTGTTAGATCTATTGTATATCCCACATCAGTTGTTCCTTGTGCAGTGTGTTTAATGTTTCACTCTAAAAGGATCTGTTTTGACCTTTTCACAATTCTTTTTGATGCTCCCTGTATTTTTTCCCAGTAATAACCCTTTTTGTTATAGAGATGCTGTAAACTTACAAGCACTAAAATGCTGCCATCAGGGATTGGGAAGCAGTTATATCCAACCAGAAAGATCAGCTCTCATGCCCACTGAATCAAGTGGGAATCCTTCCATCCACTTGGGTCAGGAATCTGAATCAAACCACATGAAAAACATTTTGCAGAAGCCTGGAAGTGGCTCTAAACCAAAAGTGGCCTTGACTTCTTTAATCATTCCTTTCCAAACAGTAAGAAATGCAAAAGCAGAGTTTAAAAACTGACAGACAAGATCATTTTCTGGCTTAAAAGAAACCTCAGCTTAAAAGAAAGATCTCAGGTAGGGGAAGGGAATTAGAATAAAATGATGAACCTTTGGGTTTCGATTTGATTGCTGTCAGCAATCAAATGTTGCCTCAGACAATAATTTTCATGACTTTTTTATGGCTCTGCCATGGAAAGAAAACTCTGCCTCAGCTTCTTCTTCCTGGCCCTTCTTTTCCCCCTGTTATGAACCAGGTTGTGGAACTGACCCAGGTGGAAAAAACATTTTGAATTGATGGCAAGAGGTGGTGTTTGCTCCTCCTCAGATGTTTTGATCTATAAGTTTTAATCCCAGATTGTTCAACCAAAGAGGACATTCTGCTAGCAAATCCACCATTTATTTCACTGCTAAAGATGCTCATCAGGGCTGTCTGGCTGCTGGTTTCCCAGATCCAGTTCCCTGCAGGGTCAGGCAAGCAGCAGTTTGGGCAGGAGGGAAGCAGTGGACTGGAAGCTCTGTGCTGGAATCGTTTGGGTTGCTGCCTGCAGCACTCCATCCCAAAGCAGATCTCTAGGAACAAAATAACTGCTTTATTGATGTTCAGGTTGCCCAAATCCCTTTAAAACAGTGATAATGTAATCACTGTAATTACCAAAGTGAAAAGCAGAAGGTGAGTTTGGGTTTTTCCTCTTTTTTTTTTTTAATTATGTTGCCTGTGCTCAAAATTTAATGGAGGAGCAAGTTAGCTCCTGCTTCAAGTAAATTTGCTGGACATCCAGAGAGATTGAGCAGCACAGTAAAATGTGCTTTTCCACTGTACACTTAGATAAAAAATTTAGAAGTACAGCATGATAGAATTGTACCTCAGTGGATGTGGAAAATGGTTGTTAAATAATAACTGTGAATAACTTTCTACTTCACTGCTGTAGCAATAAGCAAGACAGCTGAATCTTTAAATGCAGCTTCAGGTGACATAATATTGGAAAGGAGTTTTTTAAAAGTGAAAAATTGGAGTGCTGTTTTGGATCTTTTTTCCTTGTCTTTACAGCTGCTAATTGCCTGCATGAGGAAACCAAAGCTGATTGCAGACTTTGAAATGTTAGAGCAATATTTGTGAGGCCTCAGTGAGAGGAGCATCACTGCTACTCTTCAGGGAGTGCTGGGATTCATGGACCATAGAGGGACCAGTTTTATCCTGCCTTAAGTCTGAAGAAAGTAGGCTGGAAACATTATTTGGTTTTCATTTCCATTTGTATGGGAGGCAGTACCTGTTCCAGCAGGGCTGGTGCTCCCTGCAGTGCTTGGACCTGATCATTTCTGGGTCTCTCTTTGTCTGATGAGCAGTAGCAGTGCCCAAGGAACTCATGGAAAGGAGCTACCATGGCCTTTGGACTCCAATCCTTGTCATCAGGAGGCAACAGTGCTCTTGTGTAAGGGTTGCTTCCCTTTTCAGGCTTCACTTCTGCAACAGCAGTTTCCTGTAGCTGTGGTGCAGGCATTTGGAACTGAGGTGGAATATTTCTCCATCCCTGTGGATGCAAAATGTCCCTCACATCTGGAGTGTCACATCCTCATGCTGAATGGATCACTGATGGACTGTACATGGCAGCTTGACAGCAATTACTCAGATTTCACCACAGTGGTTGCTCTTTGCCCAAGACAGGTCCTCCCAGAGCTCAGGTGGCATTAATGTGTTGTTGGACTGTTTTTCTGCCTATTCTTCTCTGCTTTTCTGTTTCCAAGGAGTGGATTTCCCAGCAATCCCCCCTGAATCCTCTCCTTCTTGGCTAAGGGGAGCAAAGCAAGCTTTCAGGATACCCTTTCCTGGGAATATAAGGGAAAATTGTGGTTGCTGCAGTGAGGAAAAGGGGTGGAATTACCAGTTCTGAATTCTTCCCAGGGCTGCATCTTGTGTGGTATTGAGTCAGTCAGGAGCTTGCCAGGAGAGCTGTGTTCAAGCCCTGTCTTTGTGTTTTTGTAACTGGGTTCTGACCCTGTCACTGCAATTGAATGGAGTGGCATGGTACAGCAGCTTCCTTCTCAATGTAAATGTGTATGTCAGCTGGGGGTCTCTGTCCTCATCCTAAACATGTTGGTTAGATTTTTTTTTTTATCAGTTTGCTCTTAGGAAAAAACCTGGCACCTCGTGGTGCCCCATGCTCCCTATGGAGATGACAAGACTGGGGCTTGAATCCTGATGAGTGGCATCTGCCATGAGGGAAGGGCAATCTAGAGGGTCCTGCCTAGCAGAGCCAGGCTAGAGAAGAGCAATCATCATGAGGAGTTAGGTCCACAGCTTTTCAAACATTGCTTTTGTCCTCATGAAGCTGCTGAGGACACAGACAGACAAGAAGGAGGCATTTATGAAACTCTATTTTCACCTTGGACTGTGCTCTGTTTTGGGAGAACATTTCAGGCCACCAAATATACTTAAGTCCAGTTGATTTGGTGTGGTCTGGAGCTTTTTTTTTTTTTTTTTAGTAAAGACTCCTGTGTTTCATGCTGTCAGGATATGCCAGCTTTGTATGGAGTAAGGAACTGATGGTTTGTTTCCAGGCTCCTTACACTTGACAGGAACCTTGAGTCTGTGTGGTAGCCTGCAAGGCAGTGATCCTGTGCTCTCCACTTGGCAAAATGCAGCAACATGAGCCATCTGTTGGCTGTTGAATTAGAAATTCAAGTGAAACAAAGTCCATAGGGAGAGGGATGTAACAGTGGATTTATAGGAGAGTTTGTGCTAATGATGGTTGGAAGGGTGATACCTTGTCCAAGCCATTGTGCTGGGAGATTCCTCCTCCATCAAAGGATGTCCCAGGTTGCCCTGTAGTCAGGTATCACTTTTCCCTTGGTCACATCCCCAGGCTGTGGCTGAATGATCAGGTTCAGTGGGAAGCAGCATGAAAGGATCTTTATCATGCTTGGCTTGTATGGTGCTGCAGGAAAAAAAAAAAAAATCCCTTTTAATTGTGATTCAAAACCACCTTTAGCATAGATGTGGTCCACTACAAAGCTCAAAGACCTGCATGGTCTCCTGATTTCTGTCATTCACCTTGGCCAGGTCACACTTTCATGTGTCTCAATTTCCTTAAGCCTGAAGTAGAAATTAATGATGTTTGACTTCTGTTCTGAATTGTCCTA
This sequence comes from Heliangelus exortis, assembly GCF_036169615.1. Classification (NCBI taxonomy): domain Eukaryota; kingdom Metazoa; phylum Chordata; class Aves; order Apodiformes; family Trochilidae; genus Heliangelus; species Heliangelus exortis. The sequence continues at coordinate 3,409,826 of NC_092442.1, read as the reverse complement.
AGCCTCACTGGGATTAAATGTGTTGTGTATGCACTGAGGAGTTGTACTGTGGTATAAAACTTTAATGAGAATGAAAATAACAAAAGAAGAATGGCAAAAAGAGGTCTTTGAAACAGAGGGGCTCTTGGGCTTTAATTCCCCAGTGCAAGGAGATGGCAGCTGGTCCTGTGAGCAGCTTGAGAAACACACATATTCCTGGCCAAAAATCCCTGGAGAAAAACTGGCTGGAATAAATCCCAGCAGGGCAGTGTCTCATGAAGAAAGAGCAGGATTGCACATCCCCCTAAATTATCCTATCCAGAGCAAGCTGAGTGTTAAGGTGTTCTCATTGTTAGGAGATTTGTTTTTGGGAGGGATGCTAAGAAGCTCAGAGCACAGCTGTGTGCTGGAGCCCTTGAGGCAGAGGCCAAACCCATGGTCAGCACCATGAGATGTGTGTGTGGTTTCATGCTGACTCAGACCTTGGAGATAGCCACTCATTTTTTTTCCTTGTCAAGCATCCCTGCCCAGAGAAAGCAAGCTATTTTTACCTGAACCTTTCTAGCATTCTTCCTAGTAGGAAAAAATCAACCCTGTGTGATCACAGTCAGAAAAGAAAGATCTTTTGTTGGAGAGGTGCCTGTGATCCTCTCAACCTTCCAGTACCTGAAGAAAGGCAGGCCCTGCATGTGGCTCTGTGTCAAGGCCTCTCTTCCCTCTTGGTTACATCCCACTGGCAGGAGAAACCCCTCTCTGAGCCACAAAGGGTTGATCAGTCCCCCTCAGAAAAAAGCAAGTGAGACAGCAGAGTTTTTGGAATCAAGGAGTGGAAAGCTGATGGGTCAGAGTCATTTCAGTTGTGGAGTCAAGCTGGTAAATTTGTGTTTGCAGGGAAAAAGAGAAAAATAAGAGCAGTGAAGTCTAGTTCCAGCAGGCAGGAGCTTTTTGTGACTGTTAAATATCAAGTTTACAGCTTTTCCCTCTCCCTTCACCTCTGTTTCCACTCTCTGGGGGTTTCCCTTTCCACTGGGTGCACAGACAGCTCTTGAGAGGGGAAGATGTGGGCTGGATGGGAGCTGCCTGCCCAGGAACCCTGAAAGCTCCAGTGGAATAGGGGCTGGGGAGGATGCTTTCCTTCTCTGTGTTTGGGTGGGAACTGGAAGATTTTTGTAATTTTGTTTTATTTTTTACGCTGCACATTTTTGTAGTTCCATCCACACACAGAAAAAGCTGAGCAGTGCTGGCTGGGAAGGTGCTTGTGCACCTGGACAGGGTGGGACAGGCATTCAGAGGCAGAAATAGACACCCAGCCATCCTGTTTGGGCAATTGGATTCTTCCTGCATTCTCACCACAGTTGGCATCTCAGCAGCTGAGCCACAAAAGGAGCTATAAAGACAAATGTGATCTCCTTTTGCAAGTACCTGTACTTAAGAGAACCTCCCTCCTGGGGTGGCAATTATTAGGTTTCTGTTTCTTCATCCTTTGCTCACATGATAATTTACTTCTGCAGAAATGTATCCCAGTTCCACCCAGTGCTGGGACTCAGCCACTTCTCTTGGAGATGATTTTTACCAAGAGAAATTCTCTGTACAGCACCCAGAGTGATGAGTGACACAGCTGTCCCTGCCCACAGCTGCTCCCAGTGCCATCACCACCTTTACACTTGGGCATCCCAAATCCCAGGATCCAACTCTGCCCTGGCTTGTGCACTGGAGCTCTCTTCAAGAGGTTGTAATATTCTGGGATGGCTTTATGGGGAGAGGGAGTTGTTGACTGGAAAGAGGCAAATGAAATGCCAGCTTCTGTCCCAGCTCCACCTAATAGGAAAGATTTGTGCAGCTCCTGGGGTGTCACTTGGTTATTAACTGGGGAATGGGTGGGTGCAAGGAACAGGAAATGCTGTGGAAGAAGGAAGAAGAGCTGGAAAGGAAGGGGCTGGCAAAAGATGCAAGAATTCATCCCTCTGCCTTATGCTGAGGCCATTTATCTACAAATGAATCCTGGTTCTGTTGTCCCTCTTTCCAGCTGAATGTGCTGCCAGGTTTCTGTTTTCTGGAGATTTCTCCTTCATGGTGTTCCAGAACCTCCTGGTCTTGAGTAACCCAGGTTTCCACCTCACCTGGTAATGTGCCCTCCATTCATTCACCTCTTACTCTGCCAAGCCAGGCTGTTGTGCAGGGCTCTTGGCTGTCATTTGCAGGAGTAATTGCAAAAATTGATTCATGGGGAATGCCTGTTAGAGACAGATTGTTTTGACAGACCACCCAGCTATCATATTCTGTGTTTATTTGAGTCACTCAATGCTCTGATGCATAGTTGGGTTGTAAATATTCTGATTTAAATTGCATTTATTATTATGACAGCTGTGTTCCATTACCTATTATTATTTATTAGGTTCTGTTGTCCTTTTGGTTTACACCTTGTGGAGCTGTCAAGCCAGCTGCTTACCAGGGACAAAGCTCATAGCTCAGCTCAGAATCTTCCAAAAATAAATTCTCCAAAGGGATTTGAGCAACAGCAGGATGCATGTTGTTGGAAAGTCATTGGACATTTTTTTTTTTTGCTTTATTTTATTGGAAAGAGGAGGCTTGTGCTTTTTGCCTGCTTTTGCCCAGTTTCCTGACTTAGACTTTGCATTTTATGATCCAGAGGTCACTGAAGTTAATAATCCCCCTGATTAATGTGAAGTTTGCATCACCCCCTCCATGGCTCCAAGTTGAATGAATCACTTCATTCAATCTTTGAAACCCTGGGATGCTGACTTGGATGTTTCTGATTTTCTCTTGGAAGCCTTTTTAGCTTTCATAGCTTTTCCTCTTGTAAAAATGGCAGAATAGCTTGATTCTGAGCTGAAGAAATCTCAGTGTCCTTCCAAGGTGAAGGTCAAATTGCAGTGAGCACAGTGCTTCTGGACAAGGCAGAGTCAGTTTTTGCCTCTCATTTCCAAGAGTCACACAGCCCCATGGCCAGGTTGCCACACCAGCTTGACAAGGTACCCAAGCACTTGAGTGTTAATTCAGGAAAGCTCTTAATCATGGAATTGATGACTCTGAAGTGCTTAATACAAGCATGTGCTTAAGTGCCTTGCTGGCTTGGGGCCAGTCCAGATGTACCCTTGCAGAGCAGAGATTTCTGAGTTATTCCAGGTCTGGTAGAGACCAAGATTTTGGGGATAGATGCAGGGATTGAGCCCTCTATCTGGAGGGGGTTTATGTGCCAGCCTTACAGCACCAGTGCTCTGAGCAGTCTATGCTGCAGGTGCTTCTTTTCATGTCCTAACATTTCTTTATTGTCTCCATTTATTTTTCTAGAAGAGAAAAAAGAGGAAATCTGCAATTCCTTTCAAATATCCCCGTGCAAAACGGATACACACGAGGTAGTCATAGGGCTCACAAAATACAGATGCAAATGGGGTGCATTATTTATAAGGCAGCTTTGACATCTTAATAGATTAAAAACTAAGAGACATTTAAGATAATTTCATAGCTCAGCATTCTGCCCATTTTTGAGCTGTCGTTTATCATCAGCCATGAAAATACTTAATTTAGGTCTTAACCACTTCAATTTTACACCCACATTCCAACCAAAGGGGGGTGTGTCCACTGCTCTTCCTTTTTTTTTTTTTCCCCCCATTTTTCTATTCCCCCCACTCTCTTTTATACAACAAAAAGCAGACAGCTGGGCTTAGGCAATTCCAAAAGCTCCTTCTGCCTTTCAGGAACTGCTCAGTCATCATGAGAGTCATAACTCTGACTAAATGGAGATCTCCAGGTATTCCAGTGTCCCACCTGGATCCTCCTGGCTTTGTCAAAGTGAAAAAGACCCTAGAGCAGCACAGGACTTGTTCCTATCCAAATCTCTGATGTGGACAGACGAAAGCCAGGTGTAAATCAGCTTAAAACCTGTCAGTTTCTGCCAAGTTCCAAATTAAGCATGAATATGGTGGGAGTGCCTGATTTCAGGTGTTTTCAGTAGTGTCAGTGCACAGGTTGTTTTGAGCCAGGCTGGAGGAGTGAGCTCTGAAGTTGAGATTTCTCAGAGGGCAGCCTCAGCCCTACATGACAGAAGGTCTTGGATTAATGCTTTGGGTTTTCGGGGGGGGGGAAGCAAAGGGGAAAGGTGAACTTGGAGTCTTTCAGATGTCTGCCTCTTAGGGCTTTGTAGGTTAAAACTCTTTCTTTTAGTGAAATTGTTTCTCAGTGCTGGGTTTAAGTACAAGATCAGTGCTGGTGAAAGGATCTCATGAGGAGCTTTCTGTCTTCCAGCAGGATTGGTGCCAATGGGATGACAGGAGTGCTGTTTTTCCTCAGCCTTTTGTGGTTGCCTTAAAAGACTGCTAGGAAGGATGAAAGAACTTCAGTTTCTGTGGCTTGTTCCTCTCTGGTCCCTGCTGCAGGAATCAACAAGGAGCCCTTAGCTTGATTCCTGTTTGTTTGAAACTCCTCCCAGCCTCCACTTCACCTTCTCAGTGACACTTAGGCAGAAGCTCTTTACTGATTCTGTTCTGGTTTTGTCCACCTGAGCTCACAGCAGATTGTGAGGGGCTGGTGCTTTCAGATGTCAGACAAGTTCTGAAGTTTCTCTGGAAATGAAAAACTCCTTTGGCTGAGGAAACACTGAGTTCTGAAAGCCCATCAGGCTGCACAACTTTGTACTTCAGGAGGGCTGCAGAACGTCTAATTAAATGGAACTTCTCTCTAGGGGATTTGGCTGGTTATTGGCCTGCTGTTTATTAAATATTTGTTTCCTTTCTCTCTCCTTTGCAGTTTTCATCTGCAGTTTCATGGTTGCAGCACCCATCTTTGGTTATCTTGGTGACCGTTTCAACAGGAAGATCATTCTCAGCTGTGGGATCTTCTTTTGGTCAGGTGTCACTTTTTCAAGCTCCTTCATCACTGAAAAGGTAAGACAGTTGCAAAGCATCCTGCAGGGTGTCCTGAAAAAAATGGGAAGTACCTAATACCTTCCTAAAAAACTCCCCTGTGTGCTTAAGGGGATCCTACCCCTGGTGTGTCTCTGGCAGGGAGCATATTGCATTATCTGACCTTCTGGGGGTGAAGTGGGAGCTGTGGGACTGTTTTCTCAACTCTGAAAGCTGTCATTTGGTCATGCCCACTCATAAATAGCAGGTGAAGCATATCTAAGCAAGAGTTTCTGTTGACATAAGGGTTTTGGTTTTTAGGGAGATCCTAAAGAAACTTTAAAAGGCTCTAAAATAGACTCGGGGGGAAAAAAAAATCATAATCCATGTCTATTTAGTGGTTCTTTTGTCTTCTGGTAAGTAGCAGAAGCTACTGGAGTTTGTTGGGAAGTCTGCTCGTGGGATGTGGAATGAGAAAATGCATCCAGCAGTGGTTTTACACATGTGCTTTGTTTCCTGGGATGGCACAAGAGATCAGCCATCATTTCAGCTCCTTTAACACTGCCTGATGGATATGTCTGGGGAACTGCTGATGGAGTTGTCAGGCTCACCTAATTTTGTCAGGCTATGCACAGCATCCCTCACCTGCTTGCAGGACAGCCACAGGACCCCACTTTATTGCATTCATTTTCTTGCCTGTCAGAGGCTCTTGGAGGAAACAAAGATCTGGCAGCTTCTGGGGAAAAAAATATTCTCTTGTTTACATCATATTAGAGAGGAGGTTTAATTGCTGCAGGTTGCAGCATTCCTGTAGAGACAAATCACAGCTCCTGGCATCACCAGAGTGATTTCCCCAAGGGAGGCAGGGACACTCCTCATCCTTTCTGTCCTGCTGCGTTCCAGAGATTGCAGCTTTGTGGTCACACCTAAAGAATGACAACCAGGAACTAAACTTCCCCTCCCTGCTCCCTTCTGCCCACACACATGCTCTGCAGTTTCTAATAAAAGAGAATTTCCACCTGAAGTGGGTGGGCAGTGGCAGTCACACAGCTGGCTGGCTTTCCTCTGGGGTTGAGTGTTGCTGCATTGCTAAAGAAAAATGGGTCTGGCCAAATGTAGAAGCCTTGACCTCAGTAAATTGTTCTGCTTTATAACTGGCCTGGAAGCATCCTTTGCAGAAAAAGAACATCTCCCATCTAAAATGAAGAGGGTGTTTTGCTTTTTTCTTTTTTTTTTTCTTTTTTTTTTTTTTTTTTTTTTTTTTTTTTTTCTTTTTCTTTTTCTTTTCTTTTTTCTTTTTCCTTTTTTTAATCTTCGTTTTATTTTGGTTTAAATTTACTTTTGTAACATTCTGCAAAAGAAGCTGTGATCAGAGCCCAAAGAGGGGAAGCATTTTATGAAGGAAGAACAACCTGCTAATAAACACTTCTCATGGTAGGGACACAGACTCAGGTCCTCATTGCTCTCTCTGCAACAATCTAGACCTGTGGTTGTAAAACACTGGGGTTGGATTGATGTAATTTCTGTTTTCAGAGCTGATTTTCAGTTTAAGGATTTGGGGCTTTTTATCTGAAGTATTTTAGGGATTAAGATATGGTCACCAGTATACAGGAGCTCAGAGTGGAAGTGCCATGTTTTTATCCAAAAAATGGAGAGAATAATGTTTATAAATATTCCATATTTATATCCATGGAATATGTTTTGAATCCAAACCCCAATGTTTTGGAAGTCAGAAGAAAAATAAGATCAAAATAGCCACACCTATGTTAATTCCTCCTGGATTTGTATCAGTACTAATTCTGGACCTAAATTACCTGGACAAAAACCACCCTGATGCTGAGAAAAATCCCTTGTCCTGATTTTACTGCAATCCTCAGCTCTATTGGGAAACTTATCTTTTAAGCTAGAGGTTTCATGCTCTGCTTGTGTTGTGGACTCCAGGAGATAATGGCAAATTCTGCAGCTGCTGTATGGATGGATGTGCTTTATTCAGGGGCTGCAGCAGTTAAAGAAGATCATAGAATGATAGAATCCTAGGGGTTGGAAGGGACCTGGAAAGATCATCTAGTCCAACCCCCCCTGCCAGAGCAGGGCCCCCTAGAGTACATCCCCTAGGAACGTGTCCAGGTGGGTTTTGAATGTCTCCAGTGAAGGAGACTCCACAACCCCCCTGGGCAGCCTGTTCCAGGGCTCTGTCACCCTTACAGTAAAAAAATTTTTTCTGATATTCAACTTGAACCTCCTATGCTCCAATTTACACCCATTACCCCTTGTCCTATCACTGGTCACCACTGAGAAAAGCCTAACTCCATCTCCCTGACACTCACCCCTTACATATTTGAAAACATTGATGAGGTCACCCCTCAGTCTCCTTTTCTCCAAACTAAAGAGACCCAGCTCCCTCAGCCTTTCCTCATAAGGGAGATGTTCCACTCCCTTAATCATCTCAGTAGCTCTGTGCTGGACTCTTTCAAGCACTTCCCTGTCCTTCTTGAACTGAGGGGCCCAGAACTGGACACAATACTCCAGGTGTGGCCTCACCAATGCAGAATAGAGGGGGAGGAGAACCTCTCTTGACCTACTAACCACCCCCTTTCTAATGCACCCCAGGATGCCATTGGCCTTCTTGGCCACAAGGGCACATTGCTGGCTCATGGGCATCTTCTTGTCTACCAGGACCCCCAGGTCTCTTTCACCTCCACTGCTCTCCAGCAGCTCAGCCCCCAACCTATACTGGGACATCGTGTTGTTCTTCCCCAAATGCAAAACTCTACACTTCCCCTTGTTGAATTTCATCATGTTTCTCCCTGCCCAACTCTCCAGCCTGTCTAAGTCTCTCTGAATGGCAGCACAGCCTTCTGGTGTGTCAGCCACTCCTCCCAGCCTAGTGTCATCAGCAAACTTGCTGAGGGTACATTCTATACCCTCATCCAAGAATTATCCCAACTTCCCATAGTATCCCTACCTCTTTGGTATCCTTTTTGGAGGCCTGATCTCTAATTGGGAAGACATGCCACATTGAGCAAGGTAAATTCCTCAAGTACTAATGAGAGAAAGGGTCAGAGGAGAGCTGATGCAGCTTTTTTTCCTTTATGCAGTGACTAACAAGGCATTTGCCCTGATCTTTGTCATCTAGGATTCATTTGAGGAGTGTAACACTGGCTCTTCTCCCAACATTTTTCTTTCTTTCTTTCTTTCAAGACAGAGTATGTGTTTGCTGGGGAGGGGGAAGGTTAGGAGCTGAAATAGCAAAACCTCTTTGTTGGCACAAATAAAAGTGGTAGCAAGACTACTGTAAGTAGATAAATACATCTCAGTCAATGTGAAAACACAAAGCTTAGAAGGAAGAAATTGGCACAGGTTGAGCCCACTGAACTAGTGTGCAGAAAACTCCTTTATGTGGTGACAACAAGAATACTGAACTAGCAAGAAACAACAGCTATTCAGCAGAAACAGCAAACTCTGTCTCCAGGAACTGCCTTGCTTCAAATTTGGAGTGTCTTGTGCCTGATGCAGGCTACTGCTGTGTAATTAAATAGAGTGCACAGCCCCAGAGTTCACTTTTGGAGTGTTAATGGAAAGAGGGAGCTTCACAAAGGCAGAAGCAGGGACAGAGCTGGCACTGAGCTTTGTAAAGGCAGATTCTGAAAGTTGTACAAGCCTGATTTGTAAAGGTTTTCAGCAGTGTGGGGGCACTACCTATTCCTGGCTGCAATTTGGACACCTAAAGGAAAACCATGCTATGTTTTGACTGAACATCTAGATTATTTGTAAGTTATTTTGCAAGCAAGCATAGAGAAAAGGACATGTTCATTCTTATCTGTCCTGTTCTCAAAGTGCTCAATCAAGAAGTACCCATGTGGCAAGAAAAGGACGTGGAATCAGGAACCTACCTCAGAGAGATGGATTTTCATCTGGAAAAAAGGATTGGAGCACGATGACACAGTTCATTTAAGATGCTATCTAAAGGATATTTCATGCTGTTTGGGTTAAAACTGGCAGATAAAACAGGGAATTAGCTGTATGTGCCATGCAGACATGTAGTTGCTAGAGAGCACTGCATTAAGGGTTGTAACCTCTTATTACAGCATCCTTAGTTGCTTATTACCAAATATCTTTTGGCTTTTAACATGGCATAATGACTGTCAAATAGATGATGAACACATCTCTCATCTGCTGGTAGCTACTAAATAGCTAAATAATACTAAATAGCTAAATTTAGGAATAGTTCCAAAGAATATAGGAGGTGATAGTTACAGAAAACAACAATACATGAGTTCCATGCATGGCAAAGTGGAAGCAGTACAACTAGATACTCAGATGTTGGTTGATATTCATCAGGGTTTAAACTACATTTCAAAAAAATCAGAATAAGAAACCCAAAGAAACACCATGCCAGAGGTAAATAATGATAGCTGGGTTTGTGGATAAAAGTAGCTAAATTATTGTTAACTAATAACATCATCAAAAGCAACAAGGCTGAGATGATACTGAAGAGGTCAGTTTTTATTCTGTCAAGTAATGTGATCTGGTAATTTGTATTAGTGCACAATTTCTCTATAAAAAAGCAAGAAATCAGTCTTCCTCTACTATATCTATGGTCTAGCTCTTCCTTAAGTAAAAGTTGCATGAAAAGATCATTAGTAACTTGTTCATTAATCTGAAATTATCTAAAGTTGGTACATATTTGACATATCTCTAAATGAACTCAAATTTTGTATTTCATAAGTACAAACACCTGCTTAGAAATTCCCTCCCTTTCTGCCTTTTAATCAGCTCTCCACCTGCAGGCACAGAAATTTTGATTCTTTCCCTAGCAAAACCCTTTTTTTTGTGTTGTTTTTGGCTCTTGGCAAGCATTTGGAGGAAGACTTTCTGGTTGTTGGTTCATGCTCTGGAATAAATCAGCAAAGAATTCATGAGCTGCTCTGCAGCACAGAGAAATGCAGTGAGCACACAGACACCAGGGACTTTTTTCAAAAAGATGCATTTCCAGCTGCACAAAAAGTCTGTCTGTCTGTCTGTCAGTCTGTCCCTGCTTTACTAAGTAACTACTTTGTTCTCTGGGTAGCATTTTGATGAGTGCAGTGCCTGATTGCTTGGGTTGTGGCTGATGATACTCAGTTGGTTTAGAGGCCAGGATGTCACTGGTGGTGGCATCCTGTGGTCCCAGTTGCACCATTTCTCTCTTCCAGTTTCATGGGAAGCAGCTTTGGTTGCAGGAGCAATCAGGCCACGAGCTGAGAGTTTGTTTCTGGCTCTGCTTGGATAGCCACATCTATTCCTTGGAACAGTCATTTTTTCAGCTGATTTGGCCAGAAATTTTTTGTAGATAACACCTTGGTGCAACCCTTCCTACCCCTCTGAGCACAAACTTCTGAGAGATCAGTGGGCAGGCAGCAGTTTCTTAGAGCAAGAAAGAGTCTGGAGGTGGAAAGTTGCAGTGTGTTCTCCCTGCCTTGCAAAATGCTGCTATTGCTTATGGAAATATCTTGAATAAAGCATGTTCTGTGTAAAAGGGATGGCATTTTACAGATGAGCAAAGTGTTCTGCTAAGTAGTTTGGCTCCAGGAGGCTGGGAGACCAAGTGTACCTAATAATCAGGCAGACCAGGCTGTGGCAATGTGGGTTTGCTGGGAGCCATCAGAGCTGCAGATGGCAGAAAGTTAGGAAATGGAAAAGCAAAGAATTAACACTCTAAACCAGGAACGTGCTTTTGAATCCTCCCATTCTTGGTAAATACTCCTTTTGAAATGTTGATACAAGTGACATGATGAAACCTCTGCTCCCACTGCAAGTTGATCTGAGTAGGTATTTCTACAAGTGGGTTTTTGGTTTTTTTTTTCCTCTCCTTTTGATTTGTCTCTGAAAGAAGAAGAAAATAGTCCACTGTGGGTTGCAGTTAGTACTTGCTAACGTCCTGTCTTCCAGACATGCCAGATGTGTATTTATTTCCAAAGCTTGTCTTTCAAGGAGTACTAAAAAAGAAACAACAAATTATGTGCAGAATGGTAGCAAATGGTTAGCTGGGTTAATTTTTAAAAATGTAAACATAAACCAACCCTGCTCCCCTACACATGATGATTCACTGCAACATAAAAATAAAAGCCTTTAGTCTTCCTTGCTCTAGCAGAAGTTGTATTATAAAACATACAGCTCCTGTTCCTTTGCTTCCATTGTGTAAAATAAATCCACAGTTTGAAAAACAGAAGCAAACAAAACTGAAAGCCCCAAGCCATCACTTTGGATGTGCTGAGTGTTATCTTTGAAGTCACCATGAATTGCTGGCATGTTTCTGTCCTGCTGTTCCATCCTTTTCTCTTTAAGCAGAACTCTCTTGTGGAGAGAAGGCAAATTAGATTCTCCCACACTGCACATCCATTCAGTTTCTTCCCTCACCTGCAATTCCTGACAGTTTGTGTGGCTGCTGGAGAAACCAGTGCTGGGACCAGCAGGGGCTGTTCATGGACAGGGGCTGGTAGTTGGCTCTGGTGCATTTTGTCAGCCTTTGATGTGTTACTGGAGCCCTGCAGATGAGCCCAGACTATTGACATTTGGATTTCTGCATGCTTGCCCTTTTGCTAGGCTGCTCAGGGAAAATATAGTCCCCTGCAGAGCTTCTTGTCAGGGAGGAAGAGATTTGGGTGGGTAATACACTGGAGCAGTCAGTCCTCCAGTCACTAAGTGCTACTGGGATGGTCCTGTGTGTAATCCTAGAATCATAGAACTGGCTGGGTTGGAAGGGACCTCAGAGCTCATCAAGTCCAACCCTTGATCCACTCCCACTGCAGTTCCCAGCCCATGGCACTGAGTGCCACATCCAGGCTCTTTTTATCTCCAGGGATGGAGAAAAGCAGGGCAGCCCATTCCAATGTCTGATCACCCTCTCCAGAAAGAAATTCTTTCTAATGTCCAACCTAAACCTCCCCTGGCACAACTTGAGACCTCTTGTGCCCTCTTGTCTTGCTGAGAGTTGCCTGGGAAAAGAGCCCAACTCCCCCCTGGCTCCAACCTCCTTTCAGGGAGTTGGAGAGAGTGATGAGGTCTCCCCTGAGCCTCCTCTTCTCCAGCCTCAACACCCCCAGCTCCCTCAGCCTCTCCTCACAGGATCTGTGCTCAAGTCCCTTCACCAGCCCAGTTGCCTCCTTTGGAGGAGGCAACTTGCTGGAGTAGTGCCCTGCTCCCCTCCCTGCTACCTGTAACTTACTCCTTTGTTGTCTGTTTAGTTAAGACAAGACAGTCTGTGCATCCCATCTTCTCTCCAGGAATCAGGGAGCTCCTCACCACCAGGGAGCTGCTGTGCTGGGGGGCTGAGCATCAGGAGGTGCTGGATGAGGGAGGATGCTGTGCTGGAGTTTGGGGGCTCTGAAGTCCCAGAAGAGAAGCAAAGGATAAGGCTTTTCATCTCCATTTACACTGCAGAATGAAATCCTTTACAGTCTTGATTCTGCCTCTCATTCCCTCTCCCCTATGGCTGGAAGGAGATGGTTTGAAGATAATTCCCAGAGCTCCCTTTACCCCTGCTGCCCCTCTCAGCTGTGCAAAAGGCTTGCTTGTGTTTGCATTGCCCATCAGAAGAGAGGAACCTGCCCCAGCCCTGGATCTGTGGCCCTACACCTGTGTGGCTGCTGGAGTCAGGGATGAGATCCCCAAAGCTACAGCTCTTGGGAAGTAGGAGTTGTCAGCTCCCTGTTGCGCTTCTGCTGTGAGAAACTCCCTCTGTGTTTTCGTGGCTCCTTGACTCTCCAGCTCCAGGACTAGATCAAGATGTAACAAAATCCCTGCTCCCTGGACAAGGAAGTATGAGAGTTTCTATGGGTAGTGAAAGGAGCCATTTATTTGACTCCAGCAAAAAAGCACCTCCTGCTCCTTCCCAGTGCTGGTCACAGCACTCTGATCACTTGTACTCCTTGCCTTTTTTAAAAATAGGAATTATATGGAGTGTACTGCAGGAAAGAATACTCTGTTACCCTGGTCTTAAGGTATTTTGGGCAGGTCTGCCAGCATCTTCAGCACAACTGATACCAAATACCAGAGAACTGTTTCCACATAAGAGCAAGATCTGCTCTTTGCACAGTGTAATGATCTGAACTCTTGAATCTTGGCTCCTCATTGTTTCCTTGCATTTTGCTGACCTAGGACAGAAAAGATGGGAGGTGAAATAGAAATGGAGTGCAGAGTTACTCTGTTTGTCTTGTAGCTGCCTTATATTCTATTCCTACCTTGGCCCTTTCTACCTTCCCCCCTTCCAAGGGAAACTAGAAATGAAAACCAATCTAGGGTATTCTCAGACTGTCAGCCCCCAAAAAGCCAATCTGTGAGAGGAGGAAGCTTTTCATAGATGTTATCAGAAACTGAAGTGTTGTATTTTCTGCTCCTAGTGTTGTTTTTTTGTTTTTTTTTTTCCTTCCAGTATCTACCTCTCTATATCTGTAAAGCAAACACAGCTGGTGTTGGCTTCCAGGAGAGAGAGAGACAGACTGTGGTTCCAGAGCTCCCTCAGAAACCATGTTCATGTGATGAGAAAATTACCTTGAAGGTGCACAAGGAACATCTCCACCAGCTTTTCCTCTCTGGAACAGGATCAGTTCTGCTTTCCCCCCCAGGACCCCAATCAAGGTTACCCCCAAGTCTCACCTTCCCCAGGCAGAACCAGCCAGCCAACTCATCCCATACAAACTTCTCAAATCACCCTAATCCCATGCTGCTAGGTGCCTAAATGTGCATTAATCAGTCTGAAACCATCCAATATCTGAGTCAAACACTGCAAGAAGAAGAGCAGTGTCTGTTGCTGGGTGTCATAACTCACCTGAAGTGATGCAGGCTGCTGCAGAGCCTTCTCTTGCCAGGTCATTAAAATTGAGGGTGGAGATTTGCACTGAAATGTCAGAACTGCTCCTCAGAGCTCAGGCAGTTTCTGGAGCAGGGGACCAGAGGTTTGTGCTTGGGAGAGTATCAAGAAATAGGCTCAAGGGTTAATTTGAATTTGCAGTGGGTCTCAGGGAGGGCTCCCTGTCACTGCCTACCCCCTTTTTTTTTTTCTTTTTTTTTTTTTTTTAGAGAGCTGTTGGTTAGCTGGGTTACTGGAAGATGTTGCAATCATTATCAGGCTGTGATTGTGGTTCTGATTCAGCTCCTGCTTGGGAAGTCTGTGGGAACCTTTTGTGTGTCTTTGTGGGAATTGAGTCAGACACTACATCTTTTTAAAATCAATATGCTTACATTGGATGCTCTTTCATCAGATCATGAAAATGCTTAAAGGCAACAGCTGGGGACAGTGATGCCAGCAGGAAGGATCTTGACAAGCCAAAGACCTTTACAGCTTTGTCCCATTTTTATGCAGAAACCTGAATTTACAGCCTCTGTGTTGAAGAGTAGAAAAGTTCAGTGGCCATGGCTGTCATCCTGCCTGTCCTGCTTTTGTTCTGCCTGAGCAGGAAATCTCACCTGGCTCAATGATTTGAAGAGAAGGCAGAAGAAAGAAGGCAGATTTATTCCATTGCCAGGCTGTGTGTGTCTGGGCAGCATTCTTTCTTGGGTTGGCAATTAAAATGTATACTCTGCTCCTCATACTGCAGCAGAGACCTAACCCCAGAGCATGCTGATGGCACACAAAAAGGATGGCTTCCTGCTTCAGTCCTCTCTGATTGGAAGTCTCTGTAATGCTGATGCATTATGCTTTATAAATAATTGTTACAGCATCTTAAACTCAGCCACATTCAAGCATCCTAGGAATGGAAGAAAAAGAAAATTGTCCATGAAAGAGATGGACTGAACCAGCTGAAGGGGGGAAAAAAAGAAGTAAAAAAAAAAAGTGGTAGGGCTGCAATTAAATTTCCAAGCAGATGTTAAAATTTAGAGTAAGGAATTGGAAAATTCTGCATCAGTTGCTCCTTGCAGAAGTTCTTCTGGCCTGAGGGGAAGAAGGCATTGGCCATGCAGTGCTCTGCTTTTGTAGTGGGGGGGTCTGGCTTGGTGTTTGGTGTCTGGATGGGACCATGGGGTCCTGTTCCTTTGGAAATAAACTTCCCAGATAACTGTGTATGAAGATGATGCCTCATTGGTGGGGTAGAAACTCTCCCTTCTTGCTTCTCTGAAGTGTTCAAATAGGGGACTGGAAAACTTCTGTTTGTTTAGGGATGTAAGCTGGCATTTATGTAGCATGGGTGTAAAGAAGGGATCTTACAGCTTGGGTTCTTGTGATTTGGAAGGAATCATAGAATCCTAGAATGGGCTGGGTTGGAAGGGACCTCAGAGCTCATCAAGTCCAACCCTTGCTCCACTCCCCCCGTGGTTCCCAGCCCATGGCACTGAGTGCCACATCCAGGCTCCTTTTAAATATCTCCAGGGATGGAGAATCCACCCCTTCCCTGGGCAGCCCATTCCAATGTCTGATCACCCTCTCCCTAAAGAAATTCTTTCTAATGTCCAACCTAAACCTCCCCTGGCACAACTTGAGACCTCTTGTGCCCTCTTGTCTTGCTGAGAGTTGCCTGGGAAAAGAGCCCAACCCCCCCCTGGCTCCAACCTCCTTTCAGGGAGTTGGAGAGAGTGATGAGGTCTCCCCTGAGCCTCCTCTTCTCCAGCCTCAACACCCCCAGCTCCCTCAGCCTCTCCTCACAGGATCTGTGCTCGAGTCCCTTCACCAGCCCAGTTGCCTCCTTTGGAAGCATCAATGTTCAGGAGAGTTTGGTCCCAGAAGAGGAAAACCACTCATTTAACCAAGCTCATTATTAGAAGGCCTGGAAACAAATCTAAGCTTTGAATTAGAAGGACCTTGGTTCTTTTAAGTTGTGCATATTGACCTGAAAACCAGGATGCAGGAGAGGGAAAGTGGGATTTAGCCTCTTGGGCTGGTGTTCAGATGCAAAGGATTTGGGCCTTTCTTTGGCTTCCTGCTGATCCAAAAGCATCATCAGGCATCCTGTAGGAAGTGGAACTGCTCCTTCAGTGCTGCCCACAGCCTGGGGCCGTGCATAAAGGCTGTAAAAAGGACCATTGTGTTCTGAGGAAAGTGCAAATAGTGTGAAGATGGGAAACAGCTTATAGCACCAGGTGCTAAATTAGTCTTTTGAAGTGTTGACATTTCTTTTAAATGCATAAAGTTCACATGCTGCACAAAACATTGCATTTGCAATTCAGATAAGGTTGACTTAGAGTACTAATCTCAAACTCCTGTAATAGATTTTGAGCTGGAAATCCCTGGGAATGGTGCTGATCATGTCTGCAAAACATGATTGACTTAATCTCCTGAGAAGATAATGACAAAACATGAAGATGCATTTAATATAATTAAGTAGGATTGTCATTTTGTCAGATAGGATGGCTTGTTGAGAATGGAATGAAGCTCTAGCATGACAAAACCCTGCCAATTAATAACATTTCATCTAGCATTTAGCAACTCTTCAAAGGAAATCATGGAGAAGTTGGTAGGTGGGAGGAATTGGTAGGTGCATTCTGCAAGAGCATCCTTCCTCACAGTGCTTGGGTGCTTCTGGAGCTTGATTGAGGCAGCAAACCAGAGAAGTGTGAAAACAAAGTGGGAGGGAAAAAAAAAAAAAATCAGAGTTTGGTGGGATTTGGATGGGATTTTTTTTTTTTTCAGCAGCTGCCTGATGAAAAGTCTGACCTGCTGGTGTGCTTAAAAATTTTTAGCATATGCAAAATGAAATATGCCAAGAATCAGCAGAACCAACAGATGCTGGGACTATAACTTCATGGTAATTTCATTTAAACCTGAGGCATTCTGTTAAAATGTGTCTTTTGTGGAGTCTCAAAACTTGTTCTGCCCTTGAAAATAAATACAGCTAGAGCAAAACATTCCCACCTGGGTGTCTGATGGTGCTGAGAAATGATGGGGTTGTGCTCTCTAAGGACCTGTCTGTTGGATTTGGGTACATCCCAGTTGAAGACTTGGTCCAAACCAAGGGGTGTTTGAGCCAAGGAGGTGGAGGTGGAGGTGTTGTTAGAGTTGTGTACCTGGAACTCTGTGTTCTGGTGTCTGTGTTTATAGCTGGATTGCTTGGATTCAGGCTTCACTTGTGACTCATCTGTGCCTGGAACATGCCAGCTTCTTACTTACTGCCTGAGAATATTCCTTAGTTTCATGTGTGCCAGGTGATATTCCAGCTACTGGGATGTGAAAACTTGTGTCAAGAGCTTCTCATCGTTCCCACAGTTGCAAAAATCTGTTGTAGATCTCCCCATCCCTTGGTTTTGTGATTATTTTTTGCCTTTGCAGGGCTCAGGAAGGGCAAGGTATTTGTTGCAGGCACTGCTAAGTGTGTCCCACCTGACAGATCTGGAACAAAAAGCAACAGTTTGCTTCCCACCCAAGACTATTGAGGTTCTCAGGGGAAGGGGTTGGGAAGATCCATTCCTGCCCAGCTGCATGTAATGGGTTTGTAACATGGATAAATGGATAAATGACCACTCCTTCAGCTTTGTGAAATGCTGGGGGCTTCTCTGTGTCTTACACAGAGATTATTTTGTGGTTATTTTTTGCCTTTGCAGGGCTCAGGAAGGGTATGGTGATGCTGCCTGATGCCAGGTATTTGTTGCAGGCACTGCTAAGTGTGTCCCACCTGACAGACCTGGAACAAAAAAGCAACAGCTTGCTTCCCACCCAGGACTACTGAGGTTCTCAGGGGAAGGGGTTGGGAAGATCCATTCCTGCCCAGCTGCATGTAATGGGTTTGTAACATGGATAAATGACCACTCCTTTAGCTTTGTGAAATGCTGGGGGCTTCTCTGTGTCTTACACAGAGATTATTTTGTGGTTATTTTTTGCCTTTGCAGGGCTCAGGAAGGGTATGGTGATGCTGCCTGATGCCAGGTATTTGTTGCAGGCACTGCTAAGTGTGTCCCACCTGACAGACCTGAAACAAAAAGCAACAGAGACTATTGAGGTTCCCAGGGGAAGGGGTTGGGAAGATCCATTCCTGCCCAGCTGCATGTAATGGGTTTGTAACATGGATAAATGACCACTCCTTCAGCTTTGTGAAATGCTGGGGGCTTCTCTGTGTCTTACACCAGAGCCACTGGGATGAGAAGAAGTGTTTTAACTCAATGTTCAAGCAGCACTGGTAACATGGGGCTCTTTATGAACCCCAGGATTTATTTGAAAGCATCAACCTTTTTCTTTAAGGTCTATTTTAGAAGTAGCTATGCACACAGCACTCTGCTGGCTGGTGTTCTGGTGAATAAGCAAGCTAATCTGTTATATTCCTTCCAATTACAGACCAGACCCTTGTCATTAATGCACTATTAATGACCAAGATGCTAAATTCAGAGGAACATAAATCCCACCATTTGGCTGTCATGTACTATTTGTACCACAGGCAGGTCAGTCCAGTGGAAAGCCCTTCAATTACTAAGCTGAAATGCTGCTTTGTCTTCTCTGAGGCTACTGTCAGGACCCTGCTTCATCACCCAGTGTCTTGTAATTCCATTACCTAATTGGATGGAGAACTGGACCTACTCTTTTTCTTTTTTTTTTCCTTTCTTTTTCTTTTTTTGGTGCTCCCCCAAATGACTGAAAAGTAATAGGGGAGCCTTCCAGGGTTGCCACGGGTTTGAAGGGAGGGCAGTGATGGCAAATATGGATTTCAGACACTGCAATTTGGATGCCAGAAAGGAATTTCATCTCCCCAGATTTGCAAGGAGCTGAGAAAAGCTTGGCCCTGGTTTTTCCAGCTGTTGCAGCAGATCCCTGCAGACTCTGGGAAGTGCTGTGGGAGCTGCTGCTTCCAGGGTGGTTTTGCTTTTGTTTTTCCCCAGTGTGCTTAATTAGGTGCTTCAGGTTTAGAGTCTGCCTGTAGGTATCCAGTTGATAAACACTTTAGTTGCTGATTGAAGGGTGTAATGAGTGAGAAGGGAATATCTGACAGTCTTTCCTGGTTATTTTTAAGTATTAAGTAATAATATAAAGCTCATAAATTAAGGACACTTTAATCAGCCAGAATCTCAAGTGCATTTCCAAATAAAACTTTCTCCATTCAGTTAAATATGCCTGAACAGAACACCTGGGAGAGCTAAAGCCATTAACAAATACTAGAGACAATCAAAGGAAAGCTGAGTGGACTTTGCTTCATTTCTGTATTTAAATATGTATTTTGTGCTTTTTCTGCTTGCTGTAGTCTCCCTTCTCCTCCTTGTTAGCCTCTGAATAGCAGCCAAATTTTCCCAAAAGGGAATTGTTCAAAGGTGAGGTGCTTGGAGCTGAGAATTGCCAGGACACTTTGCATCCAAATGAGTTGGAAGTGTTTGACAGAGTGTAGAAGAATTGGACCTGCTTTAGAAGCTATGGTATCAGTCCATCCTAGTTGCAAAGGGTTTATATATTGACCCTGGAGAAAAAAATCAAGTGTACTGAGGTTTCAATAACTCAGTAGCTTGCTGTTAAATCTTGGGGTGGTGTAGGTGGTCTCATCTGTAATGTGCTTATAACCTCCAGCCAGCTGATAATAAGGAGGTGTGAATAAAACTGATGGGAATGTGTGAACCAAATGTGTCAGTAATTGAAAGGAGGCCCAAGGCTTTTCACTCCAGTGTTAGTGACCTTCCTGGCAGGGAAAGAGCTTTGGGTAAGAGAAGCTTCTTCACTGAACACTAAATATTTAGAGTTGTTTACTTCCCATGCACAACCAGGCTTAAGGGGAAAAGAGTGCAGAAAAGTGGTTGAAGTTGAATGCAGCAGAGACACAGTAAATGAGATTATGTCTGCCCTGTGGATTTATCTGAGATTTTGAATAATTTACCTTTGCTGAAGTGGAATCCTCACTCTAAAACTGTGCTTTTATCCCTAGAGAGCTTGTAGTGTTGCTTTGATATGTAGAAATACCTGAGGAAGGCAGTGAGGGTAAAGCCAGACTCTTCTCAGTGGTACCCAGTGAACAGATGAGTTCAGTGGACACAAACTAAAACACAGGGAATTCCATTTAAATTTAAGGAAAAATCAGTTTTACTGTGAGAATGGTCCAACAGTGGAGTGGGTTGTCCAACAAGGCTGTGGCTTCTTCATCCTTGGAAATATTAAAAACTGAACTGGACGTGACCCTGAGCAGGCTGTTGGGGTTGGTCCCACTTGGAGCAGGGAGCATGGATCAGACTATCTCCAGAGGCCCCTTCCAGTCCCAGCTATTCTCTTGTTCTCTGATGTGCATGGAAAGCAGAGAAGTTTGGAAATAGTGATGAAAAGTTGAAATGTTCAACTCATTGAACATCAAGAGTTCAACTCGAAGGGAGGAAACTGTAGAACTTCAAGAGAATCCAGTGGTGATAGAAGTTACAGGAAATGTGTGCAGCAGCCACATGAAGGGATTTGAGATTGGAAAGAGATGGGAAGTGAAAAGTGGTTTTGGGTAAGTGATAACACACACAATGAGGGAAAAAAAAAAAGAATCTAAACCAAATCACTTCTCTCCAGTGGGCCAGGTGGCAAAAAACCCAGAAACTGCAGTGAATGTCCCCCAGGCCAGCCTGCCATCAAGGCTCATGCCTGATGAGGGGAGAACATCTTGTTGGAGGTGAGAAGGGGAGTGCACTTGTATCTCTACTGAAAACAGATAAAATACTGATAGTTCACAGCATTGCATCAGAGCTGGGAACTCATCAACCTGTCAACCAGTCAATACAATCAGCATGTCAGCATCAACCAGTACAAGTGTGTGTCCTGCTAGGTGCTATCACCCAGAGATGAAATGTAATCAACTCCTTTTGGTTGTAGGAAATCCTGAAAACAAGTCTTACCCAGCCTATTAATGGGGGAGAAAAGTACCAACCAAGCAAAAACATCAGAATGAAGAGTTTTGCACCCAGGTTGTTTTATGTTTGGGTCTCTCTGCTGGCAATGCCCATGAGGGATTACTTTAAGATAATTTGTAAATAAAGGGAGATATTCAACTTCCTTTCTTCTTGCACAAAGATCTCACAGACAGCAAGACATCAAATGGCCAGAATTTCGTATGAATATTCAATGATTTAGAAGTCTGGCCTGAGCTGGACAGGGAGATATGTTCTTCAAAATTGGCAGGGGACAATTCACCACCACTAAATATGCAACCTCTCTCTAGATCTTGACAATATTTCTTCTTTTATTAGAGGAGGGTTAGAATCATTCCTGTTTGAAACTCCTTTGTGGTCCATAGACCTGACACAGCATTCTTAGAGACTGTGTGGACCCAGGACTTGGATCCACAAATGGAAGCCAGGTGCCTTGGTTATGTGTATTCCAAATCTGTAAAGATTTAGGGGTGCAGAGAGGGTGGAAGATTTATTTAGGCTTCTCTGGCCTGCTGTAGCTTTTGTGGTTCATCCAGAGGATGGACTGGAATTCAAAACACCAACATCACCATTTAATGTCATCTTGTCTTTCACAATAGTGTCTCTGTTTGCCTTGGAAACTTTCAGATTCTTAAAGGTGACCCCATCATTGCTGCAAGGGCTGAGAGAGATGGGGTGATTGGTGTTTAAGCAAACCTGTCACCTGGCTTGGTGCTGTCATTCCTTGGCTCAAGCTGGGGAGCTGGAGTTTGCCCTGGGAGTTTCCAGGAGCCAAGGCTCTGAGTCACAATCCTGATACTCAGGAGCATGTTCCTGGCTTGGGTTGCAGCCTGGTTCATGGGACAGCTTTGCATACCTGTGGTGAAGGGTGGGGTTTGTCCTCTTTAACCACTTAGATCCCTACAAAGTGCTGATAAGGCTTGGGAAAAGTGCAAAAGGAGTGTGGGGGTTTGCCTGGGCAGAAGACTGAGGAAAGGCAAGGCAGCTGCTGGCACAGGAGGGTCAGAAGGGACCAGGGTTGTGCAGCCTGGGATATGCATTTGAGCCCTGTGGGTTTTACTTTGATCAGCTGATATATAAATAGCAGATTTCTCCCTCTCCAGTGGATGTAGCTGATCACTTGTGACTGCTCTGGTACCCCCTGGGTGTTGTCAGTGCAGGACCCTGCCAGCTGTAGGAACACTGGAACTGCACTACAATTGAACTGAGTTTTGTCCAGAAACTCAGGGAAATTCAATCCATCCCAATGCTTTCTCCTTATCTTATTGTCATTCCACATGCATGTATTTTAGGCTTTGAGTGGCTGCAATCCTAGCTGCCTGGTGGCAGGGATGATTTGCCTTATGCACCTCTTCTTTCTAAGGATGCAAACCCTGATTCTGTGTCTTCTTTTTTATTTTCTTTTTCTGCATAATGTTTGTTTAATAAAAGAAGGAAAATATGGCAAATTTTCAAATATGGAATTTCATGGTGCTGAGCCCTACAGCAGCTAAATGTAGACCCTGTAGGAGGTAATAATAATAATAATAATAATTTATAAATAAAGGGTACAAGAGCCTTTTAGAGCAGCAACATCAGATCAAAACATGGCTACTGGGGCTGAGCATCCTAACTAGGAGTTTGTAGTAGTTTGGCTGTATCTGTGTGGTCTCCTCAAGCTGTGTGTCCCTAATCTAAAGGAGCCTGGATTCAGATGGTTTTGTGAGACCCTTACAAGTGACTCCACATTCATGCAAATCCTTAATAACCAAAGCTTAAGGATCATATGATTCTTTAGAGAGTAAAGCTGGTGGTTCACATTTGTACACATATTTGGTAGATTATGGGTTTATCACTGACAGCTAATCTTTCAAAGAACTGTGGCTTAATTCCTTTTGTTAACTAATTAAAAAAAAAAAAAGAGAAAGAAGTTAAAGCTGTAATTAGACCTATTAAAACATGTATTACTCACTCAAAGGTCTCTACAACTAGGATAAATGTATAATTAGGAGGTTTGTCCAAACATGATTAAAGCTAATCACATGTCCTAGGCCATCAAGCATTTATGTATGCATGAGATTGAGAGTTAAAGGCAGTGTGAAAATGTGAATATTAGCCCTGTCATACTTTGTTGAGAAAATGCAGGAGCTGTTATTTGGCATATTATAAATATTTAAATCAAATAACAAAATCATTTTCCAGATTAAAATTGTGGAAGATCTAAGCCCACGATCTTTTGCTGCTGTTGCCTGTGGTTTGCTGAGGGTTGAAGAAGTGTAGAAGTTGGTAGGTAGCACATTCCTGTCAGTGATCAGTGCATTCCCTGAGGAATAAGGATTTGTACCTCTGCCAAAACTCAGGTCTAGTTTGGAGTGAGTTGTTGGGGTTTTTTTGTTTGGATTTGTTAGTCTTCAAATGACAAAGTACTAAAGACTTAGCTGCAGAACCAGGACGTGTGTTTCCTTCCAGAGACTTAAGAGATGGGAAGAAGGGAGCAGATCCATTGACTTTCCCACCTCAGATCTGCATGGAGAAGTCCTTTCCCTGTGCAGTATTTTCTGTGGTGGCATCTCCTGAAGTTCTCAGGGAGACTGTGGTGGTTCTGAGTCTCTTTCAGCCACCACTCCTTCCATATGCTGATGGATTATTGTGTACTGGCATCTCCCCTGCCTTGTGTCTCATCTGCCTCTTTGTGGTTGGAGAAAAACTCATTGTCCATGTCCAAGGAAAACTTGGCTGTCCATGTCCAGAGAAAAGTTGGATGTCCATGTCCAAGGAAAACTTGGCTGTCCTTGTCCAGAGAAAACTTGGCTGTCCATGTCCAAGGAAAACTTGGCTGTCCATGTCCAGAGAAAAGTCAGATGTCCATATCCAAGGAAAACTTGGCTGTCCATGTCCAGGGAAAACTTGGCTGTCCATGTCCAAGGAAAACTTGGCTGTCCATGTCCAAGGAAAACTTGGCTGTCCATGTCCAGAGAAAAGTCAGATGTCCATATCCAAGGAAAACTTGACTGTCCATGTCCAGGGAAAACTTGGCTGTCCATGTCCAAGGAAAACTTGGCTGTCCATGTCCAGAGAAAAGTCGGATGTCCATATCCAAGGAAAACTTGACTGTCCATGTCCAGGGAAAACTTGGCTGTCCATGTCCAAGGAAAACTTGGATGTCCATGTCCAGGGAAAAGTTGGATGTCCATGTCCAGGGAAAACTTGGATGTCCATGTCCAAGGAAAACTTGGCTGTCCATGTCCAGGGAAAACTTGGCTGTCCAAATCCAGCAGATGTGAGGGACATTGCCTCTGAAGCACAGGTGGATGAGGAGAGCTATTTCTGCCATCCAGCCATCCAAAGAAAACCATTGCATCCCTACAAAGCAGGAGATGACAGCAGCTCCCATGGAGGTGCAAACATCTCTGCCGTGACTGCTAACCAAAATTAAACACATAAATTGTTTGCCTGAAAGCTCTTTGTTTCCAAAAACTTGAGTTGCAAAGCACAGACCCCTAGGAAAAGACACTGAAGTACAGAGGTTGCTGGGCTTACCCAGCAATAGAATAAGCTCAGGTGCTGAAATATCCCTGAGATGTTTTCTGTTTTCCTGCCAGAGTGAGAACTATTTGCACAGATGAGCAAATTACAGAAATGCTCCAAAGTCATGTAGAAATGAATAAGCTTCTTTAAAACATCCATTTCTGCTTGGGGAACAGTGAAATGAAGTTCAAAATCTCAGCTGCCTGGGCTGCTTTTAAGCAACGATAATTTAGAGCAGAATTTGGCTGATGTCACATCTTTTTTTTTCACTGAACTGCTGAAAAATCTGGGGTAGGAGAGAGGAAAAAACACTTGGGGGGGGGGTAATGTGGTGCCAAGGAAATGGCAGAAGGTCCCTTCTAGCACTGAGGAGGAGAACACTGCTCCCCTCTGCCTGGGTATTACCTGACTTTCCCATCTGCTTGTGTTGGTTCTCATGTTCTCAGACACTCAGAGATGTGTCTGGGGTTCACATACACGAAATAGCACTTGTCCATAGTGCACACACAGTGCTTTAGGGACCAGTTTGGTTCCTGGGACTTCTGTGCTCCAAATGAGTAGCAGCATAAGAATTTTGGCATCGTGTTTGGGTTGTATTGTTGCTTCTTCTATGAAAAATGAAAAGTTTAGGCTTCTCTCTGAAAGGACTTTTTTTTTTTTTTTTCTGGGGGTGCTACCCAGCTGCCCCTCTTCAGAGATGTTAAAAGCTTGTTTTGGCTGACTGACTGGAGCTGGAAGATTGTGGGTTCTAGCTCACTGTAACAAATGACTGCATCATTTTGTTGTATAGGTTCCAGTAGGTTGCGTGCTAGCCAGAGATCCAGAAGGGCTCTTTCACCTGGATAAGAAGAGGGATTAGCTCTTTAATCCTAGATATTGGGCTCTAAAACCAGGCAAAATGTACAGCTGTTTATAAATAATTCCCTAATATTATTTTAGACTTTAAAATTTTTTCCTACTTGTCAACAGGAAAACATTTTCATCATGTCAGGAGGACAATCCCATCTGTATCTTTATCTAGGTGATGCTTTTATAAGTCTGCCTCTATTGCCAGCTGAAGTAAGAATCTCTTGACTCTGAATTGGTGCTTCAGAGAACATAGTTTAAGTATTAAAGTATTAAGTATTAAACTGATGTTTGAAGTTTGTAAGCCTGGGGTAAGAACAGGAGGGGAGGATCCAAGGAGGAACTGGGGGAGAAGAATGAACATGTTACTTGTTGCAGAGGAGTTCATTAAACAGGGACTCTCAATCAGTGGTGCTGGTGGGACCAAGTCACTCTTCACCACAACAGGAAATCTTTGTATGGTTTTCATGCTTTATTCAGGGGTTGTAAGAGGAGTCCTATAACAGCATTACTTGAAGGAAGTTCTCATCCAGTGTATTCCCTGGGAGTGATCCTGGCTGCTGAGCTCAAACTCATGTCCTTTTTATGTAGGTATTTCAAAGCTGAGGACCATCCAGTGGATTTACAAACTTGTCATTCTGCAGGAGTAACCAGCACTCCTTACATACTCATTCCAGGGCTGGCAGGTGATTGTTTTGCCTGTCACCCTCTCTGTGATCCACACCTGACCTTCTTAATAGAAGAAAATCAGCCCCCAGTTCCCTCGCTTTCTAATTCTGGGTGACTAAGTCATTCAGCATGTTTTAAATACTGTTGCTCATTCCACATACATTGGTTACCTGTGCACCAATCACTGTCAGCATATTTCTGTAGTGGAGTGATTTGGCATTGGGTAATTGGCATAAATTAAATAGCTTGAGTCACAGAATTACCCTTTCTGCCTACACCCACGTGCTTCTCTTACGTATGTGCAGCTTCTGGGAGATCTCTGAGTGATAGGAGCACTGCAAACACCCTGCCAGCAAACAGGGAACTTGGAGACACACAGAAAAGGACTATTGGTCCAGAATTTAAATCAAAATAAGAGGAAGTGAAGAGTGCACAAAAATCTTTGTTTTGTATGACTGCAGGAATCCTCAAGAAATTCTTTGCAGCCAGGGGATTACAGTCAGGATCACAGTGAGAACGTGTCAGTGGTAGATTTTTGTGTGCTGGTGGATGTATTTGAGACTGAGGCATGTGTCTTGATGTCATTTTTCCAGATTTGACAATGAGAGCCCTGTATTTTGGCTCAGCTTGGCTATAGGACATAAAACCAGTCAGTTCCCTGCAACTCAGCTTTTCCCCATCTGTTGAAGGGGATTGGTGCTTGCTCATTGTTCTCCAAACACTTGTTTAGTTAAGGACATATAATCCCTGCTGTTTTCTCACAAATGTTCCATAGAAAAATAGCAGTGAACTGGGATTTGGAGAAGTTAAATTTGTAGAAACAGATTCCCCTGTGCCTGCAGTTTCCTGCACCTGCAGTTACTTCTGGGTGTAGCTCAACTTGCTTGTGCTCGTGCATCAGCTCTTTAGGCATCAAGGGATTGTGCTTTATGCCTTCACACAGCAGCACCTAGAAAACTTTCACCAGTGTAGTGAAAGAGGTTGCCTGGAAAATCAGGTCCTTGCAGTTGAGAAAAGTGTTGGCTGAAACAGGGAACTTGGGCCAAGGAGAAAATTCCATTAGATGAACTATTTCTTCTTGTCCAGCTTGGGCTGTGTTGTGCTGAATGGGAAGTCCCTCTCCTCATTCTGTTGAAATGTTCTTTATTCAGGACATGTAATTCTCTGGGTGGCTTTAATGCCTTTTGCAACTTCTGCCTTAAATCTTTCACCTGCTGCTACTCCTCATGGGCACACTGGTGTTCCCACAGCTCCCAGTAAAGCTCAAGTCCTACCTCTCCCTAATTCCCATGGTGTCCCTGCCCATGGAATGGAACTAGATGGTCTTTAAGGTCTCTCCCAGCCCAAACCATTCTGTGATTCTGTGATGCTAACTGTGTGTATCTCAACTCAGATTGGCACTGAGGTTTTTTTCCAAGGCCAAATGGAGTGAGATAGGTGCTTAGCACCTTTGCAAAACCTCCCATATTCAGTAGCCTCTAATCAAGAAAAAAAGTGGGAGTTCAGGGGACTGCAGGTTCAATTCTTTCATAGTTTTGAAGAGCCTTTAGGATTTCACCAGCCTTGTTTCTTGCTAGGCTGGGGGGTGTTGGATTTGTGCTGGGCAGGTATTATATTTTGGGCTTCAGGGCAGGTCCATTATACTCACCCACCTCCCCAAACATTCCTCTGTCAGTGCAGAGGGCTTGTGCTTGGCCTTAAGAAAGCTGAGTTGCCCCCTGAGAATAGACCAAGGGTCTTCTGCCTGCCTTAGAATGGGTGAACATGTATTATTACTGCTTTTTTTACAGGCCTAGAAGTCTTTACAGAAAGGTAGTCCCTTCCCTTCCCTTCCCTTCCCTTCCCTTCCCTTCCCTTCCCTTCCCTTCCCTTCCCTTCCCTTCCCTTCCCTTCCCTTCCCTTCCCTTCCCTTCCCTTCCCTTCCCTTCCCTTCCCTTCCCTTCCCTTCCCTTCCCTTCCCTTCCCTTCCCTTCCCTTCCCTTCCCTTCCCTTCCCTTCCCTTCCCTTCCCTTCCCTTCCCTTCCCTTCCCTTCCCTTCCCTTCCCTTCCCTTCCCTTCCCTTCCCTTCCCTTCCCTTCCCTTCCCTTCCCTTCCCTTCCCTTCCCTTCCCTTCCCTTCCCTTCCCTTCCCTTCCCTTCCCTTCCCTTCCCTTCCCTTCCCTTCCCTTCCCTTCCCTTCCCTTCTCTTCCCTTCCCGAGACAAATGAAACAAATTTGAGGTTTAAAAAAAAGCAAAATCCATACCAGGGAGTCAATTCCCAGTCTCACGGGTTTGTATTTCCCTGTTGGTGCCTCTTCCAGTGTTATCCATCCTGCATTCCCAAAGACAAGGGGAGACATGCTAACATCTCTCTTTTTTTTTTTCTCCTCAGTATTTCTGGCTTCTTGTTCTCTCACGAGGTTTGGTTGGCATTGGTGAAGCAAGTTACTCCACTATTGCACCAACCATCATAGGAGACCTTTTCACCAAAAACACAAGGACCCTTATGCTGTCTGTTTTCTACTTTGCAATTCCTCTGGGCAGGTGAGTGACCTAACACTCCTTTCATCTGGTTTTGGCTTTTCTCTTAAAGGAAGCTCACACAGATCCTAACTTGCTAAACAATGATAGTTCTTCTGTCTTTGCTTGAAATGGTTTAGAGTGGAAAATACTGTGAGCAGTGACTAATTAGTTGCAGGAATTGGATTCTTTTTCTAGCCCTGTCACTGGCTCATGTGTGACTTTTGGGAATAAGTAGGAAGGAGTTTGGGGTTTTTTACAGCCATGGGGGGAAATGGAGTAAAAATATTTGAGCTGATTTTTTCCTCTGTTTGTTTTTAGCATTATTAAATTAAGCTACAATTTTTAGTAATCTTATGTTGGTTCTCTGTATTATTGCTTTGATTCATTTGAGGACTTGACCTCCTCTAGGCACTGTCTTTCAGGTTACTGTGAAATCAAGATCTAAGACACTGGGGTGGGTTTCCAAAAGTGAGCAAATGGCTACTGCACCTGTATCTAGTCTCTTGTGAAAGAGTTTTTGTTACCACCATGTAATTTTTAGCATGTTGCTGAAGGTCCTGCTGCTCCTTTTTCTTCAGAGGGGATTTCCAAGCTTCAGGCCTGTTGTTCTCCCATCAGACTGTCTTGCAGAATCTTCTTGGGTTTTTTTATAAGCTTATGGAAAGTGGTCTCTTTGTGAGCAATTAGAAACAGGTGCTATTAAAGGGCAAGAAAAAAATTATATGATTGACTATGGGAAGCCCTTGAAAGGCACTTCTTAACTGGGACCTTGAACATAAAATTAAGTATTTGTATTAATTACTGCACAGAAAAGCCTGCTGTGGAAACTGAATTGGGAATTAAATTGGTTGTGAGGCTTTGTTTTCATCCACTGTAGATTGAAAGGTCAGCCACAAACTTGAGATGAGTGTCCCAATTTCCATGGAATTTCAGCATTTTTAGATCAGGAGTGCTGGGAAGAGTTACCTATCGGTCATCATCAGCTTCATCCCCTGGGTTTCTTCCTGCAGGTTTCTTCCTGCAGGAGAAGAAAGCCTCAGACACACAAATGTGACTTTGAAAACCTTGGTTTAAGAACATTTTTGGCTTGGGTGCTCTGACTCTGATCTTTGTGTCACTTGCAGTGGCCTGGGATACATCACGGGGTCGAGTGTGAAGCAGGTTGCTGGAGACTGGCACTGGGCATTGCGGGTAAGGCACTGGGAGCAGCATGGGAATTACAGGTGTGCCAGAGGCAGGAAGAGTTCTCTCACACAATTCCTCAGCCTGTTATTATGTGTGAGAAGGTAAAGGACTGGAAATTGCATGGATGGATACTGAGTGCATAGCAGATGCCTTCTCTAAACCAAATGGGAGAGGTGTGTGGGCTCCTTGTGCTTGTTTTCTTCCTGCCTGGGAGCAATCCTTTTCCAATCACTTTTTTATCAGTCAACCATGATTTCTTCGTGGGGATGGGAGGATGAGACATTGGCCTTAAATCAACTCCCCAGTCTTTCAGTCCCCTGCTGTCAAGAAACTCTGAGAATGGCTTCCTGCTTTGAGGAAAAAACACTTTGTTCCAGTTTCCGCTTGTTTTTCAGCCCTGAGACAGTCGGTTTCCTTCTCTTTTAACCTCTTGGGACCTTGATAAATGTGTTGAAAAGATTATATGCTGCAATCACATAGGCACAAACAGGTCCTGCACACAAAGATGTCTTCAGAGGGGCTGAGGGGAAGTGGTCCAGCAGAACTGTTTTCTGACCTTTGGCAGGGTGGGTGGCACGAGCCCCCACGAGGTGCATTCTTGGGCTCTGGCACTCGGTGAGGAGAATGGATCCCATGAAGCTCAGGCCAACACCATTGGTAACAGCAGGTGATGAACTCTGTGGGTTCCTATCTCAAGCAAATGTCCCCTTCTGTGACACAAGCCACTCCTTCCCTGTCCCTCATGGAGAAGCAAAGCCAGCAGAATCACTGTGAGCCCTTCATCTGCAGCTCAGAGAGTGGTCAGAGGTTTCCAGCTGTGAACCTGAAATGAAAGGCTCAAAAACCTGCAGCTTCACACCAAGAGGATGGCTACCTCATGCAGTAGCAGAAATACCTTAAGGGAAAAATTAACTGTTGAGTAGAGGCCAACCCAAGGAATAAGAAAGCCCAAAGCTCCTCCAGTGGGCTTTAACAAGATTGATGCATTGGAGTGCTCTTGGTTTTCTGTCTGTAAAAGTCAAAGGCTTAATTTGTGCAAAGAAATCCTCACCAGCATCTTTCTCTTCTGAAGAAAGTTCCATAGTTATCATCCTGAGAAATCCAGGCTATCCTCAAGACTGGGATAATTTCCACTACAAATGACACATTGATTCATGATTCCTTGACCATGCAGAATCCTGGGGAACCTGACAAGCTGAAGACTTCTGTGATGGTTGTTTTGGACAGCATTGCTTAGTTTTTACAATCAAACAGCAAATGTAGAAAGCTTCCAGACATCAGTGTGAAGCAGCCTCCATCCCTGTGGCAATAACTGTGCTCTTGTGTGATGTGAAAGATTCCCTCTGTGATCTCCTGTGGTCTTCAAATCCATGGGAGGTCAGGAATTATCTGTACTTCACTGAGCTGAAGAAGGCAGAAGAGCACATTGGCAAGTGGCAGCTTTGCCTCTGCATCTGGCAGGAGTGTCACTGTTTCACTGGAGCATTACTGAGTATCCATGGATATTGTCCTGTTGGGGGATTGAGCCTTTAGATAAAAATCAAAGACACTTTAAATTGTATGGCCCTGGAAAATCACAGCATTTCTATTTTTGTTTACCAGTGCTGTGTTTTTCATTCAGTTGTAATGTTCTACTGTACCAGGCTTCATTTATCCCTGGATGAGGGATTTTCCTGTCTTTCCAGTTCTGAAATAGACTTGTCTTATCTTCCCTTTCCTAGAAGAATTCAGGATTGCCATCTTTAAATGTGGAACACTGCTCTGTGTGTACAAGCTATTCACAGGTTATTATTGGAAACATTTTTTTTTTTTATGGAAGATGAATTTGTTTTTAAAGTGGCATGTCTAGAAGAGATGATAGTTCTGTGAAAATCCATGTTCCTATTTCCATTCTGACAATGATGGAACTTCAGTGTCAAGACAAGAATCACATTTGTAGCTTGCAAAACTCTGTAGGATCTTTGTAATTTTCTCTGGTGATTGGGAGAAAGGATTGGACACTGGGAAACCTAACCCTTGGACATGTTTTCCTGTCTTCCAGCCTGAATTTTCAATTTCTTCATCTGCTGCAATCTGTGGAAGCTGTCTGAGAATGGGAAGCCACTGTGGGTTAGCTGGAAGAGGGATGCAAATCAAACAAGGATATTCAAAGCCAGCATGCTCCCTGTGTCCAAAATTCTTTCACCTGGCCTCATTGCCTTTAAAAGGCTTCTGTGCTCTCCCAGAAATCAGTTGGGTTCTTAGCCCAATAGTTGGGTTCTTAGCTGGGAGTAGCTTTCCAAAGAGTTAAAACATCACTGAAAAACTGTTCTTAGAGGAATCCTGGTACTTTACAAACATAAAGAGATGGACTGCCTTAATCAGAGTGTTCTCAAAGCTGCATGTTCCCAGAGATAAGAGAATCCAGGGAATGACAGGGAGGAAGGAAAGGAGCAGATGCCTCAGTGTGTTTGTTCACAGGGCCTGGCTAGCTGTGAAGAATCGAGTTGGTGGAACAAAACTAATGTAATCTGCTTCCTCCTGACTAATCAAAACAAACCCTGCCAACTCCTGTGCTAATTCCTTGATCCTTTCTTGCAGGTATCTCCACTCCTGGGAATGATAACAGGGACACTCATCTTGATATTTGTACCTGCTGCTAAAAGAGGAAATGTTGAACAACTTGGGGGACAGCTGAAGGCTCGGACCTCATGGCTGAGAGACATGAAAGCTCTGATTAGAAAGTAAGAGCTCTCTAGTAAAAAGCCCACTTTGCCTCTAATGCTTAATTGAAACATCCAGGGCCCTGTACTTAGCACTGTGAAAAGTGACAACATGCAGGGAGTTGCAGGAAGCTGAGGCTGTGGATGGAGGAAAGAAAAGCACAGTTCATTTTCACAAGGTGTTGACTGCAGCGACAATGATGGATCCCAGTTTTTCCTCTAACCTTTCCAAGATTGAGATCTAAGGGAGGCTCTGCTATGCTTGGCTCCTACTTCAGACAGATTGAGGCTTTTGAAGTGTAAAAATTGCTGTGTACCTCTATTAATTGTTGTGCCACTGTTGCTGGGGTGCTTAGATCCTTTTTCTTCCTTGAGAGATGATCTCTACTGAAGCGAAAGAGAGAGTTAAATGCCAGAGCAATTTAAAAGCAGAAGATACACAAAAGCTTGCACTACATGGCAAGTTTAAATACATATGATTATGCAACCACATGGGACTCAATGCAGGAGCACTGGATGTGCTTGGGTGCTACTTGTGTGTGTGCACAAACACCCAACGTGCTCGTGAGTGTTTAAGCAGCTGCACTTGCTTCCAGAAAGCTGCCTCTGAATGTGCAAATACTTGCAGAGGTGAACAGTGTTGCATCAGAATTCTGATCAGACACTTAGAGTGTCCTTCATGTCTAGAACTACTGGCTAGAATGCTGCTGTTGGCATGCAGAGCAAAAGGAGTATGAAAAGTGATGATGGTTAATTTAGCAATATTTCTGTCTTGCTTTTTGTGTTAGCTTGTCCAAGTAGTAATCATATGGTGGAATGGATGGGGAGGGAGAAGGGCAACTGATAATCCAGATAAATGAATGATACAGGGAAAGCTCTGTAATTCACACATCTTGTCTTAGTGACTGATTGTCTTCTGAGACTGTCCCATGAAAAATGATCTCTTAGAAGCACCTCAGTGGAGCATCACCAGAAATATTCCATGTCTCTTACCCTCCATTGCTTTGTACCTTGTATCATCTCTGCCCCTTAACAAAAGGAGGTAGCCAGGGGAGCACTGTGTTTTGTCACTGAAATACAGGCTCCTCTCCTGGGGCTCTTCCTATTTCCCTTTTCCCTCTAAACCTTCTCTTGGCTTTGCCTCTGGTGTCTCCACAGCCGTAGCTACGTCTTCTCATCACTGGCCACCTCAGCTGTCTCCTTTGCCACAGGGGCACTTGGCATGTGGATCCCTCTCTACCTTCACAGGGCACAGGTTGTGCAGAAGACAGCAGAGACCTGCAGCTCACAGCCCTGTGGCACCAAAGATAGGTGAGATTCATACTTCCCTGCTTTAAAGAGGGGGGGAAAAAGGGGTAGGGGCTTATTTACCAGAGGAAACAGGCAAGTCCCACAGAGTCAGGTTAGTAGAATGTCTGTAATTTCCTCTGGGTCTTTGCAACAATGAGAGGAAATGCTTCAATTGTAAACTAGGTTTTATTGCTGCTCTTCTCTTCATCACATGCAGTCAAACCAAGGGAGAAAGCAATGACCTCAGCTCTGTCTCAGTTCCCAGGCTATAGTGCAGAAGCAGAAAGGAGAGTGCTGTCTGTGCCTTGGAAGATGCTTGGAGAGCTGAGAGAGAATTTGGTTTCTTAACACCCTTGGTGTTATCTGTGATAGCAGCAGAATCACCTGGCAGGCTGGGGAGCACAGTGGTGGCAATAATTCAGGGTTCCCTTAAGGCTGCAGGGACTCACTCTGCAGAACCTCCTGTGTGATTGAGGACTCACTGTGTTTCATTGCTCTGTAAACCACTCTGTGTGCTGAGTTTTGCTGAGAAATGCTGCAGAGATCCAGGACCTGTTGCTCTGGATATGGTGCTATCCAATGGTTTGTTTTTTCAGTCCCAACTATAGAATGTTACCTGCAGCACATAAGCCATGAAAAGCAATTCATCACTTTGTACTTCACTGCAGTGGCACAAACCATAAAATGCTAAAAAAAGCATTTCTCCAGGTGAAGAAAAGATACAAAAACCTGCCATTTGTCAGCCCCTGTGCTTTTTAGGTTGTGAGGGGAAAACAACATCAGGAAAACCTTCTTGACACAGCTGACACAGTCCCATCTGAAGTAAACTACTTAGTGGTTTGGAGTACCATCAGCTAGAGTGCCCAGCAGGCAGTCTGTCTATTCTGCAAAAAATGCAGTGAGCAGAAAATACAGCTTCAGTCAGACTCCCCATCTGCTGTTTACAAAGAGAAGTTTTCCATGCTTTGATGCCACCTGTATTTGGAGCTGTCCTGGAGCTACTGTACTGTGATTGCCAAAGATTCCAAGTCCACCACAGACAATATGGAGAATCCTTGACAACTCCTGGCTCTTTAAATTTAAATTAACATATTTCAAATCTGTAACATCACAGCAAAATTATCTAACCAGGCTTCTCTGAAGTGGTCTGAAAGGAGTTAGAAAGTCAGAGTATGTTGAAAGTCACTGGTATTGAGGGTTCTGTTGGGTTTCCTTAAGCTTCCTACACCTGGCTCTGTCCATACTTCCCCTTTCCATGATCAGTTATTAATTTGGGGAATACATAATCAGTGCACTGGATGGGAAGCTCAGTTCCACACAAAGAAGGAGTATGAGCCCATTACATCTCTCTCTACAGGGGTGAGTGCCTGTATACAAGGCTGAATTTTATCTGCTGTTTTGTCTTCATTTTAGGGCAGAGTTCTGATATCCCAAGCACTCAGCAGGGAGCTCATTTGTTTTATTTGAAACTTGCAAGGCCAATGTGCAGATTTCCATCATTCAGTTCACCCCAATAAGTTCTTCGACGACCGTGCCCGTACTGGGGAAAAACTCAGAAAAAAGAAAAAAAAAAAAAAAAAAAAAAAAGAAAAGAAAAACAAAGAAACCCAAAACAACTTTTTTTTTTTTTTCTCCTTTTTCTTTTTTTTTTTTTTATAGCTTGATCTTTGGAGCTATCACGTGCTTCACTGGTTTCCTGGGTGTAATCACAGGGGCTGGGGCAACCAAATGGTGCCGGTTAAAAACCCAGCGAGCTGATCCTCTTGTCTGTGCTGTTGGCATGCTTGGCTCAGCCATCTTCATCTGTCTGATCTTCGTTGCTGCCAAGAGCAGCATTGTGGGAGCCTATGTAAGTATAACCTTTTGCATGTTCCAGCCTCACTTTCTCTACCAAACTCTTTAAAAAAAGTCTGTGAGTTGTCAACGCTGGAAGCCCTGAAACAACGGATCTGCTTTTCCCCTCCTTAATGTCCTTTGTTTTACCTTTTGGCAATTTGGAACTCCCTTGATGTACCTGGAAGGAAAATGAGATCTCAGCTGCTTATCCCCTTGCTGACTGTCATCAGAATTTAGAGCTGGGGGGTTAGCTCATGCATGGAAACCCAGAGTTCCCTGCCTTTGGGTTGTTCTGTCTCTCTCTCTTTCCATACCTCTATTACTCTTGTCTGATGTTTTAGAACATTAATTTGGAAAATTGGCTGCTTCTCTTACAATAAGGGTGTTGTAGCTGCAGTGGTACCAAATTATAATTACAGTCTAATTTGTCTGCAGGCATGCTTTTTGGCTACCTGTAAGTACCATTAATTTCCATACCTAGGTAGCTTGCTGCAGACCAATAGTAATTACCATGTAATTTCAATTTGTTGTTATCTGTATTCTCATACCACCTGAAAGTCCTAGTCGTAGCCCAGGAACCCACAAGACTTGATGCTGCAAATTTGCAGATTAAAATATGGCCCTTCCTGGTGTGTTTATAATCAAAGTATATAAAAACCCATCAGATAGACCCAGACAAAGAGACTGAAGGGAAAAAGAAAAACTCAAGTATAATAATCCAGCCTCAGGCTACAATCTGGCTTTCAGCAGAAATGAGGTGCACTGAGCAAGGTCCCAGGTTCCCCTTCAGTGCCACATGGAGAAGGGTGAGAACTGGGAGAAGTTTTTGGAGGGAAGGCACAAGATGGTTGGAGTAGTGGGACAATTCCTGAAAGCCTGCCCTTAGCTTCCACATTCTGGTGACCCAGGAGAATTCACTTACATTATCCAACCAGTGAGTCTACTGTGGTTCCTTGTTGCATTTCTAGCAGTAGCCTGGCCATGGTTATTTCATAGAATCATAGAATTTTCAGGGTCCTTTAGGATCATCCAGTTCCAACCCCCCTGCCATGGGCAGGACACCTCCCACAGATCAGGTTGCTCAGAGCCCTCTCCAGCCTGGCCTTAAAAACTTCCAGGGTTGGGGCTTCCACCACCTCTCTGGGAACCTGTGCCAGAGTCTCACCATCCTCATGGGGAAGAACTTCTTCCTGACATCCAATCTAAATCCTCTAGTGTGAATCCATTCCCCCATGTCCTATCACTCCCTGCCATCCTAAAAATTCCCTCACCAGCTTTTCCAGGTGTTTCACTGGCTGCCATTGCTATGGGGAAATACAGGAAGAAAGTAAGTCTGAAAATGTTAAGACAGAACCAAGAATGTCTACTCTGGCTGTTTAGAAAGTGTCAGGGGGAGATTTGATCCTCTGGTTTGTGACATGTTCTAGAGTTAACCTTTGCTTCAGTGATCAGCAGAAAAAAGATCACCTCAGACAGTCTGTGAGAGGGTGTTACTGGTTGGCCAAGCATTGATCCTCCTCTTGTAAACAGTCTCAGAGTGAAGAGATCTGGCACATCCCTCTACCTGCCTCTCCCCTCCCACCTCTTTGTGCAGCCAGACCTGTGAATTTTCTCTTTTCTCAAACCTGGCAACAGACATGTTCATTTCTGAGCCTCTGTATGCAGAAAGTCCTCCCCTTTTCTGTTCTCAAAAATTTATCAACAATAGGTCTCCTTTTCATCTTTTTTTTTTTCTTATTTTGCTTTTTAATATGTGGCTATTCTGTATTGTGTAAATACATAGAGAAATAGTATTGTTTAACCCATCTTAGGAACAATTTATTTTATTAAACACAAGCAGTAAATCTAATAAAGAGTCAGTGATTTGCAGAGGGAAGTTTATGGTGGGGGTATGAGGAACATGAGCCTACTTGATGCTGTTGTTAGGCTGATCCATACATTTGTTACAGGTAACATTGCCTCTCTGTAGCCCTGAATTTTCTTTCTCTGTTGCTGGCAACCTGATGCCCAGAAAGCAGATAAGAATTTAGTTGATGTGCTGATAGGGGAATTGAAGATCTGAACTCTCTTTAGAGATTCTGCATCTGACAGGGGGGGCAAGTTGTTTAACTTTGGTTTGCTTCTGCAAAAATGAAGATTCTGAGATTAAAAAGGATCAGGGTAGCTTAGATATTACTGTTTGTAAATCACCAGGAGTTTGATCTAGGGCCAAGCTGCCCAGTATAAATTAATATAAATAGAAAATACTGACACAACACCTGTTACTGGTGCTC
The DNA here is from genome assembly GCF_036169615.1 of Heliangelus exortis. Classification (NCBI taxonomy): domain Eukaryota; kingdom Metazoa; phylum Chordata; class Aves; order Apodiformes; family Trochilidae; genus Heliangelus; species Heliangelus exortis. The sequence goes on along the minus strand of NC_092442.1, from coordinate 3,372,392 downwards.
TCTTGGGTTACAGGTGATAACCCCAAGGAGAGCACAGGTCTGTGTTGGAGCTGCCAAGGTCTCACAACACCAGGTATTAGCACAGTGGTGCCATCAGTGGAATTGGTGTAGCAACTGAATTAACCTTTCCAGGCAAGTTTCAAACACAAGTCCTTGTTTTTCTGTGTCATTCAATGCTATTGCAATCCTACAGGATCCCAGAGGATCCAATTCCTTGGCTTTAGGAGACCTGTCTTGCAAAGTTCCCTGGTGTAGCAGCATCTAATTACATTTTGCTTTAAGTCTTATTGGTCTAAAGTGAAGGAAAAACTCTTCTGTGGCTCTGGAGCTGGAAAACCTAGATGTGGTGGGCAGCATGATGGGCCAGGTTACCTTCCTTCTCTCAAAACCTATGATAATAGCTTATTCTGGAAAGGATACAATAAAATTTGTGGATGGATTTTCTCATCTCTCTGAGCTTCCTTGGCAGCTGTGTTCTGGCTCTTACCCTGAAACAGCTTTCATTCTGCATGACCATGAAAAGCAAGAGCAATCTTCTGGTCTGTTCCCCAGCATGGTGGTATTTCCAGACCATTTGTACTATCTTTTTTGTACTATTTTGTGCTGTCTTTAGACTTCTGTCATTGCTCACACTGTGCTAAAATTAAAGTATTACTGGTTTTCAACTCCTCATGGGCTCAGAGCCTTAAAATTATCACTTCCAAGCATTGAGATGGGTCCCCATGAGTTGGTGTCCTCTCACACTGAGTTGTGGTGGCCACCAGGTCACCATCTCCCTCCCTGTAGTTAACAGTCAAGAGTTTTCCATTTCAACTGATACTGACATCAGCATTAAATGAAGTGTTCAGCACTCCAGCAAGAATCAGCAGAGCACTTGCTTTTGTGTTTCTTGGCTTTTTAGGGTTTTGTTTCTTTGGAGAGGACCTTCCTATCCTTTGGCATGATCACCTTGCCCCTCACAGGCTGTCAACTGCCTCCTCTTTTCCTCCTCTGAACACTGTACCTTTCCTCCCCTGCTCAGTCCTGTCTTGCAGGTGGTTTTGGTCCCTGAAAGCAGCTGCTTTTCCAGTTCTGTAGCAGCCACTCCTATTTGGAGCAGGTAGACAGACTGGTTTTTTCCATCCAGTCTTTATTGGCAGGAGTAGAAGTGGCTGGAAAGGTGGAATAAAACAGCATTCTCAGTCATGGAGCTGCCCAGACACTTGTAGTTGTTTTACTATCTTGCTTGGCTGCATAGTTGAATCAATTCTTGTTCCTTGCAGCACATGTATTTTCTGTGGTGTAGTCCAGCTCCTTAAAGCAGCAATTTGCATATCTTTAAGTCCCACTCTTTCCAAAATATGTGCCCTTTGAAATATTGGGTTTCAAACCTGTGTCCTGAAGCCCATTAGCTGTGTGGCATCCTTGTATTGAGAGGTTTCAACAGGAAATTTGAGACTGGTTTGAATCTCCAAATGGCTGGAGAGAGATGCTTTGCTTTGCCTTCCTCTTGACACCATTTCAAGTTCCTCTTGTTCCTCTCTTTCTGCATCTCTTTCAGTTCCTCCAAGACATTTTATGAACTTCCAGAAACAGCAACTCCCAGGGTAAAAACTTGCCAGGGAGCTTTTACAGCATCTCAGGCTCAACTCTAGGGATGTTCTGTTGGCATGGTGATGGTGACTTAGCTACTGCTGCTGAGGCACTGATTTTGCCCAACACTGAGATGGAATTAGACTTCCTTCAAAATCAAGAGTACACGTGGGAGTCTTACCCAGCATTTCAGAGGGAAGTACAGAAAATGAAGATGTAGACACATATGCACTTTGCAGATAACCATAGAAGAAGTTTAAAACCTGCCTGGATCTTGCTGTGCTGCCAGTGGCACTGGTGAAACCTGTTTTCCATATAATTTGGGGGAATTGATCACTGAGGGGGACATAACTTCTCTCAGCTCATCACAGCTGAGCAAGTGGCCACCAAACGGTGGTGGGGAGAGATTGTACAACACAGCTGGATTCAGGAGAGGATATATCTTTAGAGCTGAAATCTCAGTGTAAAATGAGGCTTCTAAAAGTGTGTCAGGAGTTAAAACCATGGCCATTTCAGGAGCTGTTGATCTATTCTGGAGGCTGCCCTATTTGCAGTAAGCATCCCTGGGGTCTCTCTCCAGCAGAAGAGCCACATATCCTCATATGCCCTTTGCAGTGCACAAATTCATTTTTATAAATCCCCATTAGCAGCTAAAGGAAAGACTTTTTTAATGTCAGTATCTTTTGTCCTAGTTTTTGATCTTCCTCTTGTTCCTCATTTCCTTTACCAGGATCCCCATATTAAGCACATTTTTCATGGAAACATGTTGGCTGAAACACGGATTCAACGATCCAAAAACCATCCTGCTCTGAAGCTGGGGGCACCTCAGTGATTTATGGGACTTGTGCTGAATTCCTGCAGAAGGGGGCAAGCTTTTCTTGCTGAATGCAACAATTTATAAACGTGGATGTAATTAATATAACCTGAAGGCAAGCAGTTGCCTGTTGCAGCTCTGTATGAGCAGGCAGGGCATGTCCATGCTGCCTTCAGAAGTCTGATTACATCTGTCCCAAGCTCAGTTTAATTTCTCCAGCTGCAGAACCCCAGCAACAGCAGCTGCAGAACTGTAGTAGGACTGATTTCAGAGCAGGTCCCAAGAGCCCACAAAGGGTTTATCCTTGCTACATGACCCATGGCTTCAACTGCTGGCAGCACCTTGGTTCCTTGGATCTGGGTTCCTTAGCTTGGCAGTTGGCATCAGCAGTGAAAGCCAAGTTCAAGGCAGAGCAGTGGAGTGGGAAAATGGAAAGAGGAGGTTTCCTGGCTGGCCAGCTGGGCCATAGTGACTGTCTGAGACACCACCAGAGAGGAAGCAGATCCAAGTCACAAAAAGAAGGGCTAAGGAAGGGAGAATGTGTGGGAAACAAAGACAATTTTAGAAACAAATAGAGGAAGCTTTCTGTAGGTCAGTGAGTAAATTGCTAAATAAAGCAAACTATTCCTGGCAGTGATATTGATGGTCTGAGGGGTTTCAGCAATCTCAATCAGTGTGTGGGAAAGACCAGTGTGGTGGTCACATCAGAGCTGCTGATCTTGGAGGTCCCAGTCCCACCCCAAAATGCATCTGGGCCAGCATTAGGGCCTGGAACAGTGGCTGTTCCTGTCAGGGCCCCTCAAGGATCCCTAGGACACCACAAAACATCCATCTGTATTGCTGGCTTTGTTGCATTAATGAATTGTAGCCTATTCAATATAATAAAAAGTGAGTATAAGGGAATAAAAAGGGGAATCTTCAATTACCTGAATCCAAATCTCAAATCTCCATAGCTGTTAATCTCTAACTACCAGCAGGGATTCCAGGAGTACTTTTTTCTCTCTAGATGACTGAAAAAATGATTGATTAGCTGGACAAAACCCAGCTTTTTGGGGGAATTTAGTAGTGCATCTTTGCTTGCCTTCTTGCTGGTGAGGAAGAGGAGGCAGATGCTTTGTAGAAGTCTGGTTATTTCTGTCATGTTTTCTGCTCTTCTGCCCATTCAGAAGATTTTCTATCCTTGGTTTTTTTCATCCTGTTGAACCTACGTTTCCTTGTTCAGTTGTCAACCTGCATCAGAAAAGCAAAAGGGGTAAAAATAGGGGTGAAAATAAAAAATAGGGTGAAAAAAATAGGGGTGAAATAGGGGTAAAAAGCTTTGGGATGGAGGCAGCTGTCTCACCCATACTCCATTGGGCTCAGTTTGCTAAACATCTCTTGTAATGATGAGGCCAGTTTCTCCTCTTAATCATTTTCACTTCTAGCAGTGCTAGCAGTGTTTGTAGAACCATTTAGTGAACTGCACTGGGGAACAGAAATAAGAAAAATAAGCAAACCAAATCCCTCTTCCCCTACCTCCCCCCCCATTAAAAGATTCTTTACTCCATCTCTGTTTCTTGCTCTGAATCCCTGCTTGGCTCCATCCTACCAGCCCAGCTGAGATGTGGCTGAGTCAGGAGGGAGGACCAGAGGGGGAAAGGATGTGTGGGGGTTGTTTATACACCACCACCACCACAAAAAGCAGCTCTCATCCCACTACATACACAAGGGCTTTGCATGTATCATGTTGACCATCTCCACAGGGTCAAGAGTTATCTTTCACTGTAAGACAGTGATGTTGCAAACCTCAGAGTTAAATACTGTCTTTGTAGGTAGATATTACCCATCTAATGGTTGAGTTGTTAGTGCTCTGACCTGTATCCCCCCCCCCCAAAAAAAAAAAAAAAAAAAGGGAAAATGTGCTATCAGGGGAAGGAGGGGATCTTACACACTGTGGGTAGAGACCCTCATTTGGTTTGCTGCAGGGCTGAACCTGAAACTTGATTCCTAGGGATGTATTTTGGGGAGTTGTGGCCTCCTTGCCTTCTCCAGCTGGCTTTTTGGAACAGAAGGGTTTAAGTAAGGAAGCCCAGTGCTGTCTCTTCTTGCTGGCTTCTCATATTCTGCTGTTACCAAATGTGCCAACCTTTTATTTAGCTGCTCTGTAGATCATAAGCAGTTTACACTGATGAAGTTGCAGGACAGTCCTCTACAGCTCTGATAAAAATCTATATTTTTCTAATATTCAGGATACACCACAACAGCAAACAAGGAGTTTATTGTGTAGCTTTGAGACAAATAAGCACCAAAGGAAAGTTTGTGACAGGTTATTTTTTCTTTGAATGTCAAGTGAATAAATCTTCTCCTTTTTGTGTGTTTTGTTACAACAGATTTGCATTTTTATCGGAGAAACTCTTCTGTTTTCAAACTGGGCTATCACAGCAGACATACTAATGGTGAGTGTACTGTGGAACAACATCTTTCTCTTCTGGTGGCCAGAGCAGCTTGTCAGCTTGCAAGAACAACCCAAAATTCACAATTTCTTCCAAATTCCTAGCCCCTAATGCAGCCGATTTTTTTTTATTTTATTTTATATTCTTGCTGAAAAGGAAAGCGAGATAGAAAGAAAAAATAAAAATTCTTATCATTTGTTCTGCACACCAAGGAGAGATGTCCTGAAAAGACAGTGACTGAATTCAAATAGTTTCCCCAAATTTTAAGTATTTGTGCAAAATCCCACATGCAAAGAAACCAGTCAGCATTTCCTACTGGTCAGCACATTAACAGATTTTGTTATCAATAACTCAGCTTTGTTCTGAATAGGAAATCCTTCCCTCCCTCCCTCCCTCCTCTGACCACAAAGGCAGCCATCTACCTCTCTCTTTGGCTTAACTCCAGCAAACCCACCATTCAACACACAGACAATAGAAAACAACCTCTGGGAGAGGAGAGAGGAAAAGAAAGTATAAGGAATTTTTTGGACTATGTCCACCTTGTCCAAGAGGAAACTCTCAGGGATTTTTTCACCTCGTGTCCTTCATTTACCATTCTTTCTCTACCACAGACCTTTTAAAGTCTTTCAAACCAGCAAGCTGACCCTCTGTGTTTAGCTTTTCATATTCATTGGTCTGGCTCTTGTTGGAGAGCCTTGCTTGTTGTGAAGATGCTTCCATCCCAGACATTCAGAGCCTGTCAGACACACACTATGTTGAAAAGCCATTTTGAGGGGAGGTTACTTGTTGTTTATTGTGTGAAAAAGAAACTAGGGCACAGAACCATTACAGGACTTGCCCGAGGTCTTTTGACAGGTTGTTGACAGAACTAAAAATATAATCAGTCTGGCATCAACAGGAAACTCCCTTGACTTGTATTTGTTGCTTGTGCACACATCAACAAGAAAGCAATCTGGCCCAGTATTCCTAGATGTAAAGATAATGATGTTGATCTACTGACTCAGCAAAGACCTTCAAGCTTCTGCTTAAGTTCTGTTTATGATTTAAGGCCAAGGTTGTGCTTGGAGTTGCAGCTCTGGAGTTTTCTGAGGAACTTTCAGTCTTTAACTCCTTTGTGAGGAGAACACTTGGGGAGGTGGGGTGTGAATTCCACTCCTCTCAAATGTGATCAAAGCCAAGGTCATCAGGGCACCTCAGTAGCATTTGCAGCTTTTAATTTCCAATTAATTATCATTTAATTATCAATTAATTATCATTCCTTTTTCCAGTTTACCTTTAGTGTGATGGAGCTCTGCAGGGAGAGGCTGAATGGGTGTTTACTCCCTGGGGTTTCTGCAGCTTGTGCTGAGTTCAAGGCTGCCCATGAAGTGCTGGCTCAACACTTAGACAGATGTGCAGCCACAGATGTGCAGCTGTGTTGAGGAAAACCTCCTGGGAGCTGTTTTCTGCTGCCTCCTGCCTTTGGCTGGGATGTCCCAGGAGCACTCCCAACTCTCTGCCCAGAATTACCTTTAGGGCTTTAATAGGAGAGTTTTGAAATCCTCCCCACCCTGGGCTGAACCAAGTGAGGGGTTGGCATCTGGGTTGGCATCAGCTGAGGTGGTCACCTTGTGAAGTTAGAGGGAACCTGCTGGACATGTTCAAGGTTCTCCAAAAAATCTGTGCCAGGGAGAAAGCAGAAAGTTCCCTATGCTCTCTCCAGCTCACCCCAAAAGATATTTTTCTACCAAACACTTGTTTATATCAGGTGTACTGAGGATGCCATCATTCTCCCTTTTTAATTATTGAGATTGTTGTGTGTTGAGTTCAATGTCACTTCAGTATCCTGGAGCTTTTTAATAGTTTTTATGGGGCTGTGCAGCTGTCTTCTGGGACCAGCATCCAATAGCCAGTTGCATTTTGTAGGGATGCCTCTGCAGTTGCTTTAGTGCAACAGAACTCCCTAAGAAGTGACTGGAAATAAGTGGAAATAATTTCATAGTTCCAGTTTCCAAAAAAGGTAGGGAATAAACTAAAACCATGTTTTAAAAATTGGCTTTTGGTAACTGATGCCAACCCTTCAGCTCTTCAAATCTTCAACTCTTGTCTGCTTAGACAAATGAACTGGGTGTCATAAAGAATGCCCAGCTTAATGCATTATCAGCATGGGTAAACCTATAAAAGTGCTCCACAAATAAATGTAAGCATCCACTTGGATCAATGTGAGGCTGCAAGCAGATGGTCTGAAGTGCAGCCCTATTACACAGTGGGGCTGAGAGGATGTTTAGTCAGACAATAGGTGAGTGCCAGGGCTTATACCCATGTTTGACAGACAGCTGGGTAAGAAGTCCTACCTAGAGAAGGGTGGGGTGTGCTTGAGCCAAATGCACTTTAAATGTTTGGCAAATTAATTTCTACTGATTACTATTTATTTGATGTAATCAAAAGTGTGTCTGTTCTTGCCTGAGGCTGCTGAGGGATTTAAAAGCATTATTAGTGTAAGCCTAACAACATATTCATCATATACATAAATATTACCCTGTTTTCATGGATAAAAAGCTCTCAGTACTGGCTAAACACTGTTCCTGCTGAGTTCATTATGCCAGAAGTGAGGCTTTTTTGGAAACTGAATCCCAAATGATTTATCTGAGCTCTCCCAAGATTTCAGCAATCTCATGACTACCTAAGAACCCTATTGAGCGAGTTGGGGAGCATCTCCAGAGGCTTTGCAACTTTAATTTCCTTGGCAAAACGAGGATGTTTGCTTATTATCTTCAAATGTAATTGTTGGCTCTCCCTAGCTTGATGCTCCCACTGCATCCACTGCTGCTGGCAGTGTCACAGGTGATGTCTGCAGTCCAAGGTGATGAGTGCTGGGCTGGAGAAAGTGCCAGCACTGCCTGAGATTTTTCAAAGGCTGATATTTGTTCCAAATGCAAATTTGTACAAAACAGGCCTTATTCTCCTGAGCACAATGCTCCAAATATCCTCCCTGGCACATGCTCAGATGCTGCTTAGGGAAGATTCTTATGGTGCATGCTAATTATGAAGAAGATTTCATCAGGCATCCTTAAAAATTTACCTACAAATTACCAGAACCCCAAAGTAGCATTAAAAGTGCCTTGTAACAGCAATAATGAATGAGCTTCAGTGCAGCAGGCAAGTGTGTAACATTCTGAGACTTGCTGAGTGCTTGGGACTTGGTGGAATCTGGTCCTAAAAGTGAGGTTTTTTCCTCCATAGCACAGCTCAAAAATAAAGAGGATGGACAGAGGCTTGGTGGCTTTTTTGTGTTGGAGGCAGTCAGCAATTTAAAGGGATCAGGCACTGCCATCACATCTTTAGGTCTCTGCTGAATAAAACCATCCACCAGTTTATACAAAGTCCTGACACTCATGCAGAAAATACTCCACATATTTGTTTTTTTTTCTTTTAAAACATTAGTACTTTTTTTGAATGGTCATGAGCTGCCATGGAGAAGCTGCTTTAATGTTCTGCTGTAAAGTCAAAGTTTTCCTTGAGGCTTGAAAGAGACAAAGGATGGTGCTCAGCTGTGCTCAATGCTTGGAGGAATGTTGCTTTTCTTCTGATTACCTTCCCTATAAATAAACCCCAATTATTTATGTTGTATGAAATACTGCCCTATTTTTACAGCAGGAGCCAGAAGTTTTCATTGCTGCTTCTCTCAGTGCACCTCCACACCCCAATAACCTGAGTGCTGGGGGTTTCAGATTTTCAGGCCAGGTGAGGAGTGTTGTTGGATGAAGGCACAAAGCCCACTTCCAACTTTTGAGCAGGCCTGGAGGGACAGGGGTGAGATCAGCTCAGCCACCTTTTACTTTAGTCAAAAGTATTTTTTTCAGGCAGTGTTCATCTGGCTGGAGTGAAGGGTCTCTCTTGGGCTGCTTTCCCAGGGTCTCAGCCTTTGCCTTTCCTGAACAGGAGTTACCCTGGGGACACTGGGCTATGTCCAGGCTTTGTGGGTGTCTGGAATGGAGTCACCATCTGTTTGGTGACTCCAAGAGGTCCAGTATGTAAAGTCCTAAGGATTACTGTGACCCCCAAAGGGCAGCAAATGTTTGAGGGAGTGGAGTTTTCTATCAAAGATTAAACATAAACACCAGGATTCACCTCTTTGGCACATCCTGGGAGAAGGATGATCTCTCCCTTGGCTTTCCTGGTGAAGTTATTTCAGACCAGCTCCTTCTGCTGGTTCCACTGCAGGAAGGGAATGTCAGCACTAACCCAACCTCTATTTAAAGAGCAGAGGTTTTGCCAAAGCTGCTTGCTCAGCCTCCCTTCCCATCCTCTCTGCTGCCTCTCTCTGGACCTGGAGTCAGAGATGAGCCAGGACCATCCCACAATCTTCCACCCTGGCTGCTCTGGCTCTCCCACCTCCAGTTTCTGTGGGATTTTGAAAGCAGATGGTTGATGGTTTCTGGTTTGAGTTTAGGTCTATTTTAGTATCAAAATGCCCATTTAAAGCTATAATTTACTGCTGCCTTCCTAGAACAGGAGAAAATGTTTGCTACCAACTACTTCCTCTCCACCAGTATAAAATGCTTTTTAAGCAAGGATAGGGCTGAGTTGTTTTTTGGTTGGGTTTTTTTTTTTTTTTTTGGTGTTTTGGAGAGGTGGCTTCAAGCCTTCTTATTCTTTCCATTATCTTTTTAGAGGAGGAGGGAAAATGTCATGTTTATTTGCTTGCTGTGTGTTGAGCTATTTTGTTTGGGGGCCAGGAGGTTGGAACTACCTGTCACTTGGATTCCAGACTAAATCTACTCCATTTTGGCACTTTATAGAGCCAAATTTCTTCAGCTAAGGAAACAGAAAACTTGCTGCAAATTGTATTGCTGCTTGCAAAGCTACATGGGTGAATAACACAGATATAAATGCAAAGTTATGTGTAATATATGTGTGTGTGTTCATGTGTGTAAATATATATATGCACACACATATATGATGCAGGTATCAGTCAAGTTTCTTTCTCCATCTGGCACCAATTCTTTGCCACTCCCTGCAAATGGTAAGCTCTGAATAAATTTGCCATTTCCTTTGTCATTCTGCTAAGAAAATTGATAGAATGTAGAGCCAGGCAGCCTTTATTCTTGAAATTATTACCCAAATCTTTATAGAAAGAAAAGTATTTTAACATCAGTTTTAAATCCCCTGTTTCACAGAGCTGCACAACTTGGGACTCTTCAATTAGTAGAATTTCACTTTATCTTCTCAGATGCCCTTTTCTCAAACAGCCCTTGCAAAATGCTTTTCCATTGCACCTATGTGAGCTGGGGAGAGGTAGGAAGAAGAAAAATGCCCTTTTTTTTTTCTTTCTTTCTTTTCTTTTTGTTTTTTTCCCCTATGTCTGATCTCTGCAGGTTGCACCCATTACCCTTCCTTCATCTTTGGGGTATGGTAATGAATTGTGCAGCTTTCCTACTGTTCTGCAGTGTGACCTTCTCTGCATTTCTGTGTCTCTGACAAAGTCTGGAGCTTATTTTCCTCTTGGGATGTCTGTGGGCCTTCAAGTTTTCAGCTCCTGGATGCAAAAGGGGGACAGTGCCTTAACACCTTCAGCTGCTGTGGATCTCTTTGTCTTTTGCTCTCCTGTTGCACACCAGTTTAACAGGGTCTCCACCTAATGGGTGGCATCCAAGTGCATTAACAGGCTGTATTTCCAGCTTCCTCAAACCAGGAATGAGGGAACTGGCAGATCATTCTCAAAACAGATGTTCAAACCCTAAGGAAAATCATTTCATTTATTTAACCCATCCTTCCTAATCATCTGCTTGAAATGAGATGATCCTTCTGAACAGTTCTCTTCTAGTGTGGATTTTGCTGTTTCTTTTAATTTTTTTTCTTCTTTTTTTTTTTTTTTTTTTTCTGGCTGACTCTTTTCTCCTGCAGACAGGGAACCTCACCTGCTCTAAGCAAGAATATTAAAACACCAGAGCAGTGCTTCAGATCCTGAGCTTTGGAGCTGTTCTCAATCAGCCACAGTGAATTCATCACTACATATCTTTAGCTGGGGGTGTGCCAGTCCTGAGATACATCCCATTCCATTCATAAATGGCTACAGGAAAGGATTGTAAGGACAAGTTGAAGTCTGGGAAGGCTTGGCTTCTGAAGAGACCAGGGGCAGCTCAGCAGAGAGAAAGTGCTTGAGTAAAAGGGACCATGGTCTACAAACAGCTACAGAAGAGTCATTTCTGGCAGGGTAAATACCTCTTCAGAGCAACACAAAAAGGCAGAACAAGGTTCAGTGCTCAGAAGTAGAAACCAAGCTCACTTGGATGTAGAGACCTGTTGAATGTTTCATGACTTAACCTTTTAGTCAGGTCCATTTCTAAACTGGGATATGTGAACTTCTTGCCAGCTTCTTTCACAAGTTTTATGCAGGAAACAATTACCTTTTTCTGCTCCTAAGTGTGTCTTAGAAAATTGAGGTCATTCCATAAGACAGAGGTTTATTGGGGATGTTTCTGTCATCTTTCATTCCTGTCCATGGTTAGGGCTCTGTTTTCTTTGACCTCTGCTCCCTTAATGGGGAAATAATTTCTGTTTTCCACTGATCCTCTGTTGGCAGACTGATTCTGCCCAGAGTGTCATGTCCTGTTAGAGGAGTGGAGACCAAGCTACAGCATCTTGGCTATGGAAAATTTTCCTTTTTTGTCTTTGTTACTTTTCACAAGTGGATTTGCAGATTTTAGAGAATAAAATTACACGAGGTGGAGTGAGAGGGGAGGATGTGTGACCTTTCATACTGACCTGTATTGCTTCTGGTTTAGAAAACAAAATTATATCTTTGTTATGGAAAAAAACACAGCATCCCAGGTGACAGCAAGGTCCTGGTTTGGAGGGCTGGTGGTACTGAGCAAGGCACTTTCCCTGGCCCCTCAGCCAAGCCAAACAGAGGCTGAGGAGCAATAGCCATGAGTCAAACTCATGAATTCAGAATGCAGACCCCACACTGTCCATGAGGAGCAGGAAAAGGGCAGGAAGGGAAGGGCAGGGAAGGGCACCTGAGCTCCCCAGGTGCTTGAGCCACCCATGAACTGGAGAGTGGCTGTGTCTGTCTACTTTGTCCTGACCTGGGTATAAACTGAGCAATACCAGAGAGCTGGGCAGCTTCTTATTTTAATTTCCTTATGCATTTTTTGTTTTCTTTCCCCTTTTTTTTTTAATTTTTTTGCAGTATGTGGTCATTCCAACACGTCGTGCAACCGCAGTGGCCTTGCAGAGCTTCACTTCACACCTCCTGGGAGATGCTGGCAGTCCTTATCTGATTGGATTTGTAAGTGCTCACAGCAGGTTTTGGCAGGGTTTTGTGGCCATGGTTGTCTTTGTTTACTGACTGCTTTCTCTAAAATGCCAAGTTAAACCATGCTAGGGAAGGAAAGTGTGTATGTAGCAGCAGAAGGGGAGGTGGTGCAGTGAAATTCAATTTTTTTACATGCTTATGTTCTAAATTTTGGGTTTTTTTATCTCAGGGCATTGGTAAAGCTTACAGAAAGCTCTGTAAAGCACTTCTGTAGTCTTAGAAATTAGACTGGAAGAGAGCCATGTGTGTGTGTTACTGCTAACCTGGTCTCATAAACCAAATTATCTATTTATATGGGTAGCAATATACAGCTGCTCTGACCTGCTGAGATGTTGAACCTCTTTTGTATAATAAATGGTGCTGTAAAATCCATGGCAGGATGGGTGTGTATGTTTTAGGGTTTTTATTAGTATTACTTTCTGGTGTGGATGTGTTTGGGTTTTATTAGTAGTATTTCTTTCTATTGCTGCTGCAGTTGTTGACCTCAGTCTGACTGGAGATCTCCCTTATTATGCCACCATTAGCATAGTGCAGAACAAACCAAGAGTCTGCTCCAAAAGCTGGCAACCAGGGAACAGTCACACTTCAAAACTAAAAGGCCAGGGAAATGTAATGAGCAAAAGACATTTAGATAAGAGTGGTGTCATTTCTTTTCCTTTGCACCCATCTGTGGAGTTTGGTGCATCTGAGAACACAGATGATACCATAAAGAACACAACTTCCATGTAAAGTGGCTCTGCTCATGTTGTGTTGAAGGTGCTCAAGTTTTCCAGTGCTTTAACTGGGATCCTCACCAGAGCCACCACCTGAGAGCAAGGACTTTGATGTGCTCAGTTCTGCTGTGTCACACAGCTGCTGAGTGCTTGGGACTGTTTGTTGTTGGTTTTGTTGTTTTTTTTTTAAACCCACAACCTGTCATTTCTCATCAATTCACCCCATAGACACTGGTGTGTGTATCACTTTATATTTATTTGCATTTATTTAATTATATACACAAATACTTACTCTTCAATGCCAGCCCTCACAAATGATGCAGTTGCTCTGAGACACACTTGAGGAGACAGAGAGATAAGGCTGAACAGACCAAAGAAATCATAAATGTCTCAAGAGAATAAATACATACAGTTTGGCTTACTCTTCATTTACATCAATGTTCCAGGCACCTAGGGAGAAATGATCTTATTTTAGAAATTACTTGGAAGTGGCAAGAACAAAGGAATCAGTGGGAGAGAAAGCTTTGAGCAGGGCTGGTGCCAGTGAGGAGGGGCAGGGTTGGGGATGCAGACGAGGCTGTTCCAGGTGACTGCTCCCTTTTCCTTGTTTTTCTTACCCAAGAGGGATATCTGTGAGGAATGGAGAGGACCCTGAATGATTGCAATTAATCTTGAAAGTTCCCTGGGGCTCTTTAGTGTCACGGATTAAAAGAAGGGCTTTGGTTGTAGAAAATAATGTGCCTTGGCCTTTTGGTATTGAGAGATCAAGCAAGTTGTGAGTTACTTCAGGGTGCCAGCCTGAAATAGCTGCCTTAGGCTTGCTTTCAACTGGGAAAATATTAATTATGATTTTGAATTACTTCTTTCTGAGGCTGCAGTTGCCATGCAGTTCTCATTTGGGAGGTGACTATCCAAGTGCAAGAGTGATGCAGGAGAGCAGGAGTGAAGCAGTGGTGGCAGGCAAGGCACCAGCATCCTTTTCTGTAACCTCTGGACTGGCTCAGCTGACTCCCTGTGACTGAAAGGGCAACTGCAGCTTTCTCCTAACACAGGCAAACAAATCCTATTTAAAGTGAAAGGACAAACAGCCATCTTTTTCACCAGAGCCCAGGGAAGTGCCCAACTTAACTGTTAAAATCTGCAAGTGTTTGGCACTGGAATTGTCCAGCTGAGTTGTAGGATGCAGGATAGGAACCTCATTTGGGCAGGTTACTAAAGTAGGATAATGAGTAGGATTTTCCAGGCAGTTCATGGGAGCTAAGCAACCCACTCCTGTTGGTTCTAAGGGAAATTTGGGAACCCAATAACCTGAGGACATCAGCTGAGAGTGCTGTTCCTCCAGAGTTACCATCAAGCAGAGCCCAGGTCTTGTGAGAGAGGCAGAAGAAATCAACAGAACTGCTCCCTCACTAAATGTTTGGTCCAGATATGGTTGGAATCTTACCCCTGGTTTTGGGGAGTTCATAAAAAGGTTCCCTCTAGCTGTGCTTTTAGTAAAGAACTGGGTCCCCATGTCCTTGGAGGACTGAGCTGTTGCAGGCAGTTGTCTCTGCTGGATCCCAATAAATGTTGTATTGATCTTATAATCCTCATGTGGGATGTAAAAGGTACTTAACAGCTGGAGCCTCATGTGTGTGATTGCTCCCTTGCTCTGTGGTGTGCCAGAAGAGTTGAAGGTCAGATTTTTTCTGTAGTCTCCCTTGGTTCCAAATCTTGCTCTGCAGTTCCTTGTAATCACCCAAAGCACCAAGGAGATGTCAGTGTTTAAAGTGGAAGGGAGCATGAGTGTGTGTGTGGTTGTTTTTCACATCTCTTTAAATATTGATAACTTTTAGTATGGTGAAAAGGCTTAAGATTGACTTACAAAGAAGTTATGCAAATGCAGTTTTAGGGGAGCAGCTGTAATTTGCAGAAGGTTTCATTACCTGCCAAGCACTGAGATCAATTACTATAAATCAGTGCTGCCTATTCATTCACAAATAAAAATGGGCCTTGCTGCAGTATTTCATTAGATGAGACAGTTTTTATGCCTTGATAACTCTTAACTTTTCCAGGACCTTTGTGATAACCTGCAGAGCTTTAATACTTCCTTTTTAACAACTTGGAGGTTAATGCCATGCTTTGTTCTTGAGGTAATCAGTGAGAAATGTACCCTGCTCAGTGCATTACACCCAAATACCCCTGGTACTTCCCTGTTTTTGGAAGGCCCCACAATGCAGACGTGGTAGGTGAAGCACAGAGCAGTTAAGAAAAATCCCCCAAGTCCCAGCACTCGTGTTGAGCATCAGCTAAAGATCTTCTTGGCCACAACGGGATGAGGTTCAACACGGCCAAGTGCCGGGTCCTGCACTTTGGCCACAACAACCCCATGGGGAGCTCCAGGCTGAGCACAGAGTGGCAGAAAGGGAGCTGGGAGTCTGGATTGCCAGGAAGCTGAAGAGGAGCCAGCAGTGTGCCCAGGTAGCCAAGAAGGCCAATGGCATCCTGGGCTGGCTCAGGAACAGCGTGGCCAGCAGGTCCAGGGAAGGGATTCTGCCCCTGTGCTCAGCCCTGGGGAGGCCACAGCTTGAGTCCTGTGTCCAGTTCTGGGCCCCTCAGCTCAGGAAGGAAATTGAGGTCCTGGAACAGGTCCAAAGGAGGGCAACAAGGCTGGTGAAGGGACTCGAGCACAGGCCCTATGAAGAGAGGCTGATAGAGCTGGGGGTGTTGAGGCTGGAGAAGAGGAGGCTCAGGGGAGACCTCATCGCTCTCTACAACTCCCTGAAAGGAGGTTGTAGCCAGGTGGGAGTTGGTCTCTTTTCCCAGACGACTTTCAACAAGACAAGAGGACACAGTCTTAAGTTGTGCCAGGGGAGATTTAGGCTGGATATCAGAAAGAATTTTTTTACGGAGAGGGTGATCAGGCAATGGAATGGACTGCCTGGTGAGGTGGTGGATTCTCCATCCCTGGAGACATTTAAAAAGAGCCTGGATGTGGCACTCAGTGCCATGGGCTGGCAACCGCACCGGTGGGTCAAGGGTTGGACTTGATGAGCTCTGAGGTCCCTTCCAACCCAGCTAATTCTATGATTCTATGATTCTCCCCCCTCCTCCTCTGCCCTAATGCCTAGACAGCATTTCAACCCCAGAAAAGCCAAGTGGAGGTGTCCCACAACAGAATGGGAAATACTTCATTCTTCTCATGCTCCAGTTGTTTGTATTATTCATTCTGGTGAAAGCTTTGATGGATGCCCTTTAAAATGAAAGAACTGTAAGAAGTGCTCCTGAGTCTCTGCCTGGGCATCCATCTGTGCACACACATGCATGAGCCCATCCTCCCTCCTCAGGCTTTACACTATCCCTGCACATCATCAGCACTCTTCCTCCACTCACTTAGTACAGTCAGTTTTCTCTTTTGAGGCTGTGTCTGGGTACATTTTCTTTATTTATTTGCTTCTTAGCAGAGCAGTGCTTTCCTCTTCCAGCCCTGCCTTGCTTCTAGCCCTGGCTGTGATGAGAACTGAGCATCTCCTGCAAGCTTTGCTGCCTCTACCTGTGCTGGGGCTGTTGCTGCTCTGAGCACACCCTGTCCTGCCTGCTCTGGAGCTCCTGGCTCTCCTGTTACCTTCCTGCTTTATTAAATTCTTCCTCATCTCCCCTGTGCAACCATCCATCAGGTCTAGGGATTAGAACCTGTCTGTCTCTGCTTGTCACCTGGCAACATCAACGTGTGAGGATGGGGGTTTTTTTGAGTTCCAGAGATCAGCTCTCCTCCCCCAGAACCTTTGGATGAGCTAAAAGCTTCTCCCTGTACTACCCAGTGGCCTCTCCTGACCTCCTGGGGACACTCCAAGCATTGTCAGGACAATATTCCAGGGTCTGGCAACTCAGCATTGTGTGAGGGGGGGATCCCAATCACTGATCTGTGAGCTGAGGGTCCCACAGAGGCTCTCACCATCTGTCCATCTCAGTTATGCAAAGGGCCCTTGGCAAACCCCTTGCCCAAGCCCTGGGTCACTTTGCTGTGACAGCATCACAAGCATCACAAAGGTCTGAGCAGGCATCTTCTCTTTCAGCAGCCTCCTTTCCAAAACCAGGTCTGAGTGTGAGTGACCTTTTAATTAATGGCAAGCAAATCTGAGCTGTTCTCTTCTGTTTTGATGGGGATTTCTGCTCCTCCTCTGCTATTATGACTTGGCAAAATGTTAAGAAGAAGCCCATCACTTGTCAGCCTGCACTTTTTTCCCTGCCCCAACTTTCCTATGTGAGGAGGTTGATAAACTAGATCTAATGAGCTACTTAAATAGCAAGAATGCTAATGACCTTTCTTTAGCAAGCAATTAACAGAACAGTGTTAATTATCACTGGTGCAGAGTGTCAGGGAAGGCAGATCAGCATTTGATTAGGGGCAACTCAAGGAAAATTATAGTAAATGCAGCAATTATGATACTTCTTTAATGAAAGTTAGACTTGGAGGTGTACATTTCACAGCTTTCTTGTCCCACTTTGAGCCTTTTTGTTGATTTGGTTTCCAAGGTGTTTACCCATCCAAGTAAATATATTTATATGTATAGAAAGCAGTTCAATATGTAAAGACTTATAATCTGCCTGAGGAAGGGGAAATCAATGTATTATGGTTTCAAATTTGTATTTTATGGTTTAAATTGCTCTGGCTGCTCCAGAGCAGATCTGGGGATGTGTTTACTCTGGAGTAACAAGTTTTTCCCCTTCAGTTTGCCTGATCAAACCAGGCCTGGTGGGCTCAGATCCTGCCTTGGGAGCAGGGCAGGGGAATAGGGTGGCTCGTGTGGCTTTTGTCCCTGCCTGATTTCTGCAGCCCTTCCTCAACCATGGCCCAGGATGTGCTGGTTGCTGCTGACCCAGTTTTGTCCCTTCTGCCAGAGCAGGGGGTCAGCTGGCCCTGGAATGTCCTGCAACAACCACGTGCAAAATATTCTCCTTTCATCACTGTTTTATTGGCTGGCAGGACTTAGTCTATTGCTGTCATGGGATTAAGGATGGAACAGAGGGCTCTGGCACCTTGTCTTCTGCAGCATGTTACATGTTGTAGTATTTATAGTGTATATGAGTGTGTATTGGCAGCATCTTCCATCACCTGATGGGGACAGCAGATGAAATGTGATTTTTAAATTATTTTTTTTTCCCCACCCATTATTTATAGTTCCTTGTTTCTTGACCAGGTGCCAGCTGCTTGACTGGTGTAGCCCTGATCACTCCTCCTGGAGAGATCTTCCCCCCCTTCTTGCTGGTGTCTGCCCCAGATTGTGAGGAGTAAAATGGAATTTGTCCTGCAGTCCAACATGGGGGGGTCAGGGAAATCCTGCAAGGAAGGGAGCCCCCCAGCCCCTCATCCTCATTATCTGTTTCTTTAAGCAGTAACTTCAAGTTGAGGATTTCTCTGGTCATGGCTGAGTAATTAAAACCCTTTTTTCTTAGTGCAAGGAAAAGCCAAATCTTTGACGTGGCTGTCAGCTGCAAAAAAAAAAAAAAAAAGAAAAGAAAAAAAAAAGGGAAAAAAAAAAAAAAAGAAGAAAAAAAAGAAAAGTGGGAAAAAAAAGTGGGAGAATTAAGCACCTGGAGACCAATCCACATAGGATTTATCTCCTCATTGCACTGAGCTAACAAGCTTCCCACTTCTGATGACTCAGCAACAGGGAGGTTTTAAATCTGCCCTAAAAACCCAACTGACTTCCCATATACAAAATGCTCTTCACCAGGAGTTCACAGCCCATTCTGTTTCTTTTCCAGAGCTGCTCTGTACCTGTCATGTCCCCTGACTTTGATTGGAGGCACAGGTTCTCAGAATTGCTGATAAATGGATATTTAAAGTCTGTGAAAGTATCTCATTAAAGACAGCCCAGAAATCCCAACCTGGCTGTTGTTTCATTCAGATATTTTGAGCTCTCCCACCTTCTCTGTCACTTCTAAAACTCTCAGTAACTCAGTGGCTCCTTCCTGAGATGCCCAGGACCACTCCCAGTATGGCCACAGAGTTTTCATGGTGCTGAGCTGCCTGATTTCTGCAACATGGGGGAATGAACTCCTCCTCCTGGGACGTACTGCCAGGGAGGGGACCTGTGCTGGAAGAAGAGACAAATGTCCTCAAGTCCTCCTGGGGACAGGGATGCTGCCAGAGGGTGAGCTTTGCCACTGGGGTGTCATTATTTCTACATGCCAGTGGGCATTTAAATTCCTTTATCCTGTCACATGCTCCATGGTCCTCAGTTCCAGCTTCCCTGTGGCATCTCCTGCTGGGACAGGAGAGCATCCAGTGGTAACTTTGATAACCCATGGGCAGGCCTGGAGAGAAGGGGAGTGAAGTGACATGAAGAAAACACTTTCAACCTTCTCCTCTTAACTGGGACAAGCATTTTCTGGAAGGAAATGTTGCTTTAACTCCATCAGACAAAGTCCATTTGCTGGGATTGCAAGTGTGGAACCCTTGATTTTAAATTCCTGCTTTTTAAAGGCTTTTTAAATTCCTGCAGCCTTTCCAAAGAAGCACCAGGTATTTAATGCAGCTGGACATGAGCATTCCCAGGGGAGGCAGAGCAGGGATCCTGCTGCAGGTATTGCTGGGGAAAAGTCAGGGACCATGGGAATCGTGCAGGATATTGAGATTGTCACCAGCCAAGTATTAAATTTGTTTGCAATCTTAAAAGGAAACAATTTCAATTAACAGGATGCTTGGCTTTTTTTCCCCCAGCATCCAAATGTGCCAGTGTTAAAACTGAAACAACTTTTAGGATGTAATTGCTTTTACCTTTCTCTGGCTTTCAGAATGAGTATCATGAATAATTGGCTTTGCTTCCTCTTTTTATAATGTGTTTCTCATGCCATTTAGCACAGTATAAATGTGTGCTCCCCCACAGGTCCAGCAAATTGTTTACTTTTACTTTATAATTTCCTTATTTTTCTTCTTATTTTCCTTTTTTTCCCTTCATTTGCATCTATATTACTTTTTTTCTTTTTTTTTCAAAAAAGCAAAGAACTCCTTTGCAAGCTTCTGAATTAAGGGTGGTTAACCCAAACAATTGTGATGATACTGTGGGGTTACAGGAGAGAGGAGCCAGGGAGAACCTGGCTTGTCTCACATTGGCAACAGTGAAAATCAGGTATTTTGTTCCTGATACTGCAGTGGAAACACCCTCTGATGTTGCAAGATTCCTGCTCAAGAGGCAAAGTCAGAGATGTAGAAAAATCCTGCAGTAGCAGAGGAATTGAGATGTACAGCTCAGCAATCAGTAGATGAAATTATGATTTCAAAGATGTTGCTCTCCTTAGACTGTGTAATTAGTAAATCCATTTAATTTAACTGTTTATGCTGCTCAGGAGGGACAGGAGCACAGAAGCCTCTCCCCAGGGCTCCAACCCACTTGAGCCTTTATTACCTCAATAACCCTTCCAAAAACCACAGCACAGGCTTCCCAGGAAAGGTGCTGAAGTTTCTCTTTTTCCTTCAATGTTTTCTGCACTCAGCTTGAGACACGATCAGAGATTTTGGGGGCTGTTCTCCAGCAAAAGGACATTTTCTCCAGCTGGGCTCCATCCCTTTGGCTGCCCCAGCCTGAACACCATCCCTGTTCTGCTGTACACAGTGCCACCAGCTGAAGTTTATTTAGCCAAGTCCTTCCTCTTGATCCAAGATCTGTGTCACACACAGAGGGATTGAAGTTGTGAACTCTCAGAGTTAGGGTGTTATCAAAGACTTCTGATTAGACTGCAGAGCAGCAGCAGGAATCCCATATTGATTTTTCCACCCCCATGCTCTGGGTAAATGTTTTGAAATTTCTTGCCACCTACCAATTGGCAGAACAAAGAAAGGAATCCCACACACAGCTCTGTGCTGAAGAGCTGGCACTGGCTGTCTCAGCAACCCCCACTTTTTGTTACTCAAAACAGAAGACACCAAATATGGTGCTAGGTTGGGTCCTGCCAAGTCACAGTCAGCTCAGGATGCTCTCCTGAAGCCAAAAAATTGGCAAAAACAGAGCAGCCCATTTGGAAAACTGTGTGTTGTGCT